>NC_086321.1:320203875-320806625 GCF_036172605.1 Pelobates fuscus | reverse complement strand
TACTGTTAATCCCATCACACAGCTCTGTTTAAGCTCTAGCTGTATGTTACAACTAGCAATTGAATGCAGTTCTTTCCTTAATAATTGCGCACTATCATTCTTGACACTAGAACTGTATCAGATTTCATACAGTTCACATACTGTCAATTCTATCACACAACGACCACGCTACCTAAATTTAAATATAAGTATAAGTCCAAACACTTACTTAGTGCACTCTGTTCCCGCACAAGTATATCTCCATAGGACATCATATTAACACTATTTATTTATCTATTTGTTTATTTATTCATCCATTTATGTATCATTTATTATGCATTGTCTATTATTCATTATATATGAATTTCATATCACAATCATGTAATTCTTTCCAATTCTGTGTTTATTTGTTTATTTATTTTACCCAATATGGTCCGTTATTAATATCCAGAGATACTCTTTAAATATATATGCTCCTCTTTTTAGTATTTTTAGTATTTTTTATTGCATCTCCAATGCATTTTTATTGTATTTTTTATTGCATTTTTTTATATTTTTTATTGCATTTTTATTGCATTTCCAATGCACTTTTAATGTATTCTTAATGTACTTCTGATGTTTCAAATGTTTTCCATTATTTGTGTTTATTAGCTGCATATAAAAGTCGAAATAACTATGTACACCACAAACATATGTTCACAACTCAGGTTTTATTAGTATGTTTACTAAACACCAGCTCAAATGCAAAGTTACAGTTGTATACCTACAAAATTGGCAAAGTAATGTGACAATTAATGTAATCAACACCAATTAGAACTGTATATAAATCATGGTGTACTGAAGAATCCTCATCTCGTCTCTGAGGAAGTGGGGCTGACACCCACGAAACGCGTTAGACCACAGACCACAGACCACAAAGAAGTAAGCAGGGTACGGACGCAGACCAAGGATCCAGCTGCAGTATTTTTCCATCCAAGGTAGAGGGTTTCGATTTCCTTAGGATATTTATCCCCATCCAGGTACGACCTCTTATCTATATCCTCTTATATTTTACATATTTTCTCTTTTTCTCTTTACTTCTCTATTATAGACACTAGTATTTTATTGCAGTAATTATTAAAGGTTATATTTTATTTTTGTATATATGTATGGTAATCTACTAGGGGGCGCCCTATTTTCTTTGACCCACCAGGTCTGCTTTTCTACTTATACACTTATGTGAGGGTTACCCCCTGTTTTGGTCACCCCTAGACACACACTTAGTTGTTTCCCTTCTGGGTATCCAACTCAACGTTTCTCTATATTCGGGAAAAAGATTTCAATACAACATTTCCCCTCCCCTTATAGCTTCACACCATCCAAACTACACATACCTCCTCATACAACCTTTCTCACTGGGAATCGTACTGCAAAATACTGAAGATGGTATCTGGTCCCAGCCAAGTTGGCCAAGATTTACCAAACAGCCTTGTCGGCATGTTGGAGATGTGGAGGTCAGGAGGGCACATTAAAACACATTTTTGGGGATTGCCCCAAACTGTCACAGTTCTAGCATCAATTGAGAGATGCTATCCTTAAAATCACCTGAGTGACAATCCCCTTTCATCCGGAATGCTTCCTCCTACATATATCCCCAGAAATCCTAACCTCACCACACAAATATGCTATCTGCCACTTCATGTTGGCTGCCAAAATCAGCATAGCAAGCCATTGGAAAGGAATCAATTCTCCTTCCCTCCAAGAAGTGCAAAGCAGAGTTCACTCTGGGCACGACTATGAGCGCATGACTTACAGGCTGAAGGTACAGGAACACAAACCAAAATGTGGAGCTGCTGGGCAAACACGACTTTCCCTTGAGACACAGAGATATTGACAGGTGCACGAGCACAAACGTAAACACCGACACATACCCTTACTGTCGTAACATTGCACAAACCTACGTACTGGTGCACAATATTTGTAATGTACTAGCTGTTGTAATACATACTTTGAATGATGTATGATGATGATGAAACTCTCAATAAAAATGAGGTATTGGAAAAGAAAGAAAAAAAAATACCCAGAATGAATAGGGAATAGTCCTGAAATGAACAGAAAGGCTATTGACCAATGAATAATAGCAGTCCAGATATTATAAATAGAATGAGAGGTAACAAAAACAATCTTAATTTATATAGGCAAGCACTAATCCAGATTGGTGCAAAATAGCAATAAAGGCAACAAGCCAATAAGTGAAAATAGTAATAATGATGTGGAGGAAGGCAGAAAGTGGAGAAAACACATACAGTAAGTGTACTAAAAACAGGGGAATATCAGTGTCCATCAATGCGATTGTAAAATTAAAATAAAGATTGTGAAAAAGAACAAATGTATAGTGTTGTAATAACCCGAGGCTGATATAAAGTGTGATGCATTAATTTGCTATGCCCAAACACACCTTGAATTTAGCAGGTTACAGATAATCACAGACCAGATTACAGCACAGTAAATAAGGGTTGAATAAGATCCTCCAATAATCAGAATGCATTCAATCAGTTCGCAATTAAATTCTCGACAGACAAAATCATGCACAGTATATGTACCGTAATTATGCAGAGGCACATTCGCTTTCGGTATTTGTCATATGATGGATAATATCATTTCTCAGCATTTGCCCAATAGTGGTCTCTCCATGCTGCAGGGATCAGGTCGTGCTGTCTGGCCCCCAATGAGCCCGTCTGTCGTCCACCGTCCGTGTAGAGGCAATATAGGAGATACATTCGGCCTTATCCTAAATCTGGCAATCCAGCACTGGAACACAGACTTTGAAATTAAACGGTTTAACCCATAAAGGCAAACCAGTGCCAGGAACTTCCTAGCAGCATAACAACTTAATTTAGATGAAATTGTTATGGTGCCAGGATTGTTCCTTCCCAAAGGAAAGCATTGGGAGACTATAGGGCATGAGTAACAAAATGCAGTGCTGCACCCAGGGCCGGTGCAAGGATTCCTGCTGCCCTAGGCAACAATCCATTTTGCCGCCTCCTCATGACGGAAACTACATTCTGTCACAGGTTTATTCACTAAATTCTGAATTGCAATGAAGAGACATTTAGGGAAGAAAACACACTGCGTAGAAACACTCATCCAGTATATGCATCCATATACACACACTGCCTAATACATCCATCCACACAGACTGCCTATTACATACAATCAACCATATGCACACAGCCCAATACATAAATCCACACACACACTGCCTATTACATCCATATCTCAATACACATGTACTGCCTAATGCATACATCAATAGACACATACTGCCTAATAAATATATCCATAAACTCGTTTTCAATGCATTTGGTGGTATTTAATTTGTAATAATGTTAGGATTTAATGTATGACACTGTAAAAAATGTTTTGGGTTTAATATAGAATTCTATTAATATATATTATAAATATAATTTAATAAATAAGTATCTATTTACATGGTTACACACACACTCTAGCATACTAGCACGCATACTGTCACACACACTAACATGCATACATAAATGTGTCACTTACACATTCTCGCTAACATACACTCTCACTGACATACAGTGTCACTTAAACACTCTCAATAACACACACTCTCACTGACCTAAAGTGTCACTTACACACTCTCAATAACATACAGTGTCACTTACACACTTTAACTGACATACACAATGTCACAGTCACTAACACACACATTGTCACATACACAATCTCACACACACACATACACACACACACACACTGTCACTGACAAACACACAGTTTCACTTACACACACACATACACACACACACACACACTCAGTGAAATTCACAGTGCCACTTACACACTTTCACTAACACACTCTCACTGACATACACAATGTCATTTACACACAGTCACTAATACACACACAGCGTCACTTACACACTCTCACTCACATACACACACACTGTCACTGACATACACATACAGTTTCACTTACACACACACGCTCAGTGACATTGACAGTGCCAGTTATACACTCTCACTAACACACACACACACACACACACTGTCACTCAAGCAGAAACTCACACCACTTTACATATAGTCACACTTTATTTACAGACACAAACACTGTAATTCAATACACACAGACCAATTTACAATCATACACTCATACTCCTAATCAGTTTCACTTACCTTCAGATGGATCATTCATGAGTGCTGTGAATGGAGGAGAGGAATCCAGCCTACAGGTAGCTGCCGATGTTCTTTGTGGGGGAGCAGTAGAGCCGTGCACTGTGAGCACAGGTTGCTTCCTTTTCCCCTCAGGGAGCTTCTGATGTTCACAGGCAGTGGGCAGCTGGGATACCAAGTCATGTCCTGGCTTCCCCTGGCTCAAGGAAGCAAAGAGCTCTTCTCGGGTGCTGGGGTTACAGCATACCCCGCTCCCTGAGCAGGTAATCGGGGGCAGAGAGAGCCCAGCAGGTGAATGGCTGCGCTGGGGGGTGGCTAAGGAGCCGCTCGCCCAGCACAGCATCATCAGACAGCAGAAGGGCGCGCACCAGGAAACCTCCCCGTAGGCGCCCCCCAGAGGCCGGCGCCCCAGGCGCATGCCTTATTCGCCTAATGGTAGCGTTGGCCCAGGCTGCACCAATCAGCATCTCCTCATATAGAGATGCATTTAATCAATGCATTTCTATGGAGAACTGGGCAGGAGTAGACGATGAAACACTTCTAGTGGCTGCCTGAGTTGTCTGAAAAGGCAATGTTTACATTAAAAACCCTGCAGGGGCATGCTATAGACACCATAACAACTACAATAAGCTGTAGTTGTTCTGGTGACTATAGTGCCCCTTTAATAATGCTTCTCTTGTTACTGCTTTTTTTTACTGCATACCTTGGGAGCCACACAATCTGTTTCACATTACACATGGACTATCCCTGCTTATCTCTGTTGTATTTAGTTTCTACCACATCACACCTATTTGCTATTTGTGACAAGTTAGACAAATCATGCTTGCCACTATTTGCACTGTCTTCCTGATCAAATTGTTTAAAAAATAAAACAAATCCAAAAAATGGTGCACAGAAAATTGTATATCCAAAACATACATACAAAAAAACGTACAACCTTATATAAAACACGTGTTACCATATAAAAAAAGAATAAAAATACGTTTTGTTTTTTAAATACATATGACATGTGTCTACACTTGCTTAAACTTTAATGGGATTTCTGGATCTTTTAAAAAGAAATATATACAAACACCTATTGCAATATTACCATAGCATGTATATAAGCGCAGTAAGTAAAATCTTTTAAATGCACACTCATAAATAAGGTTACCCATTTTTTTGCATGCCATTGTTATATGTACATTTTGGATATACAATTTTTTGTGGACCATTTTTTTTTATATATATATATATATATATATATATTTGTTTTATTGGGATTTTGTTGGTCAAAGATCTTTAAATGGTTGCAGCACTATTAATATTGTTATAGTGACAAATTATTTTATCCACGAGTTGCACTTTAAAATTGCACTGTGATTTTCAAAAAAAATGTTTACAGGTTTGCACTGCGACACTTAATCATATGTTTTCTTTTTGTGTTTAACTGATTAAATTGTTTAATAGAAGCAATGATACAGACAGTCTGCTGGCAGAGGGATTTTACGTTGTACACATTTCCTATGCTTTTATTTTGAAAACACAGTTCTAATTTTCTTTAAAGTTCTACGCTTATTTATTAAGGTAGTGTTTTACCAAAAAGAGATGTATCTTCTTTTTAGGTAAGGGGGCACCACTGTGATCATCATTGACCATTTGATGATAATGATAATTTGTATTCAGTTGTCTTTTTTTTTTTTAAATTTGTGCACAGACCTACATTTATAACTATTAATCTCTAGATGACAAATATGTTAAAGAAAGAAATAAAACAAAGATAGTATAATATTGTATAAATCAGTGCAATAGTGATGAAGATAGTTTTTACACTCACGTTTTTAAGAGCTGATACAGTAGTCACCATCACTGGGAGCAGAAGGACTCATGTCATAGTTTCAAGAATTGTTCTTGTGTTTTAGTCACCTTGTGCCCATTATAGGAGGGTGCTTATAACATATTTGTTTATTGTTAAATGTTTTTGTGTGCTCTTCTGTCTTGCTGGTGCTTGCTACCAACAAGGTGGTTTTGGCTGCAGAGTCTTTACAGCACCCTCTGTTGGTAGCAACAGCTATATGCACTACCTGAATAGCAAGGTTTGTTCATTTGCATATTCAGGTAGAATTGCATATTGCTAATTCTAAACTGCAAGCAGGAGGGATATATCATGTTAATTATTGTCTTCCCAACCCCTTTATGAATATTTTATTTAATTTTTTTAAGTTTTTATTTTATTTATTTTTTTAAACACTTTTTTTTTATTGTGAATGTTGGACTTGGGGTGGGGGACAGGTGGGAGGCCCCCCTGATGCCATCCCATATCCGTAGTGTGTGGGCCACGGTGGAGTCGGGGTCGAGGGTATTTGGCATGGAGCGGCCTGTGTTCCATACGGCTGGGATGAGGGATGGGTGCATGTGGCCTTTGTCCAGGGTGACCCACTGTTTGTGCCTTTGGTGGGCGTGTCAGTCCAGTATTCTCTGTAGGGCGGATGCTTGATGGTATTTGCGTAGGTCGGGGAGGGCCAAGCCCCCCCATGCCCTCGGTAGACAGAGCCGGTCGTGGCGGACACGTGCTTGGGTCCCGTTCCATACGAAGTGGATCATGGCAGTTCGTAAGGAGGAGAAGAATGCCATTGGAAGGGCTAGGGGTACTGTTTGATAGAGGTAGAGTAGTCTGGGTAGGACATTCATCTTTAGTATCGCTATTCTGCCGAACCAGGAGATATAGGGGTATAACCATTTTGCCAGATCTCGCTGAATTTGCTGGAGGAGGGGGAGGTAGTTTGCTTGGTACCGGGATTGTGTTGCCGTGGTGATGACTATTCCAAGGTAGGGCATGCTGGATGGGCACCACCTGAAGGGGAATAGGCGTTTTAGGGCATTAGCTTCTAGTGCGGGTACTGTGAGGTTGAGTACTTCGCATTTCGTTATATTTAGCCTGAAATCTGACAGTTCTCCGTACGACTCGAATAGTTCCATTAATCGTTTGAGTGTGTCTTCCGGGTGGGTGATGAAGAAGAGGAGATTGTCTGCGTATGCAGCTACTTTGTGTGTTGAGGATTTCCATGTGTACCCGTGGACGTCCACCGTTTGCCTGACTGCTTCCAGGAAGAGCTCCAGGGATATGGCAAATAGTATGGGCGAGAGTGGGCAGCCCTGTCTTGTGCCGTTCCGTATCGTGAAAGAGTCCGTTAGTGCACCATTTACCCGTACCTTGGCATTTGGATTGTTGTATAGTGCTGTGATCCATTTCATCATGCTTGCGCCGAGGCCTATCTCTCGGAGGGCGCTCATGAGGAAAGGCCAGCTCACACGGTCGAATGCCTTTTCAGCATCGGTGGATAAAAGGATGGTTTGGTCTTTGGATTGGCGTGTTAGGTGTTGGATTGACAGGGCTCGTAAGGTGCTATCCCTGGCTTCCCTCCCGGGGATGAACCCTGTTTGGTCCGGGTGGATGAGTTTCGGTAGCAGGGTGCCTATTCTATTGGACAGTATTTTCGTGAGGAGTTTCACGTCTATGTTAAGTAGGGATATGGGTCTATAGTTGCTTCAGAGTTCGTGATCTTTCCCCGGCTTCGGGAGGACTGTAATGGCGGCCGCCAGCGATTCCTGGTGGAATTGTGCTTCTCCCGTGAGGGCATTAAAGGCTTGGGTGAGTTTCGGGATCAGTATGGGCTTGAATTTTTTGTAGTAATCAAGTGTGAAGCCATCCGGTCCGGGTGCCTTCCCAGTCTTGGCCGCTTTGATCGCCTTTATTGTGAATGTTAAATACAACACATAAGTCAGGCATAGTTTCAAAACAGATGCGGAGTCAAGATTGTACATGAAGCATTCACGTCCACTTTTTTGCATTTAACAATACAACATAAGTAAAACCAAACAAAGGTTTGTCAAGTATAACATGGCTATGGGTAATTTCCAGACAGGACATTTGTATCAAAGGTTAGTAGGATCTTAACAAAAAAACATGGTTCCTTCATTGGCAAAACCAACCTCGGTTATTTGAAGAGGAGTAAGTGGTGGCCAGGGAAAAATAATAAGGAGATGGATAGCTCCATTTCACTTGAACAGAGAATTTAAAGTGCCAGACATTGTATTTAGAAGGAGTTCATTAGAAATATCATGACTAGGTACGGTGCCGTCTTAAGTGTGAGTTACATTTCCTTGTGTTGTGAAATGGGTTGGGCACTTAGTATTGAGGTGCAGCCCACAGACTGTGGACAGACCCAGCTTAGCTATGTTACAACATCAATGTGTGTTTAACCTGATACTTGGAATAAAGCAAGACTTCAATGGCTTGATGAATTAATTTTATATGTCACTTGGTCATTATCCCACATAATTAGTGGTATAGACAAAGTCTATATTGTTGGGCGTTATTTTGTATTAAGAGCTATTAGTAGTTTAAAAAAAATTAGTTAAAATAAAATGAGATACAAGTGAAGAAGTCCTGACTAACTTGGTGGTAGCAGTTGAGTAGGAAGTGCAACCGAATTGTAAGTGGGAAAACCATGTTACCTGTGATGAGATAGGCATGAGATTCATGACTAAGTACTTGTGCCACTTAAATACGAAATTAAGTTGTTGGCAATAGGACTTCCGGTGGAGTTACACGCTAAACATTAGGTATGCTAAATTGTACCTCCGCTATCTTTTTCCCTTTCTGTTTGGGTAGGTAACAAAAATATTTATAAATACATAAATAAAAAAAACACCCAATACAACTAAGTGGAGGCAACAGTTACGTCCAGTTCCCTTGGTTAGTTACTGTTCAGTTGAGGTAGGCACCGTTGCCCTATCACTGTCTGCAACTATGTGTCACATCAGACCGTATAATAAGTAATTATGCCTGGTTAGGGGTCGTTGGTTAGTGGTGTGTGAATAAGTAAAATTTTGTGGCAATCAATATGGTAAAGTAATTACTTTGTGTGTCGGCCATTTCACCTTTGGGATGTGGTGGTTTGCACATGTATCTTAACAAAAATAAAAATAGGAACCAAAATAACTTAACTGTTTGCTGGTTCGGTCCCTCCATCCCCTAATCTCCCAGTTCAACTCTGAATGCTTCTATTTTTAGCTACCTGTGTTGTTTAACGAGATGCTATTTGTAAAGGGTCTCGACCGGCCACCACTTCTGCCGAGAACCACGCTGTGTATTCCAGGGCATTCCTCACCTTGGCTTTAAAGGAGTCATCCAAAGTAAGGATATACAATCTCCAGGTCAGGAAACATTTCCTGGCAAGGATTTCTTTGTTGGTTAGTATCGCCAACCAATCCATTTTGAAAATAAATTTGAGTTTAGATAGAAATAATTGTAGTGTGGGAGCGTTCGGCTGGTTCCAGACCTGCAGAATGGCCTTGCGTCCAATAGCTGCTATTATGAGGATGAATAATTTATTAGTTAGGGGTTGGCCCGGGATGGGATGTTTGTATTAGTGAGCACTCCCACAGACAGTGATATAAGTCGGCTCTTGTATGTGCGCATTTGAAACAGGTCGCTGAGTCCTTCCTAGCCATTACATGTAGTCTGTGTGGATAATAATAGACATAGTGTAGAGTCTTTAGAAACATGTCTCTGTAAGAGACAATAGGAAGGATTTGGCATTGGGCTTGGTGCGCTTGATGAATATTTTATTTTGCTATTATAATTCCCTGAATGTTTTCTGGCATGTTTTGGTTATTTGTATTTTATTACGTTTGTCACAGCAAGCTTGATGTAATAATCATATGGGTTAATCTCAAGAAAAAAAAAAAAATAAGCTTTGCATGTTAGTTCCTTTTGGAACTTTGTGTTCTGTGTGGATTTTTAGGGATCCCAGTAACAGAGTAGTCTTTGGACCTGTTGTCTGGCTGCATTATCCCTCTAGCCTGCGGGATAAATCAAGAGAGCTTGGCCTGAGAGCCCCAAGTGCTTTTGTCTGCAATGTGATTGCTATTGCCTATACCTGCCTGGATGAATGGCTGCAGTGGAATAGGCAGAAGAGACGATACCTACTTGGAAGAAGGGCTGCAGCGGAATAGGCAGAGGGGACGATACCTGCTTGAAAGGAGAATTACAACCAGGTCGGATGGAAAAGCTCCTGAGGGACCTCAATCAAGCCTCTGGAGTTTTCCAGGGTCTCAGCAAACGGCTAGGAAGCAGACTGGGTGGGGGTACTTGGAGTACAGGAGCTCCGTCACAAGAGCCTTTTAGCGGACATGCGCTAAACATGATTGGTGCAATATATTTTAGTAACACAGAGCAAGTAAATTATCCAAATGACTGCCTGCTTACCTTGCTTTGGAGACCATAAGACTGGCTCCAAGTTTGTAAATGAATTGCCAAATGTAGGGTGGTAATACCTTATTTGAGCCCAGGTTGAAGTCACTGACTTAAAATAAATCTTTACATTTATTTCAATATATGGCAAAATGTATTTAAAGCAATTTAAAAAACAGATATTTTACATTCTAAATAAATACATCTTAATGTCTTTGCATACATTAGCTACAACTTATATATGTATAAGATACATTTAAAAAATATATCTGTGTGCAATCATATTAAAATATAAAAAATCATTAATAACCTATTTAATATATTTACTTAACAGTGAGCAGCCAGACAGCTGTAACTAATAACTAGCAATTGGACAGCCAATAGAAAGGCCCACCCATGCCCCCACTTGTGGCCAGCAGATGGGGCTATTAAGAAAAAAGGGACATCCTAATGTGCCCCGCTACCCCTACCCATAGTCATCAAGCAAGGACTATGTATTAAACAAGAGGAAATATTGTCCCTCCCTCAGACCCCACCAAGAAGCAGTAGGTGGGAGCTATTTGTTTTATAATACCCGAGGTACCTAATGTTCCCTCTCCCTGCCGCCATAGGCAGTGGGTGTGTGCTAATAATAAAATACTATACTTTAAAATTATACTCACCATAATATGTATTCTTTCTTCTAAACTCTTCATTTCTTCAGTCCCCCCCCCCCAAAAAAAAAGTTTTTACAAATCTTATTACATCCCGACCATACTAATCAAAACTAAAAAGGGCAAAATACAAAAATAAAAATGCGACATACCAAAAATACATACATGTAAACCTGTAAGGACTCCACGCAAAATGAGATTTCAGGTAGGAAAAGCCTTTAAAGTGGCTCCCCTCTTTCAAATCTCAGTAGAGTGCACTGGTTGGTTGGCTTCTAGACAGGATAATCTTCCGCTCTTATCACATCAACTGGACAGTTTGCTGTCTCCCAGGTGCTCGGGTCCGGCATGTTGCTGACAGAGTGGATGGATTACAGGGTGGGGCTGGGGATGACCTTGCTGTCATGGTCATATTGGTACTATTAACAAAGTTTGAGGAAGATAGAGAGACCTTAAGTTCAGGAAATTAGAAAGCAACCTTTAGAAGAAGATCCCCAAGGTGGTATTTTCCGAGATATTACCTGGGCCACACTCTACAGTGGAATGTCAGTGGGAGATTAGGAGGGTTAATGCATGGCTGAAGTCTAGGTTTCTAGACTATTGAGCACTTAATTTTAAAAAAGCTAATTAAAAAAGAATAATTTAAATATGAATTTCTCACCTTGAATATGCAGTGCAATTTGGGCTACAGTTTTAAAGAAGGATATTGCAGAACTAGAAATGCAGATGTGAACTGTAAAATTAGTAAGGGGGATGGAAAACATTAGTTATGAAGAAAGACTACAACAACTGCATTTTTTTTTTTACAAAAAAGGCTAATCAAACTGTATATGATAGCACTATACAAATATATACGCAGTCAATGCAAACGGCTTCGACTAACCTGTTCATTAGCAGGAATATACAACAGACAAAGGGTCACCCATTGGGACTGTACAAAATACATTTTATTTTACAGCAGAGGAAAGGGTTCTATACAGTAAGAACAAGAAAGATATGGAAATCTTTACCTGATGAGGTTGTCTTATCAAATTCTATAGATAATTGAAAAAAAAAAGCTTGCGTGCTTTTTTGCAAAAACAGAATATATGAGGATATAATTGTAGATTATGCTAACGTAGTGTACTTATAATCTTAATTTTAATAATGACAGGAGGCGAGTATTTTGCATGACTTTCTTTACTCATGCTTCCAGCAGCACAAGTCAATCATCAAACTTTAAACCAATCATACCAGTCTGCATAACCATATATAAAGCCTTGTATGTCACATGACTTCCTCTTTCTTTGGTGAGAGATTAGTCCATGTATTGTCCCGAAATAACAAAAAAGTTCGTAAACATAAAACAGTCCAAACTTGTTCCATGGTAGTTTCAAACTGATAACTCATAACGGTATTGGAACTTGATTCGAGTACTTCCACAGCCGATGTGTCTTATCCGGAACCCATAACTGCCATCATGCTGCAAAAAACAGAAACGAGTGTAAGAGGATGGAAGTAGACTTATGTCCACATGATATCATCGTTACCGTATCTATCCATACATAGTATCATAAATGTTAATCTATCTAATATACTATATTGAATTCCATAATATAGTCTATCCTCATCTATTAACCATTAACTATAATATCAGACAATATTCAGCTATTACCTCAAAACTTTTATCCCTATTCTCCTGATAAAATTATAATAGTTATAGCTGATCTATAAATACGTTGACAGAAGACAACCCGTATAAGCGGGAGTGGAGGGTGGGAAAATACTCGCCTCCTGTCATTATTAAAATTAAGATTATAAGTACACTACATTAGCATAATCTACAATTTTATTACATGACAGGAGGCTTCATATTTTGCATTTTTAAAGCTGAGGTAATAGTGAGAAAGATGCGTGTGTGGTTTGACGAAAATAAAATAACCGGAAAGTATCCTCCCGTGTCCAGTCCGCGGAACGTAATATATCCGCTAGGGATGCTCCCGCCGAGAACGCTCGCGATGCGGCTGCGCCCCTGACCGAGTGAGCTCCGAAACACGTTTCTACACCTGCTAAGGATAGGATCCAACGTACCCATCGCGCCAGTGTAGTGGTGGTAACCGGTTTATAAGGTTTGGTGTATGACACCAACAGTTGACCTCTATTAAAAGCACGAAGGTTTGCTGTAACCTCCACGTAACGAGTAAGTGTGGAAACTACACATAAACGGGGGACCGTAGGAAAAAAGGGGTAAAATATAGATGTCGAATTCGTTTTAGTTCTTCTAGACACCGTGAAGGTAACCCCTTCTGGTGCTATAGAGAAACCGTCCACGTCGAACGCTCGTACATCCGAAACTCGTCGAAAAGAGACCAAACATAGCAGTAAAGTGAGTTTGGCCGACAGCTGACGTAGGGATAAGTCTGCGTTGTCTGGCCAATTCCTAAGGAAACTGAGGACCACCTCTACGTCCCACATATGATTATACTTAGGTTCCGGTGGTCTGGACAGTTTGATGTCTCGCAGAAGGCGACATACCAAAGGATCCTGACCCACCGGGGAACCCTGTATTGGCACGTGTGCCGCTGAAATTGCTGATCGTGCCACGTTGATGGAACGATAGGATTTTCCCTCCGTGAAGAGGTTTGACAAATAATTCACCACTGTGGGAATAGATGCTGTAAAGGGATCACAGTCCCTTCCCACACACCAGCGGGTCCATGTATTCCATGCTGATATGTAACTGCGTCGGGTACCCGGTGCCCAGGAGTCCCATAAAAGGTCTTTAGCTGGTTGCGATAGACCTTCGACGGACCAGGTTCCCCTGAAAGACTCCAGGCTACCAGTTCCAGATTCTCTTGTAGCATTAGTGGATGTGGTTCCCCTTGCGGATCTGTCAGTAGAAAGGGGAACGATGGTAGAAGTAGGGGATGGTCCTGTGTTAGGGCTAATAATTCCGGAAACCACGCCTGACACAATGGTGTGATGAGTATCATCGAGATCTTGGTCACTCTGATGCGATGGATCACTCTCGCTATCATCGCAAATGGTGGGAATGCGTACGCTCCCTTCGGGGGCCACTGCTGTAGGAAAGCAGATCTACGCTTCGCATTGAGGGTCCGGCAGCCAGCTGTAATATCTCGGTAGCTGTGTATTCGTCCGGGACGCGAACAGGTCCACGACCAGTGGTCCCCTGATGTCTTTCACCGCTGAAAATATCGACGTGTCCAGTCGCCAGTCGCTGCCATCTCTCCAGTGTCGAGAGAACCAATCTGCCGTGATATTGTTGATTCCCGGTAGGTATTCCGCCTTGATTGAAATGTTGCGGGGAATACAAAATTGGTATATCTCTTTCGTCGCCTCTGTCAGGTTTTTTGACCGTGCTCCCCCCAGGCGATTTATGTATTGGACCGCTGAAATGTTGTCCATGTGCAGTAAGATGCAGCAGTTCGTCATCTCCTTGGCCAGACTGCGAATCGCAAATGATCCCGCGATCAGTTCCAGACAGTTGATGTGGAGACCCTGTTCCTCTTGGGACCATGGACCTCCTGTGGACGTGTGGGCGCAGTGGGCTCCCCAGCCCCAAAGGCTCGCGTCCGACTCCAATACAAAGTCCGGGTTCTTCCCGAAGATGGCTTTGCCGTTCCAGGCTTCCATGTGGAGTAGCCACCATCGAAGTTCCGTCCGAGCTTCTGTGGAGACGGGAATCCAGTGATCGTATGTGAGTCCTGCTCGTAGGTAGTGAGCCTTCAGTCTCTGCATGGCCCGATAATGGAGCGGGCCCGGGAAGATCGCCTGTATTGATGAGGATAGTAGGCCTACTATCCTCGCTAGTAGTCTGAGAGGTATGGTGTCCCTCCTGAGTATGCGTCGAATTTCCTTGTGAATGGCCGCTATCTTGGATGCGGGGAGGCGTAGAACTCCCGATTTGGAGTCTCTCGAACCCGAGGAACTGGACTATCTGTGATGGTGTCAATGCTGATTTTTCTCTGTTCACTACAAATCCTAGCGATTCCAGAAAATGCATGGTAAATCTCATCTGAGATTGAATTCTGGATTTTGATTCGCAGAAGATCAACAGGTCGTCCAGGTAGATGAGGCAACGTATGCCCCTTCCTCTCAGATGTGCCATGACTGGTTTGAGGAGTTTCGTAAAACACCATGGAGCCGAGCTGAGTCCGAATGGGAGACATGTGAATTGACACGGGCGGCCCTTCCAGATGAACCGGAGGAAGGGACGACTCTCTCTTGCCATGGGGACCGACAGGTATGCGTCTTTTAAGTCTAGACGTGTGAACCAGTCGTGTTCGTTCAATAGGTCCCTCAGGAGGTGAATACCCTCCATTTTGAAATGGCGATAAGCCACAAATCCATTGAGTTCTCGTAGGTTGATAACTGGACGATAGTCTCCCGTCTTTTTCCTGACTACGAACATGTTGCTGAAGTAACCTTGGTCGTCTGCGGCGAATTCCACCGCTACTTTCGCGAACAGGGCTCTTATCTCCGTGTCTATGATGCGTATCTGATTCTCGGACGCCCGTATAGGCCGTGGTCGTCTGGTCTGGCATGGTGTCTGGGTGAATTCTATCACATATCCTCGTACGGTCTGAAGGATCCATGCGTCTGTGGAGATGCGTTCCCATTCCTGTGGAAAAAGGGACAGCCTGCCAGCAGTTAAACCAGAATGACATCACCTGAGTTGAATCGTCCCCGTCCTCTGCTCCGAGTGCCTCTGGTACGGAAGGATCCCTGTGTGAATGTGGCTCTTGTCGATGGAAAGAACTGTTGAGCTGCGTATGGACGGCTGGGGCCTGTCTGATGGAGGATTGGGCCTTATTTAATGTAGTAAATAGGCCGACGTGCTTCTTTAGTTCCGCCAGGAAAGGTTCTCCAAAGAGTAGCCCGTCTGCCCGAGGACCTAGCTCCTTCTTTCCCAGATCCAAGAGTTTGGTGTCTATCTTCAATAGAGCCGCCTTACGTCTTTCTGCGCACATGGCGGCGTTTGAATTTCCCAGGAGACAGATCGCTCGCTGCGCCCATTCTCTGATATCGTGCGCTTCGAGGGGTGTCCCCTGAGTAAGTGCCAGGTCAGCGAAGTATAGGATCTTCGCCAGCGGGCCTATCATGTCTAGCATTTTGTCTTGGACCGACTTCATGCCCTTTTCAACTCCCTTCCGTGGGTCTCTGCCCGACCGGGACATAAACACCCCTACTGTGGTGTCAAACTCCGGTGTGATGGCAATTTTGTCAGGCAGTACGGGGCGCGGGCATTCTGCTTTAAGTTTAGCCCGGACTTCCTTGTCCATCGGCTTCCGTAGCCAGAAATGTATAAATTGGGTGAGATGGTCCGGCAGGTTCCATTCGGACGATCTGGGGTGTCGTATCTGGCGAGGGTCGAACATGGGGTTGCCCGTCTCGTCCAGGAACACCCCGTCTTCGTCTATGCTTGGTTTGTGGGAACCCTTGCTGCCGGAGTGGCTTGCCCATTCTTGACTCTGGCTGAACTCTCCGCTTTCCTGCGGTATGTCCTGCCAATCCTCCTCCTCATCCGAGGGTGAGTTCTCTGCCCTCCATGCGTCCATTATTTCCAAAAACGGAGGTGATGATGGTCCCTCATCCCCTGATGAGGGGTCTTGTGTAGGGGAGCGATCCAGGTGTCTTGACTGGCGGCTCCGCTTATGTAGAATTCCTCCCTCGTATCTTGGGAGAGTCATACTGGAGCCCTTCCAGTGGCGTTTGGACGCCGCTGCCTCCGGCTTACGTTGTGTCGGATCTTTATCCTCCCTTTTTGATGGAGGTCTGGTGTCCGCCGACTCCGGCGGTGACTGTGTTATCATCTTGGCCAGCGCCTTCTCCACCGATGCTGACACTGCGGCATTGATCATTGCCTGGAAGTCTACTGCTGATGGTGGGGTAGTGTCCGACATTATGTCTGCTTGTTCTTTCCCGTCTGTGGGGAGACAGAGTATACGTCAGTGCGTATATGGCTAAACAGTGGCTTCCACGTACAACTGGGGTTCACCCAGGTATCCTGTCTTAACTGCCACTAGGGGTGTGACTAGTGGTTTGTAGAGGGGTTCAGCCTCTTATCGACCGGGGTGTACGGCCGTTAATGTTGGGACGGAGCCCGGTATTGGTCGGGACGGAGCCCGGTAATGGTCGGGACGGAGCCCGGATAATGGTCGGGACGGAGCCCGGTAATGGTCGGGACGGAGCCCGGTAATGGTCGGGACGGAGCCCGGTAATGTGAGGTATCAAAGACCTCAGTACGCTTGTAATGAGTTCACCCTTGTAAGTAACTTTGTGGAAGGTATTGCCACTGTGAGTTGCGAGGATCACCCCAGTTGTACTATGGAGGTGCCGCATACAATAAAGCGTACTTGTATTTATTTATTTATTTATTATTATTTCTTATATTTATTGATTTATGTCATCAGTGTTTCCACATGTCTGAATCAGACACTCCTGTGTTCATCCAATTTATTTAGTACTGTAGCCTGAGCCTGATGGGAGTTATCCTGCTGGCTAAGTGTTTGTCAGCATATAGATCCACAGTGCAGTCTTTCCAGCCCAGCACTGTGACCACTTCTATGAGCCCACATACAATCCTTTATTATGTTTTAATCCGTTTAATAAAGTACACTGTTAACCTGGCAAAAAACGTTGATAAATTGTGTGCCAGTTCGTGGGAATCACGAACTGGCGAAACCAAGATGGCCACCGAGGATATCGCGATATCGCGATATCCAAGATGGCCGCCGTTCGCGCGCAAATTTGCCGCGCAGTCCGCGATCGTGGTCCGCGATCGCGGACCGACGGTATCGGATGGCACCCCCTCGTGCCCCCCCACCCACCCCTCAGTACCCTGGGACTAAGAGAAGACCTGGCGGTCCCGCGCGATCGCGGTAAAAATGCCGCGAACCGCGCGAGACCAACAGGCAGAATTAACAGAAAAAACTGAACTCAGAAGAGGAGAACAGCGGAATGACAAATAGCATATAAACTTCTTTTAGGTTTAGAGGGAAAGGGTAAAGGGGAAAGCAGAATAAAAGGGGGGCAAAATTCACAGTATAGTGGCCAAATGATTTAAAGGGACCACAAGATAAATAGCATTGCATAAATCGAAAAATAGTAGAGAGCTAATACTCTGACCTGTGTCTTGGCTGGAAGCAGCAAAGAAAGAGGAAGTCATGTGACATACAAGGCTTTATATATGGTTATGCAGACTGTTATGATTGGTTTAAAGTTTGATGATTGACTTGTGCTGCTGGAAGCATGAGTAAAGAAAGTCATGCAAAATATCAAGCCTCCTGTAATGTAATAAAATTGATCTATACGTGAACAGGTTGTTGATCCAAGGAGAAATGTGATTGCCATTATGGAGTTAAGAATGAATTTTCTCCTTTTTGTGGCACAATAGGAAATTGCTTAGTTTTATTTGCCTTCTGTTGGATCGATATCATAAAGGATGGGTTTCAATGTTGAACTTGATGGACTTTATTCTTTTTTTACAACATAGACTGAAGGCAACATAGACTCAGGCTAGAATTTGGGTCCAAATTAATTAAATATATAGTTAAATAGTGTGAACAAAGTCTGGATTTTGCCATCTCAATGGACATTACTTAATAACCCTGTTAAAATATCCTTGATTGACAGTGGAGTTTTTTTAATGCATACCTCGGTGAATGTTGACATCCCAGCTGAAGTTGTTGGTCAGCATTCACATAGTGGTTGCATGCCAACAGTCTGCACTGTTCTTACCTCTGAATGGTTACTCTGCCTGTGACTGAAATGTAATTAGTGATAGCTCGGAACTCTGCAAACAACAAGAGAGCAAACACGGCCTGCCAAGTGGCTCATTCGTAATACTTAAGGCATGCAAACATTGCTGAAATCCAATTTCTGTGTGGAAGCTTTATTTGCAAACCTAATAGGGTTATTCACTAAAGTGAAAAGCCAAAGTGAATTTTAGATTTAAGCCAGAGTAATCGAACTGAAAGCATAGCTGAATTAGGGAATGTTTCCAGTTCAACTATTTTGACCTTAAATTAAAATTTTACTTAGAGTTCACTTGGAATTTTCATTTTAGTGAATAATCCTGTAAATATTTTTTGAGGTACATTTTAGTCAGGTATCTAGCACCACATTTATAATTTAATTTTTTTTTTTTTTAAACTCAGCTACTTTGGCCTTAAGTTTAAAATTACCATCTCAATTCCCTATAATTCACCTTTTTATTGAGTAGACCATGTTATCTGCAATATGATAAGTAGGTGGAGATTAATTATGTGGGTTGGCCAGAGTGTGCAGAGCTTTGTGGCAGTGGGTGTGGTAAACTTTCAAGGTAGTAATTGATAGTTGTGCTGCAAAGTGTCCCTGGAATGTGTTATCAAATGTTGGCAACTATGCATACTCAATCAATCCCTGCTGTATTGTAAAGAGGACATCTAGGGCTCGTGATATGGCATGTGATAGGCTTGGATGCAGGGAACTTCCTCTTCCTTCTCATCAAAAATGGATGGCATAGCAACAAGCTCATTTTTCTCGGTTCCAATGAGACTATACATGCGGCACTCGCAATGCATGCACTTTAGATACGACAAAACTCCTCTACGAGGAGCATTGGATTAGAACGACTCTGGAGCAGGCCATGCCTTCTCAATGACGCTGCAGGAATAGGAGCGGTAAGCAGCACCGAGGAGCCTTGGCACTGGATAAAGGTAATCAATTTTTAAACCTTTTTATGCTAAACAGCAATGGGGACCACCAGACCTAGAGACGGAAACACTAAAGCTTTAGGAAAACACATTTGCATTCCTAATGCTTTAGTCTTCCTTTAAGGTTGCATGATTGTGAGTTCTCTATTGATATTATTTCCCCACTAAGTGAGAAGTATTTATACTTGTTGTGAGAGTTAAGCCCCCAAACCCTTTTTAATGATGTGGTATTAAAATTAAAGTTTTAGCCTCTTTTCTGGTTACTTTCTTCACTTTTGTTGTTGGTTTTTATCACTTTAAGGGCCTACTATATTCTAGTTCAAGAATCCTTATACACTTCCAAACAGTCCTGGTTCAAAGAAATTTGTTTCATAGAACACATTTTATTTTATATAACATATAGCATTTAAACCATATTTTCATAAGCCTTGATACAACATATTTTTGCTGCTGACACAAATAAAGCTAAGGATAATATAGAGCCATATTATTGGCTTATGGGTATGCAAATTAACACAGGGATAAGTGACTGAGTGATGGGAAAAAAAAAACCACAAATGACAATGACTGGTCCTGACCTAGACCAGATACATTCATAGAGTATTGCTTTTTATTGTATATAATTCCTTTCGTTATATCAGTTTTACAAATGTAATCATCACTGTGAACCTGAGACTCATGAAGGACCAGAATACTTATATTATGGTCCTTTAATTGCTCCCAAACCACCATGATTTAACACAAATAAAACATATCACCAACATGCCAACTCAGCAGTGTAATAAATGGAGAAACCTGAAAGGTGTACCTATTCTTGAAGAGTGGCTTGCATGCAATTTGGATGTGACAAAAGAATGTTCAATTAAGAGTAACACTGAATTGTAGAAATCACTTTGTACATCTTGTTTCAGTAGATGCTCCTATGTATGATAATGCATTCAATGCTATGAAGTCTGTAAAGTATTTTTTCTCCAATTTGTGCTGATTCCCAGCTGAAAACTAACCAATAATTATTCTTTCTCTAGCAATCAGCTATAGAAAACTAACATGTTTTTTCATTAATATTAATTACTTTAAGTTGCTGAACACAACATCCAATAAATCTTGACTGGGTTGGGGGCAATCAAGGGCAAATAGCCAACACTTAATTGGCCTCAACGGAGGAATATAATAAGAGATTACGGTGTATTAATATGGAAGAAGCGGGTTCCCAGTTTCATGTTGGTTCTCTCAGCAGAATTTGGAGCTGATGTGCAGTCATATTTATCACGCATTTGATCAAATGTTGCCAACTAATCTTTTTATAAATTAACACTTCCACATACAAGCATGCCCCTTTAAACTGTGAACTAAAAAAAAGTCAGAATATTTATTAGGCTGTAGTCTAGGTAGGTCATCGGAAAGGGGTTTGTGAAACCTGGTTTAGACTTGGCTTTTAAGGGCTCTCCTAGAAGATAAATAGATATCCTTGATTTGCCCTGTACCCCTTCACTTTGCTGAGCAAGCCTTGTGGTATCTACTTCTATCAGGTGCAGATCACTTTAAGAGAATCATAGTGGTCTTCCGGTGCTCTGAGTCATTACCTGAACACCGTGAGGGAGCTGCTAGAATTTCCTGCACCCGAAATTGGTCCAGTTCACCTTCCACCAGTGAATAATAAGCAGAAGGTGGACAAAACACACACAATGATACACTACACACAACACTCAGTCACACTCAAACTTACTTACACAAACACAACACTAACCCAGCATACATAGAAACACTCAGCCTCCCCAAACAAACAGCTCTATGCTTCATCCACACCAGAGATATAGGAGGGGTCAATATGGCACCCTGCCCTGGACAACCTTAATCTTGCTCTGGCACTTCAGGATATTTTCATCCTTTTTCATTTATGACTGAAGTATAACAGAGTATAACTCTCACCCAAATAACTCATGACCATTTGCTAAATAAAGAAGCAGTGTCCATTTTTTTGACTTGCCTTCAATTTATTTATGATCTCTTCGCCTTATTCAACAATTGCTGGTAAGATACTCAGGGCACAGTTTAGAATTTTGGACCATCTACCAGTTGTACCTGTTGATCTTTTCTTTCATATTGTCATCATTATAACACACTTTGGCTGTTGTCAAGTTCTGCCTAGTCTTATAGCCCCTGAAGCTGGATTGGATTTTGAGAGCTGCGTTATGATGGCGCTTTAATGTTTGCCTTACTTGGAAACCCCTCCAGTGTGATTGGATTGCTGTGGCTGCACATAATTGTCGAGTCTTGAATATTATCTCATCATTAACAGATTCCGGACAAGATCTCATAAGTTCCTTCTTCACAGGTATACTTTGGCTCAATGTATTATGCTTATAGATATTGTTTGTACAGGTACAATCATGGTGAGGCTCATGGTCTGAATGTTTGGTGAAATGATAACATGTTCCACAGTTGCTTTGTTTTTCTTTTACACAACTCTTACATCCACAGTATACGCAGACATGGCACCTTGGGCAAAAAAGATGTCTTTGCTTTTTAGATATGACCTTAACCTTCTCTCTGAGTTTTTCTGGAGAAATGTCAAAACCGCACAAGCACTCATTTTCTAGATTGTCTGATTTTAGATCAAATAGTAAAATGGGTACTTTATATACAGGTCTGTGAACATTTTGGTCATCAAGAAATAATTTCATTTTGTAGTATTGATCTGTTTCAGTGTCTTCTCTAGAATAAGATGCTTCATCAGGTGTACACGCATGGACACTCTCAACTCCTGTTGTTTCAAGCACATAATCTTGAGTTTTCTCAGAATTAATGCAAAGTTTGGTATTGTGTATTTGGGAATTAGACAACACAGATGATGGGAACTCATTAATGCCACGCCCCCCACCAGGTGATATGCATTTATTTCCAGAATGGATTATCTGGAAGTGTTTACCGTGTGAGTGGCCAGTTTTAGTAGACTCGCAGGAAACAGCTATCATTGAACACTGAGGGGATATTTCTCTAGAGCTTGAATTGTCACTAGTAGATACAGAATCGGAAGGTGTTTGAGCATGTCTTCTGGTAAAATCCTCGTTTTTGTTGGATTGTTCTAAATGTGATGTTTTTTTAATCTGTAAAGATTGGCGGGTCCTGTAACCTCTATAATGGGATTGAATAACAATGGCAGATTGGTTTAATTGTGTTGTCTGTACAGTAGTATGTTCACTAGGCTCTGTCCTTTTGATAATTTTTCTGGTTTTATAGCCCTTATAGCTAGCTTGTATAATAGTAGCTGCCTGGTTTTGAATGACTTCGGTTTTCGGTGTAATGTCGGGTTTCCAGTTAGTTTTAATGACAAGAGTTGCTTCATATTTCTGGGATCCCCGTCTCCTTGTCCTATAACTACGCCACATTGTCTGGATGACTTTTGCCGCCTCATTTTTTTCATTTTTAAATTCTTCATCACAGAAGTAAGTTTCACGATCTAATTTTAGGTTACTGTTGGTGAAGTGGTCTGACTTGTGGGATTGCGATGTTGTATGTATTGTGAAATCTTCTGGAGAATAACTGCAAATGTTTATAAGAAACAAATGTTTAGCACTTACACAAGTACAAAATATTAATTGCATTCATATATACACATATTTTTATATTTCAATAAAATATTAATTGTAGTAAGTACAATAGTTCTATGCCGTCCTGCGGCGTTAGAGCCACCAAAATAAGGACGGCATAGAACGTCCTGCGGTCTTAAGGGGTTAATGGCGAGAAAAACGGTATATAATATGTGTGGGTACAGTAATTGAGTAAGAGGAAAATTACAGCTAAACACAAACTCCTCAGAAATTTAAAAACAGCCCTGGTCCTTAACGGTAAGAAAATTGAAAAGCGATCCGGTCACTAAGGGGTTAAAAGGACTTTAGAGTCACCAAAACAACTTTAGCTTAATGAAGCAGTTTTGTTGTATAGATCATGACTCTGATGTTTCACTGCTCAATTCTTGCCATTTAAGAGTTAAAACACTTTGTACTTACCCGGTACTTACCCGGTCGCCGGCGATCCCACGCCGGCGATCGCGGTATGGGGGACTTACCTGGGAGCCCAGGGAGTCCCCCTCTGTCCTCTTCGGCCCCCCAGGGCCATGTGATCGCGAGGTCCTTGCGAGGACCCCGCGATCACATGGACGGCATAGCCGTCCATGTGAATGCCAGCAGGGGGAGTGCCTGTAATGACAGGTACTCCCCCTGCTGTCTGAAAAAAATAAAAAAAATGTTAAAACAGTGTAAAAATAAGATTATATGTACTTAGATCATATATATATTTATTATATATATGATCTAAGTATATATATATATATATATATATATATATATATATATATATATATATACAGATGAAAAGAGTGCACTCGAAAGGTCTTCTTAAAGATATAAACAATTTATTGTGCCAAACTTCAAAGACATACAAGTCGACGTTTCAGTCCTCGTGGGACTTTTTTCAAGACAATGAAAGGCGGAAAAAAAGTGATTTAAATATACCTTGCAGGTGATTTGATTGGAGAGTAAGTTATATGAAAGAGAGGCTGTGCAAACGTGAAAGTGATTACTCAACTTTGAAATAGGGATTAACCCCTTGAGTGCCTAGTAGAAAGGCCTGTAAGTGAGTGTGGTTACGGCCAAGTGTCTAATAATCTGCACTCGCAGACATATTAAAATTCAAGGATAAGAAATATCGAAGCCACCTTAACTCTTACTTAGCTAGGTATGTTAGCTTATGGATGTTCCTGTTATACTCCATAGACTGTATGGCCGTTAATTTGTAACACAATTAAGTATATACATAGTATCCCTAGGGTTATACAAATATACTTTGAAGTTTTTTCTACAATGTATCTATAATTAGGTCTGCAACCACTTGGCACTTGGAATTCCAATTTAAAACGCAGCCATCTTATGCTATTGTTTAAAAATGTAGCAATCGTATAGTATTGTTTAACTTAGTTTAACAAATTTGCTTAAATATTCAAATAGATTCTTAAATACTTTGTCATACTAAGGTGGCTTCGATATTTCTTATCCTTGAATTTTAATATGTCTGCGAGTGCAGATTATTAGACACTTGGCCGTAACCACACTCACTTACAGGCCTTTCTACTAGGCACTCAAGGGGTTAATCCCTATTTCAAAGTTGAGTAATCACTTTCACGTTTGCACAGCCTCTCTTTCATATAACTTACTCTCCAATCAAATCACCTGCAAGGTATATTTAAAATCACTTTTTTTCCGCCTTTCATTGTCTTGAAAAAAGTCCCACGAGGACTGAAACGTCGACTTGTATGTCTTTGAAGTTTGGCACAATAAATTGTTTATATCTTTAAGAAGACCTTTCGAGTGCACTCTTTTCATCTGTATATATTGAAGGCTGAGGCAGCACCGAGGCAAGCACAAGACCGGTACATTGAGTGCGGGATATTTGCAGTTTATATATATATATATATATATATACACATATACACATAAGTATACATACACTGTCTACGTGTATTTAATATTAATATATACATAATTATATATATATATATATTAATATCAAAATACACGTACAATGATATTGATTAAATATATATATAATTTTCATTATATATATATTTATATATAATAAAAAATAAATAAATATATAAATACGTTAAAAAAATAAAATTACAAAATAATAAAAAATAAATAGATAAAAAATATATAAACATGCGTAATTTCATTCTAACTGTATTTTAAAATTAATATATATATATTGATATCAAAATACATGTAGAACGAAATAATATATATATCTATATACATAAGTATATACGTATATATCACTATATATATACCTATATATAAATAAAAATAATAAAACAAATTATTTACATATATATATATATATATATATATATATATACACACACACATATATATATATATATATATATACACACATATATATAATAATTCTACGTATATATTTATGTAATAATTTTACATAATTAGGTCATTTTATTAATTACAATTTGCAGGACCTGCCTGACAATCCAGGCCGAAAGTTCAGGGAATAAAATTTTCTAGCACTATATTTAACCCTGTAACTTTCCAAGACACCATAAAACCTGTACATGGGGGGTACTGTTTTACTCGGAAGACTTCGCTGAACACAAATATTAGTGTTTCAAAACAGTAAAATATATTACAACAACGATATCGTCAGTGACAGTGAAATTTTTTGCATTTTTCACACACAAATGGCACTTACACTGACGATATAATTGTTGTGATACGTTTTACTGTTTTGAAACACTAATATTTGTGTTCAGCGAAGTCTCCTGAGTATAACAGTACCCCTCATGTACAGGTTTTATGGTGTTTTCAAAAGTTACAGAAACAAATATAAGGTTTGCGTTCCATTTTTTTCACATTAAAATTCGCCAGGTTGCCTTTGAGACCGTATGGTAGCCCAGGAATGAAAATTATCCCCATGATGGCATACCATTTGCAATAGTAGACAACCCAGGGTATTGCAAATAGGGTATGTTCAGGTTTTTTTAGTAGCCACTTAGTCACAAACACTGGCCAAAATTTGCGTTCAAATTAGTTTTTTGCATTTTCAAATATTAACACTAACTTTGGCCAGTGTTTGTGACCAAGTGGCTACTAAAAAAGACTGGACATACTCCATTTGCAATACCTTGGGTTGTCTACTTTTGCAAATGGTATGCCATCATGGGGGTAATTCTTATTCCTGGGCTACCATATGGTCTCAAAGGCAACGTAACCAATCTGGCGAATTTGAATGTGAAAAAACTGAAATATGTAACACGCTATATTTGACCCTGTAACTTCCCAAAACACCATAAAACCTGTACATAGGGGGTACTGTTTTACACGTGAGACATCGCTGAATACAAGTATGTGTATTGTATTGCAGTAAAAGCAAACAGTATTTTGACATTCACAGTTAAAATGTCACGTAGAACTAAAACAATTTTAAAAAATTCTTATTTTCTCCCATTTTTTTATATTTTTTTCATATTAAATTATGTTCCATACCTAAATATTTGATGTTAAACGAAAGCCCTGTTTCCCCTGAATAAAATGATATATAATAAGTGTGGGTGCATTTAATATGAAAGAGGTGAATTACGGTTGGACAGACATATAGCGCAAATGCCAGGTTTTGTTTAAGTTTTTTTTGGATCACAACTTGTACATTTGGCTGCGGTCTTAAGGGGTTAAATGGTCTTTCTAAAGATACCATTAATTTTACTATATCATATAATGTACCATAAAAATCTGTTACGCATCTACAACCGCCCAAAACACCCATGATAAATAGCTTCTAAATTTTGTCCTGAGTTTAGAAATACCCAATGTTGACATGTTCTTAGCTTTGTTTTTGCAAGTTATAGGGCAATAAGTACAAGTAGCACTTTCGATTTCCAAACCATTTCTTTTTTCAAAATTAGCACATTACATTGTAACACTGATATCTGCCAGGAATCCCTGAATAACCCTTCACATGTATATATTTTTTTAAAGAAGACAACGTAAGGTATTAAACTTGGGGTATTCTGACTCTTTTCATGCTGTTTTCATGCAACCATTTTACCACCAATCTATGCCAAATTTAAAAATATAATAATAATTGGTGATTTTTTTGACACACATAGCAATTTAAGAATACATGTACTGAGAACTTTAAGGGTTACTGCCAAAGAACACCCCAATATGTGTTCAGCAACATCTCCTGAGTACAGTGATACCACCCATGTACATGTGTGTCGGGTTCTCTGGGGGCTAAAAGACCTTATTTGGAGGGTGCGCATTCCAGTTTTCCAACTTGGAATTTTCACAACTGGTCATCATGCACTCATGTCCTATTTGGGACATTTGTGATGCCGGCCAATGTAATTTACCCCCATCAAACCATATATTTTTGAAAAGTAGACATCCAAGTATTTCAACTAGTGGTATTTTAACACTTTCCATGCACTAACCAGTCTTTGTCAAACTTTTGGGTAATAATTTTTTTGTGTTATTTTTCCTCGGACATTGTACTGTAGGCATGGATTCTCAGTTCCGGTTATGTGTTACTGACAAAGAACACTCCAATATGTGTTCAGCAACATCTTCTGAGTGCAACAGTACCCCCAATGTACAGGTTTTATGGGTTTTTGCAAACTTACAGGGGTCAAATGTATGGCTTTCCCCTTTTCCATGTTTGCCCTTTGAAACAGATTGGTTTGCTGGGCCTCTGTAGCATTTATAAATTTTATTTTTATTTTTCACACATAAACTGCCATTTCACAGATGAAATTATCAGTATAATAGAATTTACTGCTCTGAAACAATCATATTTGTGTAGAGTAATGTCTCACGAGTACAACAGTACCCCTCAAGTACAGGTTTTATGGTGATTTGGAAAGTTACATGGTCAAGGGCTTGGTACAGCCAATTGGATCTGCAAGAGGGTTATTTAAACTCACTTATTTCTTAGCTCATTGCCCTGTCGTGGTTTCCCTTAGACAGTTATTTATGATAGATGGTTGTTTAGCACAGTGGTGCTAAATTCAAGAGGCAGGCGATTGCTCAGTGAACATGCCTTGCAAAGACTTCTTATTTGTATTTTATTTTTCTTATTTGGACAGTGGCGTTTCCGTTAATGTTCAATAAATGCAACACTCCACTACCCAACCACCCCCCCCCCCATCCAAATATATATATATATATATATATATATATATATATATATACATATAATCACTATTTAGTATATATACCCAAATGAAAACATGCATGCATTCAATTGTGCGTTTTTTTCTTCATTGGGCGTTATCTAAAAAAAGCTTACAAAAGCTGCAGATCTCTGGTCTGAAGCCTTTACCTTTCAACCCAACCCAGACTTTTTGTGGCTGTTCAATCATTTATTCCCTTCCCTCTTTTTTCCTTCGTAATTGTGAAGACAATGATGCTCTGGTCCCATGCTTCTTTACAATAGAGTATATACTATATAACATATTTTATTCACCCATCCCATACCTACCTGTAACCTTTCGCTAGGACAGTGCGAGGATTTTAGCCAAAAAAACAAAACGTCAGTGACTACTAGAGGAAACCTGAGATTCATTTTTTTTTTTTTTTTGGATATTCTGATAATAGACATACTGCTTACATCACACAACAATTTAAAAAAAAAAAATCTTACAATTTCTCTTTTCTGCATGCATGAATTTTCAACACTAAGGCCCGCTGTAGTGGTTATGGTGGCAGGAGTTCCCTGGTGCCCTTTCCCGGTAAGCAGTCAAACTGCCTTGTCTCAGCTAAGTCAGCCTTTAGCTAGGCTAAGCATTATGGTAAGTAATTTGCAAACAACTATTTAGTCCAATTAATCTTCTGCCCAATAACATATCTCTGTTTGTGTGGGTAATGTGCGTCTGTGCTAAGCACAGGATGCACACCACAAAAAAAAACTAGTACAAATTTGAATAGTTCAGAAAAATAAAAACATAAAAAAGGACAAACAAAAGTGATAAGACTACACAAATATACATACAGCAACATAGTTAGCAAATAGCCTACCAGAGCCTGGCTTTTCCTTGAGAAAGGCACTTGTTTGGGTTTTTTCTTTGGTGACGTGTCAGATATTATGGTGACAGAATGGATGAGATATGATGGGATTAAGAGACTGGCTGTGTGAATGTGACTGACTTGCAGTATGTGATTAGTTGGTTGATTCACGAAACCAGGAATTAATGGAGAAACAGAAAAATGGAGGTCATAATAGCCGGCTGAAAAAAAATACCTTTTTTTTAAAAATTATGATATATTGGTAAATTTCACAATCAAAATGGGACATGTCCTCAGATATTTTAATGTAGATGGGTAGGAATATGTGATCGAATAGTTGTATATGACATGATAGGTGTATAGGATTGTGTATTTGGTTAGATAGGTAAATGTGACTGAATCGGGGTATGTAATTAGAACCTTTATTCCAAATGCTTTAGTGTTCCTGTCCATAAGTTTATATGTTTAAATATGTTGCATTTATAGGAGTCAAGGCCTACTCTGCTGAGGTCCAGTCTAATGTTCCTCATTGGGGACCCGAAATGCATGTGCGGCAAGCACCGCACTTGTTTAAATTTCCCCATAGGAAAGCATTGAATCAATAATTTCCTTTGGGGGTTGCAGTCACGTGACCGAGTTTTAGGTCACTGCAGGAGGATGTGCCCCTAATGGCTGTCAAGACAGCCACAAGAGGTGCGTTAACCCTACAATTTCTCCAAAATTTAAATATACAGGACCAGGGCCGGATTAACAGCACAGTGGGCCTGGTGCTGACAATTATGATGGGCCTAATTACGGAATCTTATCGACCAAAAACACTAAAACAGTCATACCTCCCAAGCGTCATGTATCTGATGGAGATGGTGCTGGAGGGAAACTTATAGGATGCAGCTATAAGAAGACACATACTCTATGCTAATCTCTCTCTAATTTATGCTTTCATCTTTCAAGTAAATCCATAACCCCTAACAGCAGTGTCCAGTGAAGCAGGAAGTCAATGGGTGGGGTAAAAGGGTGTGCCACTGGCGCGAATCACGTTACCAGACCCGCCAAAAGGGGGTGAACATGCCCAAAAAGGGGGCATGTTTGTCCAAAGAATTGGAAGGTCAGCCTGGCATGAATGCATGTCAGGCTGCCTGCCAATCCTGCAGGCTGTCCAACTAAGGGCATACTATGCAGGCAGCACCCTGAGCTTGACATAAATGCGTCTAATGATGCACTCACTCCATGCTTTCTAAGGACTGTACCCTAGCACTCGCTGGTCCACTTGTCTCCTTACCTTCTTACTAGCAGGCAGAAGTTCCAGGTATATTGTCTGAGACAGAGAAAAGGTGTATGTAGTGAGTATAGAAGAAAGGGGACATGCCACATTGTTAGAGAGACCAACGTCTGCATTACCTAAACTAATTTTATGGTCAGCCAGTCCACACAAGTTTTGTTCCCATACATCCCTCTTAAGCTTCCAAACTTAAAGGGACACTATAGTCACCAGAACAACTACAGCTTATTGTATTTGTTCTGGTAAGTAGAATCATTCCATTCAAGCTTTTTGCAGTAAACACTGTCTTTTCAGAGAAAATAACTCCACTGGCCTTGTGCTGGCTCTGCCCCTGATCTGCCTAGTTGACAGTCTCAGCCAATCCTATGGGGAAGTATTGTAATTTGCTCAGACCACCACTTCTGATGATGTCAGCAGACAGTCAGTTCAGAGGCAGAGCCAGCAGCTGCAGACTTGAATACAAGTAATATTTTGCTATATTTAGGGAGGCAAGAAGGGGCCAGGGTGGTGGTTTTAACATAATAGGGTCAGAAATACATGATTGTGTTCCTGACCCTATAGTGCTCATTTAAGCAAGAGTATGTGAAGAGTAGTTAAGGTTGCCACCTTTCTTTGAAAAAATACCAGCCTTAATCATTTGTATAATTAATTAGTTATGTGTGACATCACATGATGCAAATCACAAGGAGTGACATCAGAGAAAATTCTGTAAAATCACCAACAAACTACTCAGTTTGATTCTGCTGTATAGATGGATTGCTCCCACTGTCTCCCTGTCTCCCAGTGTCTCAGTCTCGCAAGTCACCCAGTGTCTCAGTGTCCCCATGTCGCCCAGTCCCCTAGTCTCCCAGTGTCTCAGTGTCCCCATTTCTCCCAGTGTCCTAATGTCCTAGTGTGTCCCCATGTCACTAGGATACTGGGAACACAGTGAGACATGGGGACACTGAGACATGGGGACACAGACATTTAGGGAAACTGGGAGAAATGGGGACACTGATACACTAGGGACACTAAGACACTAGGGACACAGAGACATGGGAACACAGACACTGGGAGACTGGGGGACACTGGCTGGGAGACATACACTTGGGGACACTGGGAGACATGGGGGCAGTTGTGGACATAGACATGGGGACACTGGGACATATAGGGACACTGGGAGACATGGGGACACTAGGCACATTGAGACACTAGGAACACAGACACTGGGAGGCATGGGGACACTGAAACATCTGGGGACACTAAGACACTAGGGACACAGAGACATGGGAACACAGACACTGGGAGACTAGGAGACACTGGCTGGGAGACCAACATTTGGGGACACTGGGAGACATGGGGACAGTTGTGGACATAGACACTGGGGACACTGGGTCATATAGGGACACATGGGGACACTAGGCACACTGAGAGACATGGGATACAGACACTGGGAGACTTGGGGACACTAGGGACACAGTCTGGGGGACATGGGGACACTGGGAGACATGAGGACATAGTGTCTCCCAATGTCCCTATGTCTCACAGCATCCCCATGTGTCTCAGCATCCCCATGTGTCCCAGTGTCTCCATGTGTCTCAATGTCCCCATGTTTTCCAGTGTCCCCAAGTGTCTCAGTGTTCCCAGGTCTCCCAGTGTCTGTGTCCCCATGTGTCCTAGTGTCTCAGTGTCCCCTAGTGTCTGTGCCCCCATGTGTCCCCTAGTGTCTGTGTCCTCTAGTGTCTCAGTGTCCCCATATGTCCCATAGTGTCTCAGTGTCCGCTAGTGTCTCAGTGTCCCCATGTTTTCCAGTGTCCCCAAGTGTCTCAGTGTTCCCAGGTCTCCCAGTGTCTGTGTCCCCATGTGTCCTAGTGTCTCAGTGTCCCCTAGTGTCTGTGTCCCCATGTGTCCCCTAGGGTCTGTGTCCCCTAGTGTCTCAGTGTCCCCATATGTCCCCTAGTGTCTCAATGTCCCCTAGTGTTTCAGTGTCCCCATGTGTCCCCTAGTGTCTGTGTCCCCATGTGTCCCTGCTGCCTTTCCCCCCTCTCACACTTACCTGAGCTGTAGAGCTGCTGTCTGGACTCTGTGCTGTGTTGCTGCTCCCCCACGGATCAGTGAGTAGTAGAGAAAGGCAGGGAAATGCTGTAACTTCCTATCCCTGCCTCTCTCCACACACAGTGACCCCTACTGGCTGGTGCTGGTATTGCAGAGTAATCTCCATTTATTCTGAGAAAAATACCTGCATTTGTATTGCCGGTATTACTGCAATACCCGCACGGCCAGGCAGCTTCAAATACCGGCTGTGCCAGTAAAATACCAGTCAGGTGGCAAACCTAAGAGTAGTGTGTAAAAAAAAAAATTAAAAAAAATTACATTTTTTTTTTTTTTTAAATGGGCCTATTCCATGGGCCTGGGCCTGGAGCTGCAGCTCCATCAGCCCCTATGTTAATCCGGCCCTGTACAGGACCACAAATCCCAGACCACTTCATTAAGATGAAAATACTCACAAATGGCAGGTGCCAAACTGACTCCTTCTCTTTTATATTTTTGCACCACTTTTTAGAACTTTTCCCCCATCAAATCTATATAGTTTATACATTTAGATATGAGACATTGCTGTCTCGCTCCCTCACATTCTCACTTTCTACATATAATCTGACAGTCGTTTCATATACTTACCGTCGAGCTCTTTCAGTGCTGCTCTGCTGAAGATCGTCTATAGACGGCTCTGAAATATAGCTGCCCATTGTAACTTTCCTAGAAGAAAGAAGAACCATTTGTTAAAGCTTAGGTTCGCTTACCACTTTATAACAAATAATATTTTAAATGAATTAATGCAATATATTTGAAAAATTATACATATAGATTACAAAAAAAATCTTCGTAGTGAAAACAAAGGATTGTGGTAGATTTCTTGGTTCATATAATCCTATATGTAAAATAAAAAATGATTTCCAAAAGTGAGAATTTGAAGTGAATTTCAATTTAAAGGGGCACTCCAGACTCCTAAAGTACTTTAGCACGCTGAAAAGCTTTATGGGTGAAGAGTGTATCCTCTTTATTTCATTTTGCTAAAAGTGCAGATTTCAGCAGAAATTGACACTTTTATAAAAAAAAAAAAAAAAAAAACTGGTTACACCCCCTTGGCTTTCAATCAGATAGCCAGTCATGTTACTTACTTGTTTGGTTAGCTCCATGGAGCTAAACCTCAAGAGACAGCAATTGGCCTGAGCACCTGCTTTGCCAAGACTTCTCATTGAACTGCATTGGGAAGTCTGTGATTGGACAGCCACAGAAAGCTTGGGAGGGGTTAGAATAGGAGGGATTTCAAAGGCAGCAGACAAGAGATCTACAGTTTTGCAAGCTGTTTTTAGATATGCATGATTAAATGCATGCAAGCTTTTATTTGGGGGTATATCTACTAAACAGTGATCTTTATTTATTTTGTATTTGGGCAGTCGAGTGTCCATTTAAGACTAAAGTAGCCGAACTGAAAGCATGATTTTTTTTCCTTTTAACAAAAATAATGTTAATTTAATAAAAACAAAATTGTTTACAATGTCTTAGTGAGTGCATCAAAAAAATCACACTTGTAACAATTACAGAGTTTGTGTATGAACAAAATGGCTTTGTGTTAAAGTGCTAAACTGTGTAACAAATGTGCAAAAACATGACAAATGTGCAAAAACATGAATTGTTTTAAAACACACAAAATATTGCAAGTGTCTTTAATGTCAATGCCACTGATAAAATGCTGATGCTAAATATTTAAATAGATTGTTATACTTTGCTTATATTAGAACTTCCACAGGGATTAAAAACCTCAAGTACAAAATAAAAACAAACACACTATAGTGTGGGAGATATGGTACAATGAAAAAATATATCCTGCGGGGCGTGGTCTGGCTGTCCACAAGGAAAGACGCACACTGAGTGAGCTCTGCGCCCCAAGCATATTAAAACAGAGTTTAACCCCATATTCTACCCATGATGGAGCGTACCAAGAAGATTACTGGGTCGGGGACCACCCAGATGGGATCCTCGAGACGGTACCCCTGATGACTTTGTGTCCAAGCCGGCGGGTCTCCATGGCCCCACGCCATCAGAAAAGATGGAGCTGACATCCTCAAGTACTGTCAGTGGAGGGGACTCCTGAGGTTGGAACTGATGATACCCTGCACAGCATTCAGGCGGAGCTGGCCAGGATAGACAGCAATATACTTACAAAAGCCCAGTGCCCTAGTCAAGGAAATCCAGGCAGCCATCTGCGAGGACCAGGTGGGACTCCCCACGGACCTTACAGCTCTGCAGACACGGGTGGATGCGGTTGAAGCAGAGGCATGGATCTGTTGCCAATAAACATTGCGCAGCAGAGGCCGCCGCCACCAGACAGGGTAACACCAGACAGGGTCCCTCAGGTGTCAGGTCGAGGACCTAGAGAACAGGGGCAGGCACCAAAATATCCACATCAGGGGGCTCCCTGAAGCAGATACGGAACCTCTGGCTACCAACCTGGTCACCTTATTCCACCAGATCCTGGGCCCAGAGGCACCACATATACCTCTATACGCCTGGATAGAGCCCATCAAGAAGTGGGGCAGGCAAGAGCGGATGGCAAGCTCATGGATGTTATCTGTTGCCTCCACGTCTTCCCTATCAAGGAACAGCTCATGACGGCTTCCAGGAAATTGCCCTCGATCCAGTTCCAGGGAGCAAAGCTTTCATTTTTCCAGGACCTCTCTGGCCTTACACTGGATGCCAGATGGGCCCTAAGGCCGATTACTACTGCTCTACGAGACAAGGGAATACCCTACAAATGGGGCTTTCCCTTCAGCCTACTGGCTAGGCAGGGCTCTACCTGGCACACGATCAGGCTCCCAGATGACGTTCCCCGCTTCCTCAGAGTGTTCCATTTACCGTCTGTGAGGATCCGCAACTGGTTGTTGGAGGAACCGATTGGGCACAGAAAAGTAGAAGACATAAGCCCACAACCCTTCACTAATAGACTTGGCCAGATTTCACCTCCACGCGGCTGGTGCTGAAGAATAAATGGCTTTATCTAGCTGCTCAAGTGTTTCAGTGAGTACTGTGGCTTCCCATTAATTTTACCAAGTCGGGCGGCCTGGTTAGCTTATCCCGCCACTGGGGCTCCCCTGTATTAAGGTACAACTGCCCTGAGAACAGCCCACAGTTCTGCTCCACTACGAATCTCAAGCAACTATCAAACAGACGGAAACGGAAGACGGGCAGAGTATCAAACCAGGAGTCAGATGTACAGCAATGATTCGCAAACAGGAACAAAACGATCTGACTATGAATCTCTAGCGAGGCAGGGTTTAAATAGATTGATATCAGCCACTTATCTGGAAACTAGGAACAGGTGTGCAGGGTCCAGGAGTAGAGACTCAGACAAGTTGAGATGGACCTACACATTTGGTGGGCGTGCGCCAGCATTGTGCCATACTGGCAGCGAATACATTCCAAGATTACTGAAATCCTGGACTTAGACTTGCCTTTTCAACCCCTACCGATGCTATTGCATCACACAACGCTCTCTCTCTGTCTATAAGCGCTCCCTCATGAGACATCTGCTCAATGCCATCAGATCTATCATCCTGCTCAAGTGGCGCTCAACTGATCCACTAATCATGAACCAATGGATGGACATAGAGGAGGATTTATACAACATGGAACCCCTCACGGCCTCCCTACGTGACGCTTCTGAAAAATACACTCTGACATGGGCCCCCTGGTGCTCCTGAATGGCGAAACGCCTACCCAGCCCGGACTAAGGGCCTCCCCTCTTCATGTCCAGAGAGCTGCGGGATTCCCTGGGAGCCCTGCTGGATCAGAACAGTGGATGTAGCCTGTCTCTCATCAGTGGTGTCGACTGGACCCTGGCCAGAGAATAAAGGGGGTTGCCTCTGCAATTGAGAATGACAGAGGCGCACTTAGCATAACATTAAATACAGATAAATCACCCATTGGGGTTTTTTTTTTTTCCTCTTCCCTCCCTCTCCCCCTCTCTCCTTTTCCTCTCTCTTTCCTTCTTTAACACCTAATCAACTCCCAGGGACACAGAGGGGGGAGGGGGGAAGGGCTATAGGGGTGTGAAGCGAGGGGACAGGGAAGGTACATGACACCTTTGATACCTATCCCTAACGTGATCATGCTGAAGTGACTTGCCCGGCAGTCTCACCACCTACCACCAATCTGAGAACTTGCATAAGTCGGATAAGGCCCATGAAGGCTGATGGATCGCTCCCTATTTTTGTGATTAGGGTTTTTATGTATAAATAGAGTAAAAATAGAAATCCAGCGCACTCACTTATCAACTAAACAGCTACTTTGATGCTGACAGATAGTGTAACTAAACCCCCATTATTTTTTGGCTAGATTAGGTGTGTAGCGGATGCAGAGTGTGTTAGTGTAGTGAATGCAGAGTGTTAATGTGTAGTGAATGCAGATAGTGTGTTAGTGTGTAGCGGATGCAGAGTGTGTGTTAGTGTAGTGAATGCAGAGTGTGTGTTAATGTGTAGTAAATGCAGAGAGTGTGTTAGTGTGTAGCGGATGCAGAGTGTGTGTTAGTGTAGTGAATGCAGAGTGTGTGTCAGTATAGTGGATGCAGTGAGTGTGTTAGTGTGTAGTGTATGCAGATTGCATGTTGTATTAGTGAATGCAGTGTGTGTATTGTATTAGTGTATGCACTGTGTGTGTTAGTGTATGCAGTGTGTGTGTTGTATTAGTGTATGCAGTATGTATGTTGTGTTAGTGTATGCAGTGTGTGTTGTGTCAGTGTATGCAGTGTATGCAGTGTGTGTTGTGTCAGTGTATGTAGTGTGTGGTGTGTTAGTGTATGTAGTGTGTGTGTGTGTTGTGTCAGTGTATGTAGTGTGTGTGTGTGTGTTAGTGTATGTAGTGTGTGTGTTAGTGTATGTAGTGTGTGTGTGTGTTGTGCCAGTGTATGCAGTGGGTGTGTGTTGTGTTAGTGTATGTAGTGTTTGTGTGTTGTGTTAGTGTATGTAGTGTGTGTTGCGTTAGTGTATATAGTGTGTGTGTGTGTGTTGTGTCAGTATATGCAGTGTGTGTGCTGTGTCAGTGTATGTAGTGTGTGTGTGTGTGTTGTGTCAGTGTATGTAGTGTGTGTGTTGGGTCAGTATATGCAGTGTGTGCTGTGTCAGTGTATGTAGTCTGTGTGTGTGTTGTGTCAGTGTATGTAGTGTGTGTTGTGTCAGTGTATGCAGTGTGTGTGTGTGTGTGTTGTGTCAGTATATGCAGTGTGTGTGCTGCATCAGTGTATGTAGTGTGTGTGTGTGTTGTGTCAGTATATGCAGTGTGTGTGCTGTGTCAGTGTTGTGTCAGTATATGCAGTGTGTGTGCTGTGTCAGTGTATGTAGTGTGTGTGTGTGTGTGTTGTGTCAGTGTATGTAGTGTGTGTGTGTTGTGTCAGTATATGCAGTGTGTGTGCTGTGTCAGTGTATGCAGTGTGTGTGTGTGTTGTGTCAGTGTATGTAGTGTGTGTGTGTGTGTGTGTGTTGTGTAAATGTGCAATCTGGGGTGAGGGGGAGGGGGGCATTTTAACAGAATTAAAAAAAAAATTTAATTGTTTCTCCCCCCTCCCTGCTTACCTGTGTCTAGGGAGGGGGGAGATTCCATCCCTGGTGGTCCGGTGGCATGGTGGGGCCCCCCGGCTCCCTGTTACCGCAGAGGGGGCCCAGGCAGCACACAGTCTCTTCTCTCCTCTGTTCCAATAACTCTCGCGAGACCCGCAGAGCGTTGCCATGGCAACCGGGTCTCGCGAGAGTTATTAGCAGAGAGGAGAAGAGAAGAGGCCGTGTGCTGCGTGGGCCCCCTCTGCGGTAGCAGGGAGCCGGGGGCCCGCGGCTGCACACATAGATAGCGATATTCGCTATCTATGTGTGCAGAGAGGGAAAGTGGGGCCCGGACTGCCAGAGCAGTCCCGCCCCCCAGGGCCGCCGGGCCCGTGACAACCATCATGGTTGTCACCCCCTGATGGCGGCCCTGAGTTCCTGGAATAGTGGTGAACTGCTTGGCATTCTCTTGGCTGATGGCTGTTGTTGAAAGAAAACCTGTAGATTGCAACGAGAAAGGGCATCAGCTGCTGTGTTGTGTATTCCTGGTATGTGCTCACCTGTCAAGTGGAAATGGTGTGTCGCTGCTAACCATGTGAGTCTCCTCACTAGACTCATGATTGTCAGGGAAGGTGACCTGCCTTTTTTTTTTTAATAATGTCTCTAGCTGCCATGTTATCGGTGAGGAAGGTCTTCCCTTCCCACTGATGGCCCCACACTAGCGCTGCTGCCACTATTGGATATATTTCGAACAGGGCAGAAGTGCTGTTAAAAGAAGGGAGAGTTGTTGTTTAAATTGGTTATTTATCCCTGAACCATTCATCGCCAAAAATTGCTGCGAGCCCTGAGTGTGCTGCTGCGTCTGTCCACAATACCGAGGAGTTCTCTGTTGAAGGAGGGATGAATAGATTAACCCTGTTCCAATGTGTCAAGAATTCTCTCCGCATGGCCAAATCTGCCCTAGCCTGACCGTCGATTGTTATGAAGCTGTCGTTGTGGGGTATGTTTGGTAAGAGGCTAAGGAGTCTTGAGATAAATGCTCTTCCTTGAGGAATTATCCTCATTGCAAAGTTCAGGGACCCAAGTAGAGACTGTAGATCTTTCCTAGAAGTAGTCCCACTTGTGAGAAACTCTTCAACCTCTGCCTTGATTCTCTGCACTTTATCGTCTGGGAGACTCACTTGCATAGTAAGTCCAAGCATATCCCTAGAAACGTTCGTGGTGGTGACGTTGCCCAGTGATGGTCTTCTTGTATGTTTGTGTGGTTATTAGCGTAATGTTAAATCTAGTGTTTGTTTGTGATATGTCTATGATGTTATAGGAAATTAAATATGTGGTTAACACGAGTGTGTATGACTGTCTTCGGCTTTCTGCTTATGCCGGTTACTGTAATGGTGTAGTATGTTATGTGTTGACAAGAGATATTGATTGGGAAGTTTTATAACTTACTCGTTTGTACTTGTGAGCTGAAGACGTAGTCGGCTAAGCGATAGTAACCGTTACTATGGATATTTAGCTGATGGGGTTCTGACTGCAATAGATATGAATGATCATTTCCTGCGTTTACTACATAGTTAATTCTATATAGCAATCCTAACCTTATTTGTTTAACATGCCTAACCAGGTTATATTGTGACTTCCAAGCACTCCTCTACCCACTGTATAGAACAGTACTAATTATTTAATGTACCATATGTAACTGAAATTCGCAATGACAAGATGTCATTTAGGGGAGTATTGCTCTGAATTCTGGAGTACATAATGACCGTGTGAGCATAGTTTGGATAATACATGGTATCCCTGCTTGTTACCCCAGAATCCTTACAGTAACAGAACAACTTGGTTAAGCCTATTACTCTGTTACTGTGCAAGTATAAATTGTAAACACGTATAACAAGCGATTATTTAACCCCTTAAGGACACATGACATGTGTGACATGTCATGATTCCCTTTTATTCCAGAAGTGTGGTCTTTAAGGGGTTAAGGGGTTAATACATAGAAACACATAAATGGGGGAAACCAGTTCTTTTGTCCTGTGTTCAGTACTTTTAAGCCTGTGAATTTGTGCAGCCCATGTGAAATTTTCCTTAAAGTTGGAAGAGTTTTTTCATGTGTAATTTGGCCATTTGAACCGTAGATGGCAGTTGGTGTTGTGCAGGTTTGACAGATCGTTCGTCTGAATTAGCCGACCTGGATCTCTTTCCTTTTGGTGAGAGTAAGAGGATACATTCGTTTGAATGAACAGTGTATATGCTGGGAGAGGAAGGTTCGTGTCTTATTTCTTGTGTACGTACTTCTGTTCGTGTAAAAGCTAGTTTTATGTGAGTGAGTAAGTACAGGCCCGTGGGTTCCCCGTTCGGTAACTTAGTGCGTTCGTTTGTTTAACTCACGGTTGCCGGGTGCCTGTTGGCCGACCTGGAAGTCTGGGCGGGTGCCCCAGAAGTACTGTCGCAAACATAGTATGATGCACCGAGAGCTGAGAGGCGCTGGAGGTGCCCGTTTTCGTTAGTCTGATGTTCAAGTTGGCTGTCTGCGGTGTGAGGGCCTGCTGGATTGCTTGATAGCGTCCTGATTGTACCTGCGTTTGGAATTCTGCACGAGGAGATTCTTCTGGTGAAACCGGAACCGGAAGTGACCAGCCGACGTCAGCCCAGTATAGAGGTAGGTATGAGTATATATAGGCCGGATCAACCCCTCCCACAACTCCAGGCTCCGCCTTCCCACATATATATATATATATATATATATATATACATATATACATATATACATATATACATACACACATATATAAATTTAATACATAACAGGTACTAAATATATTTTTTCTATGTTTTTAGATTTACTCTAGGTGCGATTAGAAGAGATAGAATATCAAACAAACAGAGTGGGATGAAGCTCTAGAACTTTGTTCCAAAACATTTATAAAATTTCTTATCAAATACTTAGAGAACAAAACCAAGCTATACCAACAAAAGATAGAGGATCTACAAGAAAAACTGGAGATACATAAAGAGGACTCTAGATGCATTGAAATTAATGACAAAGTGATGGACAGAATGGGAAAATTAGAAAAATAAATTAAATTAAATTAAGGAAACAAAGTACATTTAAAAGAGATCAATTAGATTACAATCACGGTAGAAATTTTTTTTTTTTTATATTCTTTATTTTTGCTGTGCATGAAATAACATACGCCTGTCTAATGCCACAACAGCAATCACAGGCAATTTGGAAGCAAGTCGACAGTTACATGGCATGCAAGGAAATGCACAATTTTTTTAAGTTTATAAAACAAGCAAAATAGAAACTGATTATTTAAGTCTTGTTATAGTGGTTCGCGTCGTGGATGTCAGGCTTATGACATTTAAACAAGTAGGGGCATTCTCATAGTATTTAAGTAGCCGGGGTTCTCTGCTCATGTTGCTTATACCGGGCTGAAGCTAGAGTGGGAGCCCTGGTAACGATATTCATGTCTTAATGCTGAACTAGGCGGGTGTAATTAAGTAGTTAAAGAGATTATAGACATGGTGAGTGTTGAATATGTACTAGTGTCAAGATTAGGCTATTGTGCCATGTAGCGACCACTGAAACCTTAGTAAGCTAGCACTCTAACCTGGAATCAAAATGGTCAAAGCATAACAAAACAAGAGAGGATCTACTAGATTTGCATGGACGTAGTGGAAAAATAGCAGTCCATCAATCTATGAGGCAGCGAAAGTCACCCGACTCCCACAGTCGGTAAGGGCCGGGCACTTACAGGAGAGTCACTGAGAGAAGGCGCCTCTCTAACCCCGAGTCTTTCTGGTGCCGTTATCGCCAAGACATGGACTCGAAAGCATGCTAAGTCCTGGCCCCACTTCAGTGGAGAGCTGTAGGAGGTGTTGGCGGTCCGTCGCTTCTTTCGGTCTGCAGGCTTCTGTTTGTGTGGCGGGGCTGACTCCGGAGTTGCCCTCGGCCCATGGGGGCCTCTGACGGCACTGACAGGTGCTGGTTTAGGTGCTCTGCCTGGAGGGATCCCTCTCTTATTACCTCTCTGGCCTTTCTTATGGGGCAGGGGTGGTACTGCTGCTGTGCGTTCATCCAGTGCTGCCCAGAAGCGATCAAAAATCTCTCCAATGTGTAGCAGGGTTTTGTCTATGTGATCTTGCATGTCGCAATGGATTTGATTCAGGCTCCGCTTTTCAGGAGCGAGTCCGGGCGCCATCTTGGGAACCGCAGTCATCTCCATGTCGCAGATAGTAGCCTTCAGTTTTGATGTGGAAATACCGTTCCAGCGGGGACCGGGATAACCCCCACCGGTCCAAAGGGGGGGGGGGGGACTCGCAGCCTTCGCCTCCGACCTGCTAGACACCAGTAAGCGGTAGAAAGGTAAGGAGGCGGCCGTCCACCTCACTGTACCAAGAGCATCCAGTAACGGCAATTTTCTACCATCTGCCTAAATTTCACAAAGATCAAAAGAACCCTCCAGGTCGCCCGATTATATCTGGAATAGCATCATTAACCAGTAATATTTCCACTCATGCCAACTTCTTCTTACAACATATGGTTACGCATCTTGATTCATATTTGAAAGACACAACCCATATGCTTCAACTCCTCTCCAATATCGAATGGACAACGGACTGCTTACTCGTCAGTTTGGATGTTACCTCTTTATACACCAGCATTCCTCACCATATCGGTAGAGAAGCAGTGAAACACTTCCTACATCTATTCAACGAATTCACAGAAGAACAACAATGCTTCATACTGGACTGTATTAGTTTTGTGTTAGAACACAATTTCTTCCTGTTTGACAATTCTTTTTACCGCCAAATTACAGGGACTGCAATGGGGACAATTTATTTGGAGAAACAATACATTCCTTGATAATATATATGTTTTTACAAAAGATTTATAGATGACATTATATTTGTTTCCCGTCGAGGGCCCTACACTCTGCCAAAGACCTACGTCTATCCTCTGTCCGTACTCCCACCTCTAATGCTCGCCTCCAAGATTTCTCCAGAGCTGCACCTCTTCTGTGGAACTCCCTCCCCTTCTCTGTAAGACTTTCACCCAGTCTCCACTCATTCAAATAATTATTGAAAACTCACTTCTTCAAGAAAGCATATCAATTAAGCAGGTTTTTATCCTCCACCCCCCATGACTCCGCTCCTGCAACTGTCAAAAATTACCTACTAAGTCCTCAGTGAATATTTTTCTAACAACCTATTTCGTACACCTACTTTTACCTTTTGTGTTACTATACCCCACTCCCTCTAGAATGTAAGCTCATTGAGCAGGGCCCTCCACCTCCGTGTTCCTGTATGTCCAGTTGTCTGGTTACAATTACATGTCTGTTAGTTCACCCTTTGTACAGCGCTACGGACACTGATGGCACTACATAAATAATAACCATACCAATGCCAACAGTATGGACCTCAGATTCACTCATGTGGCCAGTAAAACCAACATCACATTTCTGGATTTAAATATCTTTATAGATGATAATGGGATATGCCAAACAAGTAACCACCGGAAGGAAGTTGACAAGAATGGGTTCTTGGATGCTAGGAGTGCCCACAAACCAGGATGGATTAACAACATTCCAAAGAGTCAATACATGAGGGTAAAAATAAATTGTAGTAGACCTCAGGAATTGAAAGAGAAATTTCAGAACCTCACAAACCGGTTCATACAGAAACACTATATTCCTCAACTTCTGAAAAAGGTACAACAAGAAGTCCACAATATGAATAGAGAGGAACTCATCTCAACACCAAGAGGAAAGAGAGATGATGGATTTCGGAGAAACAAAGATAGAACACTTCCCACATTTGTGACAACCTGTAACTTAGCAGCAAACAATATTAAAAGAATCATATGGAAACACTGGCCCATCATCACCTAGGACAAATATATGGTTTTTTGGACAACACACGACCAAAAGTAGTGTTCAGAAAGAACCAAACAATCAAAAACATAATTGCCCCAAGTTCGGTTAAAATAAAAACAACATAACCAAAAACAAAACAGGCATAAAAGATGTATTTAGGTGCGGAAGGAAAAACTGCATCACCTGTCCACATATTAAACAAAAAGATAACAAGTCTTTCTCCTCCAACCATAATGATGAAAAGAAGAAATATGCAATCCAACAATTTATTAATTGTAACACTACCCACGTCATCTGCCTTTTGGAATGCACATGTGGTAAAAAATATGTGGGCAGAACATGTAGAAAGTTGAAAACGAGAATATATGAACATGTACGTTCGATCAGAAAGAAATGTATAAACCATGGAGTTCCGCTACACTTTCTGGAGAAACACAACAGTGATCCAAAAGATCTGAAGGTTAAAGGGATTGAAGCTATTCCACCCACAAAAAGAGGTGGGAATAGATTTAAAATCTCAAGACAACGAGAAACTTATTGGATTTTTTTAAATTAGGGACACTAGAAAATGGGGGATTAAACAAATAGCTAGATATAGCGGCTTTTTAGGCTTCATCCCGACCCAGTCCGATATATACCTACGGCCATACCAGTCTGAAAGTGCCTGATCTCGTCAGATCTCAGAAGCCATCCAGACTTGGGCCTCGTTAGTATTTGAATGAGGGACCAACTAGGAACCTCAGGTGCCGTAAACTGGTTCTGTCTGGGCATATATCTATATCCCAATTTCAGATATCCCTTCTATCCAAACGTACAAGTTCGGGCATTAAACCCTCTATATACTACTCACATTTTTTTCTTCCTCTATTCTACCCTACCTTTTCAGGGTTTTTTTTTATTTTATTTTTTTTATTTATTTATATTTTTTATTTCATTTACAGTGCTCCATCTACCGGAGAACACCTATCATTATGTATACATCATGTAACAAATCATAAATAGATACTAAAGTTAAAAAGATACATCTATGTCTCTATCTTTTTTATTCATTACCTAAGTTCCATAGTTTATATGGTAACTATATTCACATATAAAATTAACTTCATATCTTTCAAATATAGGTAGCCTTTGAGATATATATATATTTAAAAAAAATTTTAAATATAGGATATTTTATATATAGGAAATACTAAGGATATTTCCCATTAAGAGTTGCATTGGGATACCAGCACATTTTTGTTATAAATACACCACCATCCTATTAAATAAATAAATATATAAATCAACAAGTGGTATTTATAGTATTCTATATTTGAACACCATAGGTGATAAGCCCAAAGGCTGCTCTAGGCGCGATTGACAATTCAATTTATTTTTCATTTGAATTTTGATATTGTATAAGGTAATAAATATATTCAACCATGACAGGTGCATTCTGTGCAGATGTATATTGCCATAGATCTCTTAAAAGATTTTAGATTGAATGAAGATTTGACTGTGTCCCTGAGGTTATTCCATAATTGCGGTGCTCTGTAGGAAAATGAGGATCGAGCCACTTTATTTTTGTATTGCGGTATGCAAAATAACGTGCTAGTACTGGACTGGAGGTTATAGGAGGTGGGAACAGCCGGGGAGATCATTCTACTCAGGTAGGGTGGGAGCTTACCACAAATGCTCTTATGCACAAGGCTGGAAAGATGAAGAGTGTGTCGGCATTCCAGCGATAGCCAGTTTAGCTCTTTTAACATGTCACAGTGGTGGGTAAAGTAATTAAATTCTAGTACAATGCGACAGCACAAATTGAAGCAGTTTCTGTGTATAGTTCATTTCTCTGAAATTTCAGTGTTCATTACTCTGCCATTTCGGAGTTAAATCATTGTTTTTTCTTTTTATGCAGCCCTAGCCACACCTCCCCTGGCTGTGACTCACACAGCCTGCATGAAAACAAAATGCTTTCATTTTCAATCAGATGTAACTTACTTTAAAAGTTCTTGACTCCTGATCTGTAAATTGAACTTTAATCACACACAGGGGGCTCCTGCAGGGTCTAGCAAGCTATTGACAGTGCAGGAGATAAGAAATTCTAAATTAAATAGAATTTGCAATAAAGGTAGTGTAAACATTAGCGGACTCTTTACAGGAAGTGTTTAGGAAGGCTGTGCAAGTCACATGCAGGGAGGTGTGACTAGGGCTGTAAAAACAGAGAATGGAGCAGTGAGAGTGCAGGGGCATGATTGTTACACCAAAATTGCTTCATTAAACTAACGTTGTTTGGTGACTATAGTGTCCTTTTAAGATAATTTTACTACATTGGGACACAAAAGATTTAAAATAAGTAGAAAGAAATACAATGTGAATGTAAAAACAAATTATACCACAAACTTTGAAAAGAATGGTAAAAAAAAGGGACTTCAATAAGGCTCAATTATGAGGTCCTTTTCCAGTAAATATAGATCCCCCCAATTATTTATCTAATTATTATTGTTTAAGGTCTGCCTAGTCTCACCTTTTCTTACCTTTGCTGGCAGAGCTTGAGTGGAACCTCATCCTTGGGGTCCTATGGGGAAATGCTGGGATCACTTTGTGCACTTCTGTACAACTCCCAGTGAGCCCTTCAAATCCCTACTCATGTCATGAGTGGGATGGCAATGCCCCCCGGCTCTCCGCATTAGTACGTGGTGCGCAAGGGAGCCATGCACGCAGTGCACAGTTTGATATCAGCAAGCTCCCTTCCCGCCCGCTCCACAGCTGCTAGCATTACATCAGCAGAGCCTGCTCTGGTGCGACTAGGGCACTCTGTACCTTAACTGCCGCCTTCCACCTGGAGTGGCCACCACGCCTCCTCCTGGTTAGTACACCAGTGTACAAAATGCAGACTACACCTAAACCAGGAATGTTGTAAGTAGCCTTCTAAGTACCAGTGAAGCACTGCGTCTGCAGTAGTTTGTGTTTATGGCAGGCATTGTTTGTTTCATAGAGAACCAATAAATAATTGCCATAGGCTTTTAAAAACATTAACAGACAGGGGGAGGGAGACCCGGGATGCCGGTCGATGCATACCTACCCCCTTTAAATACCTACCTATTAACAGATCCCCCCAGAACCTACCTTCCCCCCCTTGGACTGACCCTCCCCAACATACACAGCTTATACATCAGAGAGACCGACACATCCGGCGACGGTCCCAAACCCAACAAGTGTCATCCACAGAAAGACACAAAGAGGGAAGAAGTAACTAGGATCTAGACTCCTAGAGCCCAAAGACACCAAACTTCCATGACCTTGAGCGGGCAGAGGGCAGGCGGGACACAACACGAACACTTCAAATGAGCCGACGAGCACAGCAAAATCTACAACCAAACTCGACCGCACACTGGACACGAAGCACATCCCCCTCTACACTAGTAGAGACCCAGAACAACAGACATATAACGACCCCCAGACTTAGCTGAACGCAAGAAACCCAGCCCTACTATCAGCTAATAAAGCACTGGAGAGGGCGACACACCCGACCTCACTGCATTCTAGACAAATCGGGCTTGGGAGGCTAGGGAATGAAATGCCAGACTTAGGGAAAAGTGCAAACCAGAAATACTAACGTTATGAAGTTGTCCTCGCAAGTGGCCCTAGCATGCCTCGAAGACTGTCTTGACCCTATACAAAAGCCTGATGTATAGATGTATATTGTGAGAAGATACCATTGGAAACGTGTCGATGTATACCCTACTATGTACCCTCCCTCCCTTTCTGATTCTGTAACCCTCACCCTTACCAACCTATGATCAAAAACACAAATGGAGAATAAAAAAAAAAAACATTAACAGAAAAAAAGTTTTAATTAGCAAAGCTAGCTTCTTTCTTCAACCAACACAGTTACTATCTTGCCAGCTTTGACGTTAATCTATAGTTTTAGGGGCAATATACTTTCCTCAACATAGTGAACTGGAAATCAACACTTCCTGAGCCCTACCCAGAGATTCCATTCACTTGTTTAATTCCGGTCACCGGGGATATGTCATAGAATAGAATAGCAGCTTTTTTTGAGAACAACTAATTATATTTACAAATTTCAATGGTAGAAGTGCTGATTATATGTTACCATACAACACAGCTGTACACCTCATCACTACCACTAGAGTACAGCATCACACAGCAAAAGGAATGAGAGCAACTCTGTTCATACAATTGCAAACTTAAGCACTGACATAGGTTTGTACTACAAAACATTGATTTATACCACCGAAAGGCTAGTAGTTTGTTGTCTTCTGCTGTTGCATCAGTGGAAATAATACAAAATGGAAACAAGCTTGTTTTCCATCATATTTCTATACCCACAAAGCTAGAACGGACATATTCGGCTGGATCTCCTATGTTGCTGACTTATGTTTGATGTTGGATTTGATGTTCTTATCGTTGTTTGTTTTAACTTGATTTGTTAGGGTTTGGATTATTTTTGTTTGTTGTTTTGATTCTGTGTATAACTTTGTAATTAACATCTTTGGTGCACATTATTGCTTCTTGGTGATTATATGTCTTATGGCATTACATTGTAGATAGAATAGATTATTATGTAATGAGATTATATACTTTCAAAAAGGCATTGTATAAGATGTAAAGATGCTGTCTATGATGTATTTGTCCATGTGTTGGCATTGATTATGTTATCTTTACCTTGGTCTGTTGACCCTTGCATCATATGTTATCTTTCGTTGCACACAAGCAACACTTTATTTATTATAACTTTTGCTTATGGGGTATTTTTATTGGTATATGTTATTGTTTTGACTTGAGTTAATTAATTGAATTATTTTACTTTTCTTTACTTTAATATTATCTGCATTTATTATTACATTTATATGAATGTACATTTGTTATTAATGGCGGTGTGTTTGTGTATGAATATTTATTTTTTCATGTCTTTTTTGTTGTAATGCTTACTACCTCAGGTTTATGGGAGTAGTACTTGCACGCGCATGCGTGCCTTTTGGCCTATGAAATGTAATTTGCATCCTGCTACATCTGTCAAATATATCACTACTCCCATTGGATATCTTAGCCAGGTTTATGGAAAGTCATAGGGTCAAATTATAAACATTATCTCTGTGTTGACTGACTGATTTTCCTTCCTGGACTCATATGCCTTTTTAACAGAATAGTAGGTCTCAAATTCAAATTACCCCCATCATGACATGCTATTTGCAAAATTAGATCCCCGGGCTATTTCACATGAGGTGTGTCACAGGGCTGTAGTGTGGCTGCCAGGCTTGCAGGCAGGGCAGAGGCAGTCTGCCCCGTTCCTCACCCGATTAGGCCGCAGGCTCCGAAGTTTCGTACCGCAGGGGCAGGGCCGGATTAACATAGGGGCTGATGGAGCTGCAGCTCTAGGCCCAGGCCCATGGAATAGGCCCATTTAAAAAAAAAAAAAAATTTTTTTTTTTTTTTTTACACACTATACTTAGGTTTACCACCTGACTGTTTTTTTTTACTGGCACAGCCGGTATTTGAGGCTGCCTGGCCCTGCTGGTATTGCAGTAATACCGACAATACAAATACAGGTAATTTTCTCAGAATAAATGGAGATTACTCTGCAATACCAGCACCGGCCAGTAGGGGTCACTGTGTGTGGAGAGAGGCAGGGATAGGAAGTTACAGCATATCCCTGCCTCTCTCTACTACTCACTGATCCGTGGTCCAGACAGTCCAGACAGCAGCTCTACAGCTCAGGTAAGTGAGGAATGGGGGGAAAGGCAGCAGGGACATATGGGGACACTGAGATACATGGGGACACTGAGACATTAGGGGACACTGAGACATTAGGGGACACATGGGGACACTGAGACATTAGAGGACATATGGGGACACAGACACTAGGGGACACATGGGGACACAGACACTAAGGGACATTGAGACACTAGGACACAGACACTGGGAGACCTGGGAACACTGAGGAACTTGGGGACACTGGAAAACATGGGGACACTGAGACCCTAGGGGACACATGGGGACACTGAAACACTAGGGGACATAGACACTGGGAGACTTGGGGACACTGAGACACTTGAGGACACTGGAAAACATGGGGACACATGTGGATGCTGAGACACATGGGGATGCTGTGAGACATAGTGACATTGGGAGACATTGGGACACGGAGACACTATGTTCCCATGTCCCCCAGCCAGTGTCCCTATTGTCTCAGTGTCCCCAAGTCTCCCAGTGTCTGTGTCCCATTTCTCTCAGTGTGCCTAGTGTCCCTATATGTCCCAGTGTCCCCATGTCTATGTCCCTATGTCTCCCCAAGTGTCTGTCTCCCAGCCAGTGTCCCCTAGTCTCCCAGTGTCCCCTAGTGTCTTAGTGTCCCCAAATGTTACAGTGTCCCCATGTCTCCCAGTGTCTGTGTTCCAGTATGCCTGGTTTCCCCATGTCTCCCAGTGTCCCTATATGTCCCAGTGTCCCCATGTCTATGTCCACAACTGTCCCCATGTCTCCCAGTGTCCACAAGTGTCTGTCTCCCAGCCAGTGTCCCCTAGTCTCCCAGTGTCTGTGTTCCCATGTCTTAGTGTCCCCAAATGTTTCAGTGTCCCCATGTCTCCCAGTGTCTGTGTCCCTAGTGTCTGAGTGTCCCCGTTCTCCCAGTTTCCCTAAATATCTGTGTCCCCATGTCTCCCAGTGTCCCCGGGTCTCTCAGTGTCCCCATGTCTCTCAGTGTCCCCAGTATCCAAGTGACATGGGGACACACTGAGACATTGGGACACTGGGAGAAATGGGGACACAGACACTGGGAGACTAGGGGACTGGGCAACATGGAGACACTGACACTGTGATACATAGAGACACTGAAACACTGGGTGACTTGCGAGACTGAGACACTGGGAGACAGGGAGACACTGGGAGCAATCCATCTATACAGCAGAATCAAACTGTGAGTAGTTTGTTGGTGATTTTACTGGATTTTCTCTGATGTCACTCCTTGAGATTTACATCATGTGATGTCACGCATAACTAATTAATTATACAAACGATTAAGGCTGGTATTTTTTTCCAAGAAAGGTGGCAACCTTAACTACTCTTCACATACTCTTGCTTAACCCCTTAAGGACCAAACTTCTGGAATAAAAGGGAATCATGACATGTCACACATGTCATGTGTCCTTAAGGGGTTAAAGGAGCACTATAGGGTCAGGAACACAATCATGTATTTCTGACCATATTATGTTAAAACCACCACCCTGGCCCGTTCTTGCCTCCCTAAATATAGTAAAATATTACTTGTATTCAAGTCTGCAGCTGCTGGCTCAGAAGTGGTGGTCTGAGCAAATTACAATACTTCCCCATAGGATTGGCTGAGACTGTCAACTAGGCAGATCAGGGGCAGAGCCAGCACAAGTCCAACATAGCCCTGGCCAATCAGCATCTCCTCATAAAGATAAATTGAATCAATGCATCTCTATGAGGAAAGTTCAGTGTCTGCATGCAGAGGGTGGAGACACTGAATGGCACACTAGGCAGTACTGCCCCAGGAAGCACCTCTAGCAGCCATCTAAGGAGCGGCCAGTGGAGTTATTTTCTCTGAAAAGACAGTGTTTACTGCAAAAATCCTGAATGGAATGATTCTACTTACCCGAACAAATACAATAAGCTGTAGTTGTTTTAGTGACTATAGTGTCCCTTGAAGTTTGGAAGCTTAAGAGGGATGTATGGGAACAAAACTTGTGTGGACTGGCTGACATTAAAATTAGTTTAGGTAATGCAGACGTTGGTCTCTCTAACACTGTGGCATGTCCCCTTTCTTCTACACTCACTACATACACCTTGTCTCAGACTATATACCAGGAACTTCTGCCTGCTAGTAAGAAGGTAAGGAGACAAGTGGACCAGCGAGTGCTAGGGGACAGTCCTTATAAAGCATGGAGTGAGCGCCTCATTATTGATATTGATACCTTAGAGAGAGTTCAAAGAAGGGCGACTAAACTGGTTCATGGATTGCAGGATAAAACTTACCAGGAAAGGTTAAAGGATCTTAACATGTATACCTTGGAGGAAAGACGAGACAGGGGGGATATGATAGAAACATTTAAATACATAAAGGGAATCAACACTGTAACGGATCACCTGGCACCCCGACTTGGTACCTCCGTTAATGGATGCTCCTAGCGCTTCCTGAGGACTCCAAGCACTCTGGCAGACACCATAATCACCGAATCCGAGAAACCTTTAAATTCTCCCAAGCGTATGAATGCTGTAGACCATTGAATAGGAACCATACGAATAGGCTTGTACTCCTAGCAGTCAACTGGAACAGCATACATTAAATCCTTCCCCCAATAATGAGACGACACATCACTTTGAGGGTAAAACAGGAACTCTGCACTGGCACACCCAGCCTGGCTTTTATTTCCATCTTACACATTTAAGCCTGCCCACAGGGGAGGTGTAAAATATCCAATAGCATAGATGTTACCTCCCACACATCTCCTCCCCTTAGATTAACACTTAACCCAATTACACATACAGTTAAAACATACTTTCTACCCAACTTTCATAACTCTAAAACCATACATCACATTCACATAAAAATACATATCCACAATCAATCCATTCAGGGAACAACATATTAAAAAATGGCATGAATCATACCAGGGGTTCAAAAGTTAGTAAAGTATCTTTTAAAACCCCTGTTAGCATGACTTTCCAGCTCAGACCGGTTACCTCCCACAATGCCTCACAATCCCTCCCCTCTGGCCTGGAGATAATTGAGGAAGGAATCTAATTATCTCCAAGGACTGAGGCAAAACTCCATTACCCACATGGCAGACAAAAAGACAGTAAAAGACATAAAATACTTTAAAATACAGAAAGTTACTTTTTATCCATAACACACAGACATTTCACATATCCCCAGATAGCTGGGATCTGCGCGCACAAAACTACCGAATAGCGCGCAGATCCTACTCACACAGTTCACTCGCCACGGAGCCGAAGTCTTTAACTACACGAATGGGCTCCATGGCATAACTATCTGGGTTAACACATTCACATAAGGTCTGATCCATAGTCCAAAGGCAAGAGGCGGGCAAGCAGCCCCCTCCAAGGACACGTGGCGAGTTCGGTTTCGCCACAAACACAGTAAAGGAGGAGACTATATTTAAAAGAAGAAAAACTACCACACCAAGAGGACATAGTCTTAAATTAGAGGGACAAAGGTTTAAAAATAATATCAGGAAGTATTACTTTACTGAGAGGGTAGTGGATGCATGGAATAGCCTTCCAGCTGAAGTGGTAGAGGTTAACACAGTAAAGGAGTTTAAGCATGCGTGGGATAGGCATAAGGCTATCCTAACTATAAGATAAGGCCAGGGACTAATGAAAGTATTTAGAAAACTGGGCAGACTAGATGGGCCGAATGGTTCTTATCTGCCGTCACATTCTATGTTTCTATGTAGACACATTTATGTCAAGCTCAAGGTGCTGCCTGCATAGTATGCCCTTAGTTGGACAGCCTGCAGGATTGGCAGGCAGCCTGACATGAATTCATGCCAGACTGACCTTCCAATTCTTTGGACAAACATGCCCCCTTTTTGGGCATGTTCACCACATTTGGCAGGTCTTGTCACGTGATTTGCGCCAGTGGCACACCCTTTTACCCCGCCCATTGAATTCCTGCTTCACTGGACAGTGCTGTTAGGGGTTATGGATTTACTTGAAAGATGAAAGCATAAATTAGAGAGAATTTAGCATAGAGTATGTGTTTGTTTGCCTACAGCACCATCTCCATCAGATACATGACGCTTGGGAGGTATGACTGTTCTAGTGTTTTTGGTTGATAAGATTACGTAATTAGGCCCATCATAATTGTCAGCACCAGGCCCACTGTGCTCTTAATCCGGCCCTGCGCAGGGGCCCCAAAACTCCAGAGTCTACAGTGGTGCCAACCTTCTCCCGTGCACCTCAGTGGACAGCTCCGTTGCGTTAGTATCGGTAAGTCCATTATTTTCGCCATTTAGGTTAGATTTAGCTGGCTCCCCCCACCCACTTTTTTTGTGATATTTTAAACTTAGAATGAGTCCATTCCTAAACTTTAAAGGGACACTCCAGGCACCCAGACCACTTCTGCTCATTGGAGTGGTCTGGGTGCCAACTCCCACTACTCCTAACCCTATAAGTGTAATTATTGCAGTTTTTAAAAAAACTGCAATAATTACCTTGCAGGGTTAACTCCACCTCTAGTGGCTGTCTACTAGACAGCCACTAGAGGTCTCTTCCTGGTTCATATTACAGGAAACCTGTGCTAGAGCGTCTCTGGACGTCCTCACGCTGTGTGAGGACCTCCAGCGTCACTCAAATCCCCATAGGAAAGCATTGAAAATAGTTTTCAATGCTTTCCTATGGGGAGACCTAATGCGCATGCGCGGAATTGCCACGCATGCGCATTAGGTCTCCTTGGACGGTGGGTGGGATCAGTCTCGCCCGCCGGCCAACGGAGCCAGTAGGAGGAGCGGCGCGGAGGAGGAGACAGCGGCAAGGGACATCGCTGCTGCCTCAGGTAAGTGACTGAAGGGGTATTGAAGTAACTGGGGATTGGTGGGTGGGAGCAGGGCCGCCATCAGGGGGTGACAACCATAACGGTTGTCACGGGCCCAGCGGCCCTGGGGGGCCCGGCCGCCCGGGCCCCACGTGTAGCGGCGGAACTGCAGTTGCACCGGCGCCCGCACGCTGATGGGGCCCATCGGGTGGCCCATGCACTTAGGGCCACCCGATGGGCCCCATATCTTCAGGGGCCCGGTCAGCGCTGCAGCCGTGGTATAGCGCGACCGGGCCCCTTTAAAAAAAAAAAAATGCTGCCGCAGCGCAAGTGCTGCTGGGAGGAAGTAGTCACTTCCTCCCAGCTCACTCCGCGCGGGAGGAGCGCTCGCGCCCGACATAAAGAGGGAGAGCCAGCCGACTGCCAGTCCCATCAGCCCCAGCCAGCCACCCTCTTGCAAAGACAAGGTAAGAAACAGGAGGGTGGCTGGAAAATGAGCTGTATGTATGTCTGTCTGTGTGTATGTCTGTCTGTCTGTCTGTGTGTATGTCTGTCTGTCTGCGTGTATGTATGTCTGTCTGTCTGCGTGTATGTCTGTCTGTCTGTCTGTCTGCGTGTATGTCTGTCTGTCTGTCTGCGTGTATGTCTGTCTGTCTGCGTGTATGTCTGTCTGTCTGTCTGTCTGTGTGTATGTATGTCTGTCTGTGTGTATGTATGTCTGTCTGTGTGTATGTATGTCTGTCTGTGTGTATGTATGTCTGTCTGTGTGTATGTATGTCTGTGTGTATGTCTGTCTGTGTGTATGTCTGTCTGTGTGTATGTCTGTCTGTCTGTCTGTCTGTCTGTGTGCATGTCTGTCTGTGTGCATGTCTGTCTGTGTGTCTGTCTGTGTGTCTGTCTGTGTGTCTGTCTGTGTGTCTGTCTGTGTGTCTGTCTGTGTGTCTGTCTGTCTGTGTGTCTGTCTGTGTGCATGTCTGTAAGTCTCTGTATGCATGTCTGTATGTCTCTGTATGCATGTCTGTATGTCTCTGTATGCATGTCTGTATGTCTCTGTATGCATGTCTGTATGTCTCTGTATGCATGTCTGTATGTCTCTGTATGCATGTCTGTCTGGCTGTGTGTATGTCTGTCTGGCTGTGTGTATGTCTGTCTGGCTGTGTGTATGTCTGTCTGGCTGTGTGTATGTCTGGCTGGCTGTGTGTATGTCTGGCTGGCTGTGTGTATGTCTGGCTGGCTGTGTGTATGTATGTCTGTCTGTGTGTATGTCTGTGTATATGTATGTATGTCTGTATGTCTGTCTGTATGTCTGTTTGTGTGTATGTCTGTCTGTGTGTGTGTGTATGTCTGTCTGTATGTGTGTATGTCTGTCTGTATGTGTGTATGTCTGTCTGTATGTGTGTATGTCTGTCTGTGTGTGTATGTATGTCTGTGTGTGTATGTATGTCTGTGTGTGTCTGTGTGTGTATGTATGTATGTCTGCATGTCATTATGAATGTGTGTATGTATGGATCTCAGTGTCTGTATGAATGTATGTATGCCAGTATGAATGTATGTATGTAACTATGTATGTCTAGCTGTATGCATGTATGTCTATCTGTATGCATGTCATTATGTGTGTATGAATGTCAGTGTATGTATGTCTACATGTCATTATGAATGTGTGTATGTCTGTTTGTATGAATGTATGTATGAATGTATGTCTGTATGTCATTATGAATGTGTGTATGTCTGTTTGTATGAATGTATGTATGAATGTATGTCTGTGTCTGTATGAATGTATGTCTGTATGTATGTCTGTATGCATGTATGTCTATCTGTATGCATGTCATTATCTGTGTATGAATGTCAGTGTATGTATGTCTGCATGTCAGTATGAATGTGTGTATGTCAGTATGAATGTCTGTCTGTATGTCATTTGCTTAGAATCTATGAGCCAACTAAAAAAGTTAGGAGCCAGTTTGTTTTTTTAAGGGAAACTATAGTCACTAGAACCACTACAGATTACTGTAGTTGTTCTGGGGTCTAGCCTGTCCCTGTAGCCTTTTCAATGTAAATGCTGCATTTTCACTCAGACTGCCACTAGAGAGTCCTGTATCAGTGCTCTGCATGGAGGTGCTAAATGTTACCTATAGAGAACATGCGCAATATCCTCACAATGCTTTCCTATGGGAAAATATTGGCTTAGCTGAGATCATAAAGATTGATGATATCCGCTATGGAGGCGGGACAAGCCACGGCGAAACCAGCACGGTGTGGGAAAAAAAGGTGAGTAAAAACACCAATCATGTGATCGGAGGGGGGCAGGTAGCTAAACAGACACACACTGACAGGGACACACGCACACAGAGACATACACATACAGAGACATACACACACACAGACAAAGGCATACACACACTGACAGAGACATACACACACGCACACATTTTCTTACACACTCACAAATTTAATTTTTTTATTTTAATCCACCAAGCCTCCCTACCTTTGGGAGAGCTGAGTGGATCTTTCCCTGGGGTACAGTGGGGAGGCTCACTCATTCTGCGTGCGAGGGAGCAGTAATCTACCTGCAGCTCCTCTCTGCTCCCTGTAGTGATGCTGGGGCTGGAATTACGCAATATTCTGGCTCCCGACATCATTAAACAGCGCGAGGGAGCAGAGACTAGCAGGAGGGAGATCATGGTTCCCTCGCTTGATGCCTCTGCTGACCATCTCCATGCTTCCCAGGGCAGGTGGCCGGCCGGCTACATCACTCCCTGAGCCGGCCACCTCCTTACAGCCTAGGGCGGCTGGCTACAATGCTCCATGAGCCGGCCGCCTCCATACAGCCCAGGACAGCTGGATACTACACTCTGAGCCGCTTCAGGTAAAAGACTGACAAATCCCAGGCGCCATGGCAAAATTTCTAGTCACAATGGCGACCTGGGATTTGTCGAGCCCTTGGTTATGGTGTCTAACTGTTTAGGTGGTCTTCCCCTATTTCATTAATTGATCAACATAATAGAAACATAGAATGTGGTGGCAGATAAGAACCATTTGGCCCGTCTAGTCTGCCCAATTTTCTAAATAGTTTCATAAGTCCCTGGCATTATCTATCCGATGCATGCTTAAACTCCTTCACTGTGTTAACCCTAACACTTCAGCTGGAAGGCTATTCCATGCATCCACTACCCTCTGATTTGGAAGCTCTTATAACTTGCTTAGTTCTGCCTAATCTTACAGATCTGTCTATCTTCCTTACGTTGGGGTTTTTTATAATTACTAAATGCTAACTTTTTGTGTTTTACTATTTTGGCCACATCTGCGGAGTACCACAGTGGTTTCTTAATTTTTTTTTTATTTTACTGACAAGCCTAATGCAATTTTCTGTTGCCTTCAGCAGTGCAATTTTTAAATAATCCCATTTCTCTTGAACTCCATTTAAACTGCTCCAGTCTGATAATGACTCCTTTACACATATTCTAATTTTAGAAAAAAATGTTTTTCTAAAGTCTAAAACTTTTGTTTTTGTGTGGTGTGACTCAGTCACTGTTCTTATATTAAACCACACTGACTGATGATCACTGGATCCTAAACTTTTACCTGATATCTGATACCAAATCTCCATTTGTTAACACTAAATCTAGTATGGCCTCTTTTTGAGTTGGCTCCTCAACGACTTGTTTTAGAGACAATCTCAGTAGGGGATTTAGAATATATGTGCTCCTGGCAGAAGGATCTATTTTGGTATTCCAATTCACATCAGGTAGATTAAAGTCACCCATGATACCTTCCACCTCATTGCCATTTTAGCAATTTCCTCACCTAGTAGATTATCTAACTCTTCTATTTGTCCTGGGGGCCTATAAATCACACCTACACGAGTTACCGTGCGATTACCAAATTCTAAGGTAACCCAAACGGACTCTATGTTCGTCTCACTAACTTTTATTAGGCTAGATTTTATGCTATCCTTCACATACAGGGCCATCCCTCCCCTTTCTTGCCTTCCCTGTCTTTTCTATATATAGAGTACCCTGCTATTGCTATGTTCCAGTCATTTTTCTCATTATACCATGTCTCAGTAACAGCGACTAAATCTACATTACCAGTTGCCATTATTGCCAGAAATTCCCTAAACTGTGAGCATTTGTAGGCATTACTCTAAGCTTTTCATTTTTTAACACACTTGCTACAGACATCTTCTGTTCTTGTTTTGGGGAGCAATTGGATTGATGTTTTATCACCCTTTTGCCACCACCTCCTAGTTTAAATACATCCTAGCAAAACCTCTAAGCTGCTCACTGAGAACATTTGTTCCCTTTTGAGAAAGATGCAAACCATCTTTTTTGTACAGTTTATTTCCATTCCAAACAGAACTACCATGAGAAATAAAGCCAAATCCTTGCTCCCGACACCATTCACCAAGCCACAAGTTAAAGTCCCTGATACACATCCGCCTGCCATTCTGAGTGTTATGCACAGGCAGAACTTCAGAGAATGACAGTGTGGAAGCAATGATTTACTGTAGTGAAGTCTCTAAAATAATTGTATATCATTACTACTGTGATTCAGGAGGTATATTGAACAGGGTACATCTAAACTCAGTTACGTTTATAATTGAGCTATTGTTTGACCCGGCTAGACTGGCTTATCTAATTTCTATTTATAATGGAGGGGAGAGATATCTTTGGGATTGCAGCTGTAATCTATCCTACCCCTCCTGCTACTAGTAACATTAACCGGATCTACTTAGGAGGAGTGGATTGGAGGAGGTAGGCCTAGTAATTTTGGCACTCTGCCACATTAGCCCACCTTGACATCACGCCACTCTATTGGCCGAGTGACGTCTCAGCAGCCGATTGGAGTTTGACAGCTTCCCAACATGGGTGATTTATTTTAACATCACGCAACCCTGTGGTTTTTGGTTTACGTGACACTTCAGCTATTTGTATTTTTAGTTAATGTGGACTGCCTCAAAGTAGTATGGGGGTGGCCAATACTTAAAGTGCAGGATAGCTTGTGAAACTGACAGCTGAGGGTACTGATGGTGATCAAGCTATCCCTTTGATAAACTGCAACTTTCTAAATTGAATATTGTAACTGGTGTGACAGAGGACAGCTGAATAAGGGAAATCTTCCCTGGGTTAGCTATTTTCATAATAACATTCATTCACTAATGGTGTTAACTGTGTATTTAAATAGTTTAAACTTCCGTAATGGGATTTCCTTAATAGGTGAGACACCTTAATCTTTTTATCAGCTGATAAGCTTCTCCTCAGTCTCTAAGCAGCAATGTAAGCGTACAATCTGGGTAGAATTTACTTGCAGCTGACTACTTCAGGAGATCTCCCCAACTTTTTCTATACAGGCTGATCCTGAATTATGTGCGCTCACTGTAGAAAAAAATACTTCACCCAACTTATTCAACCTCCCCTGCACACATATATGTGTAACCTCTATCCTCATTGAAAGCTTATATACTCTGAATGACACTATGTTTCCAACATACACATCTAATCTGAAACAAATTGTCACTTAGAAACTTTGTTATATCTTTTGAATTTAGTTGAAGGAGTGATTTATAATCTACTATATTAGTGTAGCAAGTCTAAAAGCCAAACTGAAACCACAGTGTTTTTTTTTTTGTTTTGTTTTTTTGTGTTGCCTTTTGTTTTAGTCTAATAAATTAAAATTAGTTTTTACCTCAAAAAAGTGCTTTACACACATGGTAGTCTAGTGTGACGTGATCCCTTATAGGGTTTTTTCCTCATCTGTTCAATAATATATATCTTACCTTTATGACCACTAAAACTAAATAACCCATTGGACTATTGTACACAATATATAGTTGTCTGTTAAGGCATGAGATCTCTGTGACTTGCTTCTAGAGTGAATAAATCTGAGAGTCTGAGAATAAGTCTGAGAATCTGGACTCCTTCACTAGCGAGACTCCAGAAATAGCCCAGTACACTGATCCTGTGGGAGACTACGGAGACTGCCTCCAACTGTGCAGAAGGCGGTTACAACCCATCTATCAGCTACCTGGGGTTGACTCAGAAAGCTTATTCTTGGACTTCCTTGTGTCTGAGGCAACCAAAAATAGCCCAGTAAATTATGTTTTTTTGAAAGTCACAATGCAGACAATGGCATCTCCCAACATTTCAAATTGGCAAAGAGGGACACTCTGCCTACTCAAATGTAGGGTTGTGGCCAGGGGATGGGCTGTTCTGGGAAATTTTAAGTGAATTCCTAAACAGGTTATGCAACTAACGTACTTTATTACAAGAACAATGTGTCTTATTTATGCAGACTGATTTCTAAACACTTATTGTAGTTTAAACACACATTATTGTGAGTACTATTACGGTGGAACTCTGACAAATTAACAATATGGAGCTCCTAGAAAAGAGGGACATTAGGAGAGAAAAGAGGGACATAAACGTGTGTCCAAAATAGGGACTGTCCCTCCATTAATATGGACAGGTGGGTGGTATGCAATGGACCTCTGTTGGTGGTGACACCTTCCTGTTGAGGAGTGTTGTAACAAAGGCCGAAAGTTATAGGGGAAAAGCAATAAGTGGCGATGATGTACAGTATACATCTGTTAATGTATAATTTTCCTTTTACTTCTAATCATTAATTTGTGTAATGATTGGCTATTGAATACCGCTGTGTGATAAACTGACAACAAAGTTGCCTATTTTAGTCCTTTTGTATAGGGACTTTAACATGTTGCCTCCCACTCTACTCCTACACTATGAAGCTCAAACTCCAAATTTGCATTCTGCCAGGGGAAGGAAAGAGTGCTCAGGGCACACGGAATATGCATTATTCTGTTTGGGCATTCGGCAATTCCCCAGATAAAACAAATATTTGGTATAACTATTGTATGCTATTATATATGTATATGTTGTGTGTACAGATCCATTATTTTAATATTCTGAGTTGTTGTTTTTTTTTTATTATTCTTTATTTTTGTGTGCATTTGATTTACAGACCTCCTGTCAATGCCCCAACAGCAGTGACAAGCAAGCAATTAGACAAAGCTTAACATGCGTATGGCATTTGAGTATGCTGCACATTTTTTTTTTTATAACATAGTTTAGAGTCCAGTTGAATTCTATCATGCCTAGGCTTTATAGTGAGAGGGAAATATTGAGTTATGCTGTATCAGACATGGTGAGTATAGGTGTAAGATAGATTGTGGAACATGCTAGTGTTAAAACAAGTGGCAGGTTTGATTTTGCTTATTATGCATTAGCTTGGAGACAAGATTAAGGAACAGGCTTCTTGAGACATCTACACAGATGGGATAGGGGGGGGAGGGAATTGGGGTTGGTGTGTGGCAGTTGGTTCTGTGTGTTGGCTTTTTGGACCCGGTGTCGTGAGCGGTGCTTGCCTCAACACTTGGGGAGTTCTCCCTTCCATGAGAGAGAAGGGGGTTCTCCCTTCTGCTTTTGCTCCCCTGGGGTCTGCTGTTGTAGTGGTGCTCTCCAGCTCCTGCCATTCAGGTGCTGTATAGAGCCGATCCAGGCATGTTATCAGCTTCTCTCCGTGGTATATGGGATCTGCTTTGCGTGTGGCCGCCGTCATCTTCGGTGAGCGGATTGTCTCTGGAGCCTCCCGGCCTTGCCTGTCTGGTAGGGCCCGTGTGTGCAGATGCTGGGCTGTGTGGATGCCGTGGTGGACCAGGATGACCCCCGCCGGTCCAGAGGGGGGGGGAAGGATCAGCGGTGTCCTGCAGGACTTCGGGGCTGGGAGACCGGCCGCATCTCCTGCCCCGCATCAACTGCTAGGCCCCAAGTCGGACCTGCCTCTGTAAGTGTGCCCGGAGAGTGCATAGTACCTTCGCCCTGTTCCCACTGGGTGCTCCGTGGGGTGGGTAGTTGAAGTACCCGTTTAACTTGGCTGGATTGCCGCAAATTGGGTGCATTTGTCGGCCTCTTAATAGGAGCTCCGGGTAGCTGCGACTTGCCTGCATGGCGGTCAAGCTTCGCCCCTTGTGTGTTGTTTTTTTTAAACTACATATAACTATAAGTAGAGTGTTTGCCTATTTGTATGCATTTATTTTGGGCTAGCTAAATTATTTTATTTAATATAAATGGTATTCTGTTATTTTCCCAACATAAAAGACCATGGTAAATAATCAAATAAATAAAATTGAAAAGGCTAGGACTGCTGGATACCAGCAGAGGAAACCATCAATATAGCATTTATACAAGAAAAAACAGACCTTAATGCAACTATATCACTTATAAAACAGAGAAGATTAAATAAAATAAAGTTATTTTTAAAATTTACATTAATGAGTGTGTTCCCTTAAATATTTTAAGCAGTGCTCCTCAGTTGTAAATGCTCTTGCAAAAACTGTTTCTGTCCATTAACCACTCACATTTTCTCAGTCAGTATCTGAATCTTTCTGAAATATCAGTATCTCATAAACCCTATTGTGAAGATTCCATATTTGTGTACACTTATTCTTAACTTACCTTTATTACTTGAAGAGAGAATTCACCCACTGAAAGCAGATCCCATCATGAACAAGAATAACTTGTGACTGGTAGCCTCATAAGGAAAAATACAAACCACTGGGTTTTCATCACAATTGTAATGACATCACATGAAGTATCACCTGACAGCCTAGAAATTCCCATAATCCTAATCATGTATTTTAAAGGGGATGTTTTTTTAATAGATACTCCAGTAAGGAACTGCTTAAAAGAGAGCCCTGTTGTGTGCTTTTCAGAAGGTGGTTGAATGTGCTCAGTTCTATGCAAGGCCTTCCCTAGTCACCTCATCTGCACCAGCACAATCAGGTGGGAATCAACTACTCCTCTTCCTATATTAATTAGGACAGGGTATATCCATGCTTTTTTTTTCCTGTGCAGTATACCTCCCAAGTGTCCCTATTTATGAGGGGCAGTCCCTATTTTGTGCGCAAATCCATCTGTCGCTTTTTTATCCTGTTCCTCTTTTATAGGAATTCCATGTTGTTGTCTGTTGTCTGAGTGTATAAACGCAATAATACTCACATTTAATGTGTCTTTAAACTAGAATAAATGTTTAGATATCAGTCCGTGTAAACATGGTACATTTAACAGGACTTCCACACTTTCTTTAGGTGGCAGATAATTGATGGAAGTTTAAAACTGATGAGTTCCAAAACCACTTGCGATTTGAGACCAGGATGTCTCCCCTATTAAAAAATGTAAAGTTCACCCATATTCAGTGTAGACAAGTAAAACCAACCATGGAATGAGGCATCTTATAGTCTCCGCACAACCAAGTTTATACAAATTCCTTCAGGGTTATTCGCAAAAATTCTACATTTTCATGGCAAAACTGAAACAAAAACAAAAAAAGAGAGACAAAAACAAACGAGTTGAGGAATTGTTCCAGACCAACTATTTTTGCCTCAGTTTCGCCATTCAAATTTAATTTGGGAATTGTTATTTAGTGAATAGAAACTTAAAATGAACGTCAACTGTACTAAATGGTAGAAAAATAATAAAAATAAATTCAGGGCAACTTTAAAAAAAAAAAAAAAAAGGACAACCATTCCTCACAGCTTGTCAATGTGGTGACTTTTTAAAAATTATTTAGAATCCTTGAGTCATCGCTATAGGAGTCAACTTTTCCTATCCTTCAAATGGTTTAATTTCCAATTACAAGAAAAAGTAAAGACTTCTTAATTTTGTTTACGGATATTTGTACGCAATCAGTGAAGTTAAACAGTCTAGTCCTGCTTTATCCACAGAGGACAGATATGCCTGGTGCATGTTTCAATTTGTTTAGAATGATGCACAGTAAAATCTATGAAATGTTATAGTTACCAAATTTAACAATCCAATGTCAGTTTGAATAGCATTAGATTTTGTCGCAAGCATTTTTCACGTAGATATTAAACTGTCAATCTCTAATGGAAAGGGGCAGTAAAAAAAAACATGACATCCTATATCAGAACATGTTTATGCTATGTATTTTGAGCACAGAATATATGGAAACATATATTGATAGAAGCATGTAGAAAAATGATGCATTAAACGTTTCTGGCAAAATAGTAACACACAAAGTTGACTGGTTTATGGTATGTATTTTTATATTATTACACGAGTTTTCTTATTAAATTATAATTAGGGTTCCTATAACCTTTAAACTGCAGCCTTAAAGGAACACTGTTGCGTTTGGAATGCAAATAGGAAATTTACTTAACTTTTGCCAGTGCCGAGGCTCCCACGGCGCTGCTTAACTTCCCAGGTGACTGTGAATTTTATAATAGATTTTCCTATGTTTAATAAAAAAGACAGTCACACTGACCTTTTGTAGACAGATTCTCTAAGATGGCTAATTTTGCGCCTCTAATCAAATTGCCTATGTCCTTGGAACTTGCCAACATATTTGCTAAAGAGGTCTTCAGACTTCGCAGAGTACCTGATAAAATTGTAGAGGGTCACAATTTATTTCTTGATTCTGGGAAGAGGTTTTTGCAAAAAAACTGTCATTCATTTAAAGGACCACTATAGGCACCCAGACCACTTCAGCTCAATGATGTGGTCTGGGTGCCAGGTCCATCTAGTGTTAACCCTGCAGCTGTAAACATAGCAGTTTCAGAGGCGATCGGGTAAGTACATATTACAGTTGTGACGGTTCAGGACCGTCAGCGGTTGGCAACACTAAAATGCCGATGATGGTCCTGAACCGTCCTCGGTCATTAAGGGGTTAAAGTTCAATTTACAGAGCAGAGGATTTCTAAAGTGTGTTAACTTTCCCTGTTTAAATCCTGAGCATCATCACCATCATTAACCGTTTTACTGAAATAAAACCCCTATATTTCTGTTCAACAGTGTCTCACAATAACAACAATACCCCCATTGTGTGTTATGGGGTTTCAGGACAAAACGGGGTATATTGGGCCCTGTCCATTTCAGTCTTCATTCATGGAAATTGTTTGATTGGTTTGCTAGGCCTATGTCGCCTTTGAGAAAGTATGGCAGCCCACGAATGAAAATTACCCTATGATGGCCTACCATTTGCATAAGTAGACAACCCAGGGTATTCCAAAATGGAGTAAGTCCAGGCTTTTTTGCAGTCAGAAATTCTGGTTCAATTTAGTGTTCATATGTTATCTTTTGAGCTGTTTACTCAAAACACTGCACTTTCATTGTTTATATCATCGTCCTTACATGTTTTACTGCAAGAAAATAACCATATTTCTTTCTCACAAGTACAACAATAACCCCCACATACAGGTTTTATAGTGTTTTAGGATGTTACAGGGGTTGTAGTGGGGCATGCCTATTTAAGTTTTCAGTCATGGAAATTGACAGGTGGGTTTGCTAAGCCTATATCATCTTTGAGATAGTATGGCAGCCAAGAAATTAAGTTTATTCCCATGATAGCATACCATTTACAAAAGTAGACATTACGCATATTTTAAATAGGGTATGTCCAGTCTTTTTTTAAGCCACAAATATCGGCCAAATTTGAGTTATAACCTCTTTTTCACTGTATAGATCATTACCCTTATATGTTTTACTGCTATAAAACACATATTTGTTTTTGGTGAGTTCCTACGACCCCCAATGTATTGGTTTTACAAGGTTTTCGGAAGTTACAGGATCGAATAAGAGGCCTGCCCATTTCGGTTTTCATACATGGAAATTTGACAAGTTGATTTTGTGGGCCTATGTCACCAGTATGATAGCTTGTGAAAGAAAATTCCCACCATAATACCATATCATTTCCAAAGAAGACAATCCAGGGCACTATGTGGTAGTTTAAAGGGACACTATAGTCACCCAGACCACTTCATCTCAATGTCTCTCAGGTTTTAACCCTTCACATGTAAACATAGCAGTTTCAGAGAAACTGCTATGTTTACATAGCAGGGTTAATCCAACCTTTAGTGGCTGTCTTCCTGACAGCCGCTAGAAGTGCTTCTGCGAGGCTGGATGCAAAATTTGCATCCAGTGCAGAACGTCCATAGGAAAGCAATGAGCTGTACATGCGCATTCCGCTCCACTCGGAGAGCTGACGTCGACGGGGGAGGAGAGGTCACCAGCTCCGAGGGAGCCCGGCACTGGATTAAGGTAAGTGGCTGAAGGGGGACCCTGAGGGTGGGGGTCCCCCAAGGATAATATAGTGTCAGGAAAACAAGTTTGTTTTCCTGAAACTATAGTGATCCTTTAAGTTATTTGATGTAGCCACTTTATATTAGAGTGGCTGGGTTTAACATAAACAGGGACAAGCCAAGGTCAGGGGATTCAGAAGTCATAGGAGTTAGTATAACAACTCAATAAGTCTGTGCAGGCAGTCCACAAAGAGTAATCGGGGCAAGCCGAAGTTAGGAATCCAGAATAAGCAAATAAATAAATGTTCCAGAAAAGTGTATGGTTCACCTGTGCCTGCTTCATTTGTACTGAACATACACATTGCAGATTGCAATCTGGGTTTGGTAAGTGGCACTTTTTTGTACCAGGTTTTAATCTTACAGTGAAACAGATATAGTTGTATGCACTAATCAAGTAAAGCTATCCCCCCTCCCCCTAAGTATTTTCTGTATATTGTGTACCAATGTACTTTGTTTTATGTATTTTTTTTCATCTCTTCCCTTGAAACACACTGGCATTGTACTTTAATTGTGCATTATGGGCATCATGTAACATCTATACATTTTTTACCATGTACCGAAGTGCCACCACTTCATCCTGGCATAAAGCAGCATTATGCCTCTATGGTGTTTGACGTTTGTCAGGTTCTAAGGGAAATCTTAAATATTTTTTGCATCCTGTACCACAGGCTAGGGTTTCAAAACAAAATAAATGTTTAAACAAATCAATACTGCTGTAATAGTTGTCAACCCATAGATGGTTCATCAAGGGAAGGAGGAGATCCAACACAGTCTTGCCATTTGTACACACAGTATCAGGGCATCCTGGTGAGTAAGGATGACTATTTTTCCCTTGATAAATGTGAAATGCCCTGGTATAAGCTGTAGCACTTTTGCTCAATTTATAAAATTGAATACTGCCTAAAAGCAATCTTTCATCAATTATTCATCTATGCACATGTTCTATTCTGTGTAATTTTCAGAAAACGTATCAAGTGTTTGTCATTTCTAGGGAGCACTTGGAGTTATCATTGAAATAAAGGAAATAGAGCATTTGCTCTACCCCTCTTCATAGTCCCTATAAAAAGATGGGTTGAAGAATGGGGTGCTTGTGAAAGTAGACTCAAAAGGTTGAATTTCTTGTTTGTTTGTTTTTTTAACTACACCCATTACTAGAAGAGGGCCCAAAACTTTCCATCTCTGTAATTTCAGTAGGGTGGCAGTTTTTTTTTTTTTGGCGGTGGTATGCTGACATACAGGTTGAAATCATTAGTCTCACAAAACTTAGGAGTTGCCATAAATGGAGGTATTTCTTTGTGGGGGTGCCCAATTTTCATCAGACAGTCGGCTATTCTGAGCGCATTCATGCAGATAGTGGTACACTGGGAGCATCATCACTAGAAGCCTCACTTAGGGGCTAATGGGACAGCACCAGGGCACTCTTGGTACCATAATCACTACAGCAGGTGACTACTAAACATTAGAATTACATTATACCCAGTTTCCACTAGAGGGTCTGTCCAAGTATGAAAATCACTTTGAATCACTGCAAAGTGCATAAAGCACAATAAGTACACTATCACAAATGAAACTGGGCTACAGCAGCAGCTGGCACTATAAGACAGCCTACTAGGACTGCCAATCGTGAAGCCCGGAACACAAAGTTGTGGTTTGCCAGGAACTTCTTACTGTGCGAGCTGAACCAGGCTGTGTATAAATGGAATTATCAATTTAAATGGCAGGTCAAATCAATTTTGTGTAATGGTTCAAAGTGCTTTTTGGCGATTTAATCCTTATTTCATAATAGGCTGCTGGATAGGGGATTATGGAGTAATATCAGTCCCCATATAGGCTCAGCATGAGATGCTCCTGATTGGAATGCACTGATGGATACATTAAAAGTACCCACCTCATTAAAAGAGAACTAAAGTCGCCCAGACCACTTCAACTCAATGAATTGGTCTGGATGCATTGCCCATGACCTTTTAACACTGCAAAGTAAAACAGTGCATTTGTTTAAGAGTTAAACCCACCTCTAGCAGCTGTTTTCCTGACAACCCCTAGAGGCACTTCTGGCTGCACTGATCAAGTAAAAACTGGGCATGTGATGCAAAAGCCCATAGGAAAGCATTGAATACAATGTAAAATAGAAAGTATAAAGCTAGGGACAGTGCCACTGTAGCATTTGTATTCCTAACACAATATTGTTCCTTTAATTTTAGAATGTTTGAGGTTAGTATTTGTTTAAATATTTGCTTAAGTTGGGAACACTTATTGTACTCATACACATCTAGAGGAAAGCAAATTGACACAGTCTTTTCATTACACTGTTACAAACCATACTTCCACCTATTATGCATTTCAACAGGGCCTACACATGCAGAAATGTTAAATATTATATTCTGTTATGGTCCGGGAGTAGTCTTTGAGGGGATTTTTTCCTTCCAAGAGATTGAAGAGTATAGGTTTTGTCATACAATGTATATTCTTGGTTCTTGAGTTAAGCCCTAAAATGGATTCTCACACTATTTTAGTAGGCCCCAATACTTTGTACCAATTCCTTGTTGATCAAGCCCTAGGAAACCACAATAAATTAGTTACTGTGGCAACAGTGATTTCCTATGAAATAACCCTTCAAACACTGGGAAAAGTCCACGGATTTCTGCAGAATTTTGTTACACATTATACATCAATAGCGAAATAGGTCATGGAGGTCATTTTAAACTTAAAGAATGGATTTCCACACTAATCTCATGTGCATAATTTGGAGCCCTGTCAAACAAGAAAGACCTGTTGCTGTATACTGAGCTACCTATATTGCAAAAGTAAACTTTTTTTTTTTTTTATGTATATTGATTTTTTTTTTGTTATGCCTCTTTATCTGTCTGAGAAGCCATGTTGGGCCATACTGTTATCTGACCAAGTGTTGCTCAATCTAACCTGCCTGCTACAGTTGCTCTGTGACACTACAGCAACAGACAAGTTAGGTTGAGTCTGACCCGACATGGCTACTCAGCTTGAGAAAAAGCTAATCAAACAAAATAAGAATTTAACAAAAACATAATTAATTTACCCTAATATTAATAAACTAGATTGTACTATATAAAACTTGTGCATTTTTAGAAACTGATATTTTGACAATTTTTTCCAAATAAAAACAGATCGTTAATCAAGCACTATGTGCAGACATTTATATGCCATGGATGATCATTTTCGAACAACAGGTTCACACTTTTATATGACAGCATACACCAAGGAGCTACACACAGCACATGTGTACAAGACAATCATCTAGTGAATGAACAGGATTTAAAACACAACTCAAAAGTGGCACATCAAATGCTTTCAGGCAGTAAACGGTTTGTACACAAAACAGTGAAAAAAAAATAAAAAATAAAAAAATATATATATATATATATATATATATATATATAGTAAAATTGTGATGAAGGCAGGGTTAAAAAAACAAAACCAAATAAACACACACGCACAAATTAAACAACCACACACACCTTACACAGTATAGGTAAGAGAAAAAAAAACTCGCAAGAAGAATGCACTCTTCTCATTTATGCAATAGTTTATTATACATAAGAGCACTGTGTATACTGGAATGTGTATTTTAAAAAAAAAATAATAATATTGTTCCCAGTATAACATAAATATTGTTAATTGACCAGTTTAAGAAAGAATTCCATAAAATATTACATTTACATTATCTTACAAATGAAAGTCTGATAACGTGTATAACCATAATGAGCATACACATTCGCTAAATTCTTATTGTGAAACAACCTGCATTTGTAATGGTCTTGCCAAAACATCAAACTTCTGAGAAGAAAATAAAAACAAACACTATCCACTCCAAGAATTTGGAGAGACTGTAAACATTTAAGGCAGATACACATATCTCCAAACTAATTGCACTTGGCATTATCTCACCAAGTTTGTCAAGAAAATGTTGGGGATATAAACACTGACTGCAAGTCAGATCTTGTTTAAACTGCCAAACACCCAAAATATGTGCTAGGAACACATGGACTTAAAACAATGTAGAAAGGTGGAGTGAGTGGGGTATTACAAAAAAGCAGCATTTGTCTTTTAGAGGCACTATAGGCACTGTTAGTCAATTTGTAGACCTCTGGATGGTAAATGTTTGCTGACGTAAGTAGGCAGCCTATAAAAACAGATGGTCCAAAGCATATTATATGCAAATCAAAATCCTGGCAGCAACATCAATGAATATGTGCTGGATCAGTACTTTCCTAAACATTTTTGGAGGTCCCAATAATTTCCATTTACTCATCAAAAAACATGGTCATTACAAATGAACAGGCAGCTTTGAATCTATAGTCAACATTGGTGGTTGCAAGATAATGTCCAAAACTAGAAGGCAATCCAACATTTTGTCTGGTTTTTGATATACGATATCCTAACACAAGTCACTGTTTGAAGTTGCTCAAGAGATGACAGTAAAATGAAGAAATGTCTAGTTTTAGGTGCTGCATAAAATTAGTAGGCCTGGACCTGTTGAGGAAGAAGCTGGCATCCACTGTTCACATGACTCATGACTTTCTGCTTGAGTTGGGCCACCTGCTCCCTTAACAGGTTTGCAGTCGATGCCAACTCAGTATTTTGATTTTTTAGGCTCTTCACCTTTTCTTCAAGCCTAGATATCCTCTCCAGCTTTCGCTTCCTGCATTTAGAAGCTGCTATCCTGTTCCTCAACCTCTTCCTCTCAGCCTTGATCCTCTCTTGCGTGTCCATGTCGATGGGAGACATAGGGGGACTTTCTCCAAAACTGGACACCTCTGGTACAATTTGAGGCTCATCCTTAAGAGCCTGCAGTCTTGCTTGAGGTGGCTGCTGAGGTATGCTGGAAGGTGGGGGAGGATAAGGTACAGTATCAGTGCTGTAGTTAACAGTGGTACCCATTGCTCCACTTGGGTAGCTGCTCAAGTTGGCATAAATGGGTGCATCAGAATTTGTAGGCGGTTGAAGATTACCCCCAACAGGTACTGAAGTTAAATCCACTCCAGATGGTGGAACTCCAAGTTGGTTCTGTTTATGGAGATCCTCCAGTGCTTTAACAAATCCCTCTGCAAATTCCTGCTCCTCACTGGCTATCTTGGGGTACAAGAACTGGCTACTGGTGGGTGTTGTAGTCACCAAGCCATTAGATTGGATTATAAGCCTTTCAAGTTCCGGAGAGGCCAGTTTCAGTAGTCCAAGATCAGGTGAAGTTAGTCCATCTCCATGGTGAGGCTTTAAATTGGCCACAACCTGATCATTCAGATTGAGGTTAAGATCTTTCTTCATCATGGTGCCGAAGAGTGATGAGTAAGTAGTAGGAGCCTGATGGGCAGTTAACACATCATCATGGTAAAAGGGTATGTCCATCATCACCTAACAGCAAATTTGGTTTTAATCTTTAGGTGGGGGGTCAATTAAACATACCCCCACCTTCCTGCTTTAGTTGAATATACACCAAGACGCATATGCCCAAACCCACAATCTTCTTAAAATAAACCAAAAGTAGATTAGTGGAAATTAGCAATTCCAACGTGCTTTACCTTTGTGAGCTTTTTATATGGTTCCTCTTACAGCTTGGGGGTCAGTGACAAAGGGATCCCAAAGCAGTCAGTGTGTGCAGTTATCATGCCTTTGTTCTCTCTCTCTGAAGTCTCTTTCCCTTTAAGATCCAGAGAGTCTTTGTTTTAGTTCTCTGACTGGGTCACAAGTGGGTCCACCGTGTGATTATCGACTCCCCCCCTGCAACGAGATGTTATATAGGAAGTAGCCACGGTCAGAGTTTGCTTTACCGAGTTCTACTTCTGGAGTCTTTGTTCTGAAGAAAAGCAACTGGTCCTAGTTCGACCTCCTCCTTGGACTCATTCTCCCCTCAGAACGTTCCACACACCAGCATTCCATAAAGATTCTATATCTCTCCCTGTGTTCCGGTTCCCCTCAGCGCAGCCTTTCTCTATCTCCTGGCCGCTGTCACTCAGGTACTAAGGCAGACACAGGTTCCCTGCCATAAAGCACTATAACTTTCCTGAGCCCTGCCGCCGCCCAATCATTTATATAGCCCCACCTTAACCCCATGATGTCACCGGGCCGCCCTACGATTGGTGGGAGATGACGTTCGACCATTCCCTAGTTTGCATATGGGTGGGCAGTCGCGCCGCAAAGCAGTCTGGGTTGATGTAATTGGTTTAACCCGTTGCACGGTAGAGGGCCAGATCCGGCCAATGGAGGACTAGGCGGGGTCACGTGGTTTTTTTTTTTCTTCTTCTTACGGAGTTCGCCTCAACAGAAAAACGTCAGAAGATATTTTTAGACACGTGGATAGGGAGTGCCCAGCCTGGCCGAGCTGTCAGCAGCTGCTCTCTGCTTTGTACATGGGGAGTTTACTAGGGATCCATTACTGGCTGGAACATGAGCCTGGGAAAAGAGCAGAATAGAGGAATCTGTAATACAAATTATTATAATTCCAGTACTAGCATTGACACAAAACATCATATTGGATATAGTGAATATCAGAGGAGGGTTATTTTATTTTACTATACCCTGTGTTGCCCATCTCTGTGGCTCCTTACCTGACAATCTGAAATCTAGTAAATATAATCAGCTTGCTTTTTACTCGAAAATATGTCAGTTTGATGTTTATGACTAAAGGGATAGGTGCGAAGTTGCGAACAGTACAGTACAGAATTTGATGAGACAGTCTAGCATTTTGAGGTAATGTATCTGCGAATATAGGAAAATAGGTCTCCGGGACCTGTCCCATATTTTGAAATCTGCAGTCTGATTTCAAAATTCAGCAGAGACTGGGCAATAGGTTCATATATAGAGTGTTTCAACAGCACTATGTCCTGGATGGGATTTTTTATCAAGGCCACAGAGACCATAGCCTTGGGGCAGCCATTGCAGGCAGGAAATAGGTTGTAAGGCCAATGGGGAGGTCATTATCCTGCAGTGGATGCCTGACACTGCATGAAGTGACAGGGGATTGCATGCTTTACGCAGTGTTCCCCTTACTTCTTGCTGCAGTCGTCCAGCAGGATCATATTGTAGGTCACCAACAAGCGAATCTACAGCTTTTACCTGGCCTCAACCTCTATGCTGGTTTTGGCCACTCCAGCATGCTTCTAGGCCCAGGCACTGCTCCGCCATAGCTCCCCCTCTGCCTCAGTGTCCAAGCTCAAACAGCACGGAGTCCACAGCTGCTGTATTACTACAACTCCCATGATGCCTTGCGAACCTTAAGCACTTTGGTGCTTTTCCAAACCTTTTAAAGCTGGCAAGGTGTGTGGAGTTGTAGTACTCTAGCATGTCTGCTTGGGTCAATGAATGTGTGTGTGTGTAAGCACGGGTATTTATCTGCTTGGATCAATAAGTGTGTTTTGTGTGTGTATGCATGGATCTTGTGATCTCCCTGCACGGCCCGCTCCGAGCTGAACCTCCAAGCTTGAGCCTCAATCATAGGCAACCGCCTTGTTCATCTAATGGGCAATCTATTTCTGTCAGGGCTGCCCCTTTGCCAACTAGGCTTTCCCTCTTTACCGTGATCTATACAGCCTGCCTTCCCCTGTCAATTTCTTTCCCAGATGGTGGGCATGGAAGATTAGCAAGTATGTGAAGGGTCGGTCTAAGCACTACCGCAACTATGCATCATTGCAAAGTTTATGGCACAGAGACTACCCTGTACCAATATGAGAATGGCTAATGACTAGCGATTTATAAAAAAAATCAGTACAGCTATAAGCTGGCCCACCAGAGATGTCAATCAGGCAATTGTATGTTTCTTTTCAGTTCTGCCTCTATCAAGTTTGCTTGCACTGTGCATGCAGTATTGCGCACTCAAAGAAATAATGATAAGGTGGTGACCCCTGAATCTGATAAGGTTGAGGGGAAATCAGGATATCAAATCTCCAAAAAGGAGAATAGTCGCCTAAACTGTGCTCTCTAAATAATAGGGCTTAACCCTTAAATATACAAAAATAAAATAAGAAATCTCAGTGAGTACCACAGGGGATTGGGGACCCAACGAGGGAGAGCACATTAGAGAGGGTAAGGGATATATGTACAGTGGAAATATGTGTTACAAAGACCCTACCTTTATTCAAACTAGAGTTAAAAGCATAAAAAACAGAACAGAACCTGAGGCTCCTCATTGTTGAGTCTTCCCGTGAGAGAGTCTAGCTGCTCTTGACACTTGCTTAACATTTTGCATTATCTGTATACTGCATTATTAAAAACAGGGAGTCAATTATGTATACATTACCTTTTGAAGGAATTAAAGCGTCAGAGTATAGTTCACTATGAAGGATTAGAAGACAACTCCTTTTTCTTTGTTTAAAAACACAGCCTACATCAAATCTCCATCGTGATTCCCTTCTTAAGACTTATTTTTTCAGCTGACTCTATTTAGAGCAGCTGTCAGTGCCAAGAATATAAAACCTAAATCTGTTTTATGGGCGGAAGATAATGGGTGGGACGACTTCAAAGATGCTAATAAAGCATCAGTTAGATTTTGGATTCCACCCCCTGTCAAACTAAAGAAAATAACTCATTATTGTCCAGAAGAGTTTTCTGTGTAAACCGCAGGTTTTAAAGAAAAGAGAAGGGTGTACAAAATTCATATTGTGTAAGTTTACATCTCCCATTGAGATATTTTTCTTTTTGCCAGCTAGCAGATTCTCTCCTTTGAGAGAGGTAAGATGGCCCAGTAAATTGGATAGGGTGGTCACAGTGTATTGGGCTGTGTATTATCGCCCATTGATAATACATATAGCAAAGTTATCATATCACAATTTTTTTGCATTTTACAATTTTACACCAACCACCTTGACTACTGCAATGATTTAAAGTGGTCATGGTGGTAGGAGTCTGTATGAGCAACGTTTCTGTTGCGCCCTGTGAACACGTGACTTAGGCAATTCGGAAATCTGTGTGTCAATTCTGTGCAAAAATTCTATCTGTATGGCGACAGATATAATCCGCTTCCTTCCCACCTCCCTCCATAGCTTGGAAAGATGTGTATATCTATATCTAAATATTTTTTTAAATCCCTCTCCCTTTGCCGGCATAGTGAATGTGCATGTGCTCTGAGCCAATGAAAGTCAAATCCAACACTTCTCTATGAGAAGCATTTGATTGGACAGAACAAGTGCAGGGATAATGGACTGAGGCATGGAGAGAACCTGCGGGAGTTTAGCACTGGATTTCAGGTAAGTAAAAAAAAAAAAGTGCGTTTGTATTCAGACAAACAATAATACAGTCACTGGACCATAATGGACCTGGTACACTGCATCTGACGGGATTAAAAAGAGAAGTATGGATGTTGGAATGGAACATAGAGGTGGTGAAAGTTGCAAATGACATGAATGGAGATAAAACTGATATATCTTGCCCAGGCTTACTAGGCAGAATTGTTTTCCCTTGTTTCATATCCAGGACAACCACGAAGAGGATTGAGGGGAACACTGTCAGCCTCGAAATATTAGTCTGTGTGTAGAAACAAACAAAAAAAAAAATTATAAAAAAAAAAAAAAAAAAGATTACAATTATATTTATATTCCAGTTCCTGGGCTGCTAGGATTAATGCCTCAGTGCTGTCAATAGAAATAGGTCAAACCTCTAAAGCAACATGTCATAGGTGATAAAAACAACCAATACGTTATATTTCATACAGATCATTTTATATAAAGCATTAAAAGCCTCTTGCAGTCTACTCCTATTTACAGTTTAGGATGAACCACTGATCTCTATTGGATGGTACCAGTGCTGGCGCTACCATAAGTCGAATAAGGTTTGCGACTATGGCACCGTCCTGCAGAGGGTGCACACCGGGAGGTTTCTGAGTGGGCTGCTCCAGCCTGGGGTCCCAGCGCTGGGTGAGTGGCTCCTTAGCCATCCCCAAGCGCAGCCATATCCTGTGCTCCCTCCAGGGCCAGATTAAGAGCAAAGTGGGCCTGGTGCTGACAATTATGATGGGCCTAAAAACAAAATCTTATTTACCAAAAACAATAAAACAATCCTACCTCCTAAGCGTCATGTATATGATGTAGATGGTGCTGGAGGGAAACTCATAGGATGCAGCTATGAGAAAACACATACCCTATGCTAATCTCATGCTTTCATCTTCAAGTAAACCCATACCCCCTAACAGCAGTGTCCAGTAAAGCAGGAAGTCTATGGATGGGGTAAAAGGGTGGGCCACTGACACAAATCTGCCGAAAGGGGCGAACATACACAAAAAGGGGGCATGTCTGTGTCCCCATGTCTCCCAGTCCCCTAGTGTCCGTGTCCCCATGTCTCCCAGTGTCCCCATGTCACTAGGACTCTAGGGGACATTGAGAGGCATTGGGACACTGGGAGACATGGAGAAATGGGACACTGGTTGACTTTGGGACACGAGGGCACATGAGAGACATGGGGCACTGAGACACTCAGATACATAGGGGACACTGTGATACAGTGTCCAATAAACCTGCTTAATTCTATCACAGTGAGTGCCTGAGATTTTTTTCTTCTGTACTAGGAGACACTGAGACACCTGGGGGCACTGTGAGACATGGGTCACTGAGAGACTAGGGGATTCTGAGAGACTAGGAGACACTAAGACACTATGGACACTGAGAGACACTGGGAGACATGGGGCACTGAGACACTCTGATACATAGGGGACACTGTGATACAGGTGACACTGGAGACTTGATAAAGACCTGGGTACAGGTCGAAACGTTGCATTGTCCAATAAACCTGCTTAAATCTATCACAGTGATTGCCTGATATTTGTCTTTTATACTAGGGGACACTGAGACACTAGGAGACATGGGGACACTGGGAGACACTGGGACACTGGGAGACTAGAAAACACTGACACGCTAGCACACTACGGACATTGAGAGACACCAGGGACACTGGGAGACATGGGGATACGGAGATACTAGGGACACTGGCTGGGAGACATGGTGACACTGGGAGAGTCCCATGTATCTCAGGTCTCAAAGTCGCCCAGTGTCCCCATTTCTCTCAGTGTCCCTTAGTGTCCCAGTGTCTCCATATCGCCAAGCTGCTGTCTGTACTCTCTGTGCAGAGCTGCTCCCCGCGGATCAGTGAGTAGAGAGAGGCATGGAGGGAGATGCTGTAACTTCTCATCCCTGCCACTCTCCACACACACAGCGACCCCTACTGGGGTATTGCAGAATTCAATGGCCCTATTCCATGGGCCTGGGCCTGGAGCTAATCCGGCCCTGGCTCCCTCTGCCACCCTGTTGCTACCGATCAACTGCTCAGGGAGAAAGTTTGCTGAATCCCCAGCTCCCAAGCAGAGAACACTGCTTGCTGCAGGTAAGGGAAGCCGGGATGTGACCTGGTATCCCAGCTGCCCCATGCTTGTGAACACATGAAGCACTCTGGAGGGAGCAGGCTGTGCTCACAGTGCATGGCTCTCCTGGTCCCCCCTCCAGGAACAAGGGCAGCTATCTGTAGGCTGAAGGGCGGTTCCCTTCTCCTCCAGTCACATCACTGACACAGGTATGGCATATCTGGAGGATAAGGGTATGTTAGTGAGAGTGTGTAAGTAACATTGTGTGTGTATGTCAGCGAGAGTGTGTACGTGACATTGTGTGTGTGTGTGTGTGTGTTTTAGTGAGAGTGTGTATGTGACATTTTGTGTGTATGTTAGTGAGAGTGTGTAATATTGTGTGTGTATGTCAGTGAGAGTGTGTGTGTTAGTGAGAGTGTGTAAGTGACATTGTGTGTGTGTGTGTCAGTGAGACTGTGTGTGCCAGTGAGTGTGGCACCAGTAATATTTCTAATACGTAATAATATAATTATATATTATATTTAAAAAATGTTTTACTTACAGTGAACCTTTCACACAAGTTCACTGTAGCATACACCATATCCCACTATTATTAAAAATTAGATGCACAATAATATAAGTTAAATCCCACCAAATGAATTGAACAGATAATTTATCAAAGCAACAAATTATGTACTCAATGTAAAATGTATGTATTACACCTTATGTGTGTATGAATGTATTTATTAGGCACTATGTGCGTATGGATGTATGTATTTAGCAGTATGGATGTAATGGGCAGTGAGTGTGTGTGTGTGTGTGCCAGGGGCGTGTATGGATGTATTGGCAGTGTGTGTCTATGGATATATGTACTGAATGTGTGTGTTTATATTAGACAGTTTCTTTTTTTCCCTAAATGTCTGCTCACTGTGTCTCTCCTAAAATGTCTGCTAGTCTGTATCGGTTTCCTAAATACCTCAACAATCTCTCTATCCCTTTCCTAATTGCCTTCCCGCTCTGTTCCCTTTCGTTAAATCTCTCACTGGTCTCTCTGCTTTCCCCTAGACACTTAGAAGTCTATTCACTAAATAGTGATTTGAAAAAGTTGAGATAATTACTTTATACAACTTTTCTGTTTTGGCCTAAATGCTATATTGCAACACATTGTTTAATGAATAGACTGGGGAAAGAAAAGAAGAGAAAATGACAGAAGACAATTACAGGGTTATTCACTAAAGTTAGAATTGTTGGGCATTTATGTTTTTTTGGCATTAAATTAGAAAGTCACTTTGAATTCCCAACAATTCTCACGTTAGTTAATAATCCTATTGGAATAAAGAGAAACAGGCTGCAAGCTTTGGGAAACAGAAACAAAGGAGAAAGATGTGGGTAAACGCTAATGAGAGAGATTGGGCACCGTGGAGGAAAGGGACTGCTCATCAGACCTAATTAAAAACCAAATGGCAAAATTTAGGCCAAAATAGGTGATTTAGAAGAATTCTCCAACTCAGCTACAGTCAAAGTTCAGCTGTTTTTGGTTAAACTATGCAATTCGGTTTCCAATTCACTGAAATTCAGAGTTTACTGAATAAACTTCTGAGAGAACGTAGTTGAATTTAAGAGGGGGCGGCAAAATGGATCTTTGCCTAGGGCGCAGGAATCCTTGTACTGGCCTTAGATGGAACACACACTGGCGTATATACCTCGGTCGCAGGGGTCACCCTGCGACCAGGGTATGTTTGCCAGTGCGTCCACGGCCACATTTTGCCATCCTCTTCTCCTGGGGGGCCCAGGAGCTGGCCACCTCAGGGCCCCCCCGAGGCTGGCAGTGGCGTCACCTTGCGGGCAGGCCCTGAGCTCTCTCTGCCCAGCTCCCTAGCTCGCACCACATAAGTAAGTGGCGAGTGAGGGAGCTGAACAGGAGGATCAGTGCTCCCTCGCCGCCTGCAGTGACCGGCCGCCCAGCAGCCCCACTGGACCCCAGGGAAAGCTGGAATCCCCTCATCACTCCCAAAGGCTGGGGGATTAAATAAAAAAAAATTGAGTGTGTATGTGTGTTAGTGTTAGAGTGTGTGTGTGTGTATGTGTGTGTCAGTGAGTGTGTTACTGTGTGCGTGTCTGTTACTGAGTGTGTTAGTTGTGTATTTGTTAGTGTGTGTCTGTTATTGAATGTGTGTCTGCTAGTGAGTGTCAGTAAGTGTGTAAGTTTTTGTGTGTCAGTGAGTGTGTGTGTGTCTCAGTGAGTGTGTTACTGTGTGTATGTCTGTTACTGAGTGTGTTAGTTGTGTGTTAGTTTGTGTGTGTCTGTTATTGAGTGTGTGTCTGTTAGTGCGTCTGTTTGGTGTATGTTAGTGAGTGTGTGTTTGTCATTGAGAGTGTATGTTTTGTAAGTGAGTGTGTATGTGTGTCTGTCACTGAGTGTGTGTCTGTTAGCTAGTGTGTATGTGCCTGTTAGCTAGTGTGTGTGTGTCTGTTAGTGAGTATGTGTGTGTATGCTTGTCTGTTAGTGAGTGTGTGTTTGTTAGTGAGAGTGTATATGTGTTTGTCAGTGAGTGTGTATGTGGGTCTGTCACTATGAGTGTGTATGTGAGTCTGTATGTGTGTGTATGTATGTGTATCTCTGTGTGTCTGCATGTGTGTATGTGTGTGTGTGTGTGTGTGTGCCTGTATGTGTATCTCTTGGTCTGCATGGGTATCTGTTTGTCTGTATGTGTATCTGAATGTTTGTCATTAAAGGGCCACTATAGTGCCAGGAAAACAAACTTGTTTTCCTGACACTATATAGTCCTTAGGTCCCTCCCTTCTTTTGTGGCCCCCCCTCCCGCTGGGCTGAAGGGGTTTTAACTTACCTTTCTCCAGCGCCGGGCTCCCTTGGCGCTGTGGATCTCTCTGCCCCAATCCACCTCTCAGCTCCGAATGAGCCGCGTGCGCATTCAAACCACCCATAGGAAAGCATTACTCAATGCTTTCCTATGGACGTCCAGTGCCTTCTCACTGTGATTTTCACAGTGTGAATAATGGAAGCGCCTCTAGCGGCTGTCAGTGAGACAGCTAATAGAGGCTGGATTACCCCTCAGTGAAACATAGCAGTTTCTCTGAAACTGCTATGTTTTCAGCTGCAGAGTTAAAACTAGAGGAACCTGGCACCCAGACCACTTCATTTAGCTGAAGTGGTCTGGGTAACTATAGTGGTCCTTTAAGTGTATGTGTATCTGCATGCACTGGCGTACATACCATGGTCACAGGGATCGCAGCACTGCGACCCCTGCAACCAGGTGCCTGTTGCCATGTGTTGCGGTCCTGGCCCATGCGGTGTAAGCGCCGGGGGGGGAGGGGGTTTCACACCGGGGCACCATGGATCGTGTGTATCCCACTGGGTACATAGGCCTTTAAGTTGTCTTTGAAACAGGTATATCAATGAGCATTTATTAATTTCTGCTTGTGGCCAAGTTCCCTCTTTGTATTATCTGCTCTTAGTAGAAGATAATGGTGAGGTTTTACACTGTGGCTGTAAGGCATCTAATGTAAAAATTATACTGTTAGGGTTATTTGCTCAAGAATTCAAAGTGAATTTAACATTTAAAACCAGAGTAGCTGAGCTGAAAAAACATATAACATTTGTCTATTCAATTTGGCTATTTTGACCTTAAACTTGAAATTTACCTTGAATTCTCACTTTAGTGAAATAATGTGTGTAAAATATGATATAAATATGGATGATTGTACATTTACAACCAAAGTAAGAGTTAACTGAACATTTTATTTTCACATTTCAAAATAATCCCACTTAGAACGCAAACAAAACAAAGTGGCAGTATTGTGTAGTAATGCTGGACTAATGTAATTAACTTACCATTGTGTCAACCTAAAAAAAAAAATAAAACCCCAAGAAATAAAGTCTCTCTCTGCAACACAGCTTACAATGCGTAAAAAGAAAGTTAAATGAACTTTTGCTTGCTGGAGAACTTTATGTGACGAGTGTGTCCTTTTTCTTTCAATAGAAATTGGCGCTTTTATACATTAAAGGAACACTAGTGTTAGGAATACATATTGCCCCATATCAATTATGTCCCCACGGTCCCCCCACACTTTCTAAAATAAAATTTTAAAACTAAACCTTTTAACACCTCATTTTACCCTGGCTGTTAATCAGACCACCGACTATAGTTTCGATTTATCTCCAATTTAAAAAATGACATAATGAAAAGCATCAATGTTTTCATTGGGGTTATATCTACTATTTGATTATTTTGTATTTTTTTTTTTCAAATTGAGGTGTTTTTATTTTGTTAACACAATATTATGAGACGTATACATTGCAATGGAAAAGCATGAGATTGCCTACGCAGAGGCTAATTTTGCATGATAAGTGTACATTGATGAACAGTAGATAGATACAAACTTCGCCAAGTTATACAAGTCTAAGGCATTTCAAAACGTAAAAGTAACACAGTAAAATGTAGCCTTGTGCAGTGCAGTCGGCTGTGTAGTGTTTGAGAGCCATAATCAAGGGCTCCGAGATACTGTAGGTTCGTGTAATATTGCGACATGTTGAAGAGGTATACATGGTAGACCTGCAGGTCTCATCCTTGAGTGGTACATGGAGCCGTGTCAGGGCGCACAGGCCCCCGTGTTGTAGGTGTTATTGACAATTCGGGGCATAGGTTCAGGTAGGACCCATACATCCAGCTAGTGGTATGGCCCTTTCGCCCTTACCTTTCCCCTTGTCCGTTGTGGGGGACCCTCGAATCTCCAGCATTTAGCGTGTCATGCCCCTCCTTGAGCCTGTAGGTCCTATTGTGTCTGTCTATCCTTATGTTGCAGTACACTAGCCGTTGTTTGTCAGATTTCGATGCGTTTGGTGCTAAGGTGAGCGGAGGTTCTTGCGTGACTCCGCTTGTCGGTCAGTCAAATGTCCGTCGGTGTGGGGTGGGGGAAGGAAAGAGGGGGGGAAGGGGGGGTTGTCCTCCCGGGGGCCTGCTGTCGGGGTTCGGTGGTCAGGCGTGGGTTCCTAATGTGGGTTTCATAGGGGCTTTTAGTCTGTCTTTTCGGATGTCTGGGGTCCCAGGTTCTGTCAGGTTCCCCCTAGTGCGTCCAGGAAAGTCGTCAGGATCCAGTGCGTCCAGGTGTCTAGGTATCTCTGTGCCCTATCCGTGGCCGTCAGGTGTAAGTCTTCCGTCACCCTGAGGTCCTCCATTTTCACAAACCATTCCCTAAGGGTAGGGGGCTCAGTGTCCCTCCAGTGCAGGGGGATGAGTTGTTTGGCAATATTTAGTATCCTTATGGTCATTGAACGTTTGTAAGTGTTGCTAGGCAGCGTAGTGTGGTGTAGGAGCATGGCTGCCGGTTCAAAGGGCGGAGGGTTGTCTGTGAATTTCTGAATTAGTTTGTATATCCCTCGCCAGAAGGGTTGTATCTTCTCGCAGGACCACCAGATGTGCATGTGTGTCCCCGTTCCTGTCCCGCAACGCCAGCATTGTGCGGCGTGTTCTGGGTATATGTCGTGTAGAGTGTCCGGGGTGCGGTACCACTGCGTAAGCAATTTGTATGCACTCTCCTGGTACCTGCTGAAGACAGCGCAGTGGTGAGTCAGTGTACAGATTTTGTCCCATTCCCCATCGCTAAATTTTTGGTTCAGGGCCGTTTCCCATTTTCCCTTAAACCTAGGTATTTCTACCGGGATCTGTCTTTGCAGTAGGCCGTATAGTTTGGATATCCCGTGTGGGAGCGGTTCTGGATCGAGGCATAGTTGCTCGAACTCCGTGGGAGCGCGCCGTAGAGCCCCACCCTGAGGTAGGGTCTGGATAACTTGTCAGTTGCGCGTATGTGAACGACTGTATGAAGGACGGGGGCCGCTCTCCCGTGAGATCAGTTAGGGTCTTCCGGCCCGATGTCGGGTGAATGTGGCGGAGCCTAGGTAGTCGGTCTGGGAGGATGCACCTGAGGGTTAGCGGGTCAAGTCCCGGTGGGAAGTCTGTGTTATGTGTCAAGGGGAGTAGGGGTGACGGGTAAGGGGTCAGGCCCGCTTTGTCTGCTATGTTGTACCATACTTGCAGGGTGTACCTCACGTATGTGGGTGTCTGATCCCGTCTCCCTCTAGGTAGCCATGGGGCCAGTGCTATGGGGATCTGTAGGTCTGCTTCCTACTGGAATGGTTTTGACCATTCCACTATTCTAAGGAGATGGCAAGCTGTGTAGTATAAATGAAAGTCTGGTAGTGCCATGCCTCCCTTGTCCCTGGGTTGTGGGAGTTGTGAGAATTTTAGCCTAGGCTTCTTCCCTTTACATATTCTCTCATGGTCCTGTGTAGGGTCGCAAAATATGTCCTGGGGATACGTAGGGGTATAGTCTGCATCAGGTATAGCAGCCTTGGTAGGAAATTCATTTTAATAACCTGGACCCGGCCGAACCAGGAGATGTGGGGGTATGACCATTCCCCAGCATCTCTCTTGAGTACGGTCAGTATCTGGGCAAAGTTTTCTGTGAAAAGGTCCATGCTGTGTCTTGTGAGCCAAATGCCCAGGTACCTAATTTTAGAGTCTGCCCATTGGAACGAGAAGCTCTGTCAGAGATGTGTTTCCCGCTGATGGGGTATGGATATGTTGAGGATATATGATTTAGTAAAGTTGATTTTCATGTTTGAAATCTCTCCGTAATCACGGAAGGATTTAATGCTATTTGGGAGGGAGAGTTCAGGTCTAGTAACAAAGAAGAGAAGGTCGTCAGCGTAGGCCACGACCTTGTGTTGTGTGGTGCCCCTATTTATCCCTGTGATGTCCTGGTTTGTTCTGATTGCTTGTAGGAAAGGCTCTAGTGCTAGGATGAAAAGGATTGGTGACAGGGGACAGCCTTGCCTGGTGCCGTTTTGTATTGTGAAGTCTTCCGTGGGAATCCCGTTCACTAGTATCTGGGCTGTGGGTTGCCTATACAGTGCCTCAATCCAGCCTCGCATGTATGTTCCCATGCCGAGATGTATGAGAGCCTGGAACAGGTAAGTCCACCCAATCCTGTCGAAGGCCTTCTCCGCGTCTGTGGATAGCAGGAGAAGGACCCGACTCCCCCCTTCTTCCCGTGGGCTATTGACAGAGCCCGGATCGTATTGTCCCTGGCTTACGGCCCCATCACGAACCCCACCTGGTCCGGGTGTACCAGGGTGGGCACGTGCGGCTGTAGGCGGGCCGCCAGGATTTTCGCTAGGAGCTTCGTGTCGCTATTTATGAGGGAAATGGGTCTATAGTTGTTACAGTAATCGCCATCCTTCCCTTCTTTTGGGATGAGCGTAACGTGCGCTCGTAGGGACTGCGGGGGCAGGTGGTGTCCCTCCCGGATCGCGTTGAAAGAGGACAGCATTGGTGCATATAGGGTCCCCGCGAAGCATTTGTAGTAAGGTAGTGGGAGGCCATCCGGGCCCGGGCTTTTGCCCAGTTTGGAGGCCTTGACTGCCCTTGCTATTTCTTCTATAGCGATGTGTTCGTCCAAGGTGTCTGCGATATCTTGGTCCAGTTTAGTGTGTGTGTTGGTGTGTAGGAAGTCAGTTATCCGGGTCATGAGGTTGGCTCGGGAGTGTGCGTCTTGTGGGCTCGGTAGGGAATAGAGATCTTTGTAGTAGGAGCGTATGAGCCTATGTATGTCGGTAGGGAGGCGGTGTGTTATTCCCTTCCCGTCCTTAATTCTGTCAATATATGTCAGCTGTCTACGCTTGGCCAGCATTCTCTCCAACAGCGTGCCGCTTTTGTTGCTATGTGTCTCAAAAAATGCTTTTTGTCTGGCAGCTTCTCTATGGTGGGTGGCGGTCAGGAGTGTGGACATTTCCCTTCTTAGCTGGAGTAACTTAGCCTGGTGTGCGGGGAGGTTGTCCCTTTTGTTGCATTCGTCAGCTGCTTGTATGTCGTGTACTAGTGACGCTATCCGCGCCTCTCTCTGTTTCTTTTTTTTAAAATTCTTTATTTTTGTCATATTTTATAATATTTTCAGTGTCATTGGGGTGGGGGTACAGAAAAGAACAAGGGAATAAAATTATTGATACAGAGGTCAGAGAGCTTATTTACCATTGTGATGACAGTCATACATAGTATACTTGCAAGGTAAGGTCTTTCATTGGTTGCAATATCACACGTATGTTGGTACTTTTGTGCTATCCATGCAACATTTGTTGCTGCGCTGATTCTAAGGGTTAGGGGGGGGTACAAAAAATAGAGGGGGGAGGGGGTACGGGTACCCTGTTTGCTTATTTTTGGTTTTTTTTTTTTTTTTTAACATCGCTGTTTTTAAGAGAGGTTATTTTCATTGTCGTTGATAAAGGGTACAGGGGAGGATGAGGTAACAGGGAGGTGGTTCAAACAGTGCCAAGCGTAACATTGTTGGCATTAACAGTCATACTGTATACGCATGTTAGGTACAAGTCGTCTTTGGTTACATTAATTGCTGTGTGTCTGAGTACCAATACTTTGTGTGTAACCTTTAATAATGTTCTGAATCTAAGAGGGGGGGGGGGGGTACAACAGTAGTAGAGGGGGGGGGTACGGGTGCCCTATCTAGTTCGTTCACGTTCTAGTTCCATATTTACCGCAATTTGATATGTGTGTCGGGTTGTGTACCTTGAGAGGTATAGGTGGTAGTACAGGTGAGGGGTTGTATAGGGTTGAAGGGGGGTGTCGGGTCCCCTATCTGGCCTGTTTTACCGTTCGGTTTGTTTCCCCTTATAGATATGTGTTCTTGTGTATTCATGGTCGGCATATTTGTCTGTGGCCGAGTCGGTGATCTAGCTTATGTCAAGGTGTGTCCGAGTTTGCGTATCATGTGATGCGGATTTGTCGGGGAGTACGTTTCTCGTACATAGGTAGTTCGATGGGGTCATGAGTGGGGGGTTGGTCTCAAGGTAGTTCATTCTCATGGGGGGTCTCTTTCTGCTGTTATATGGGGTACGGTAAGGCACGGGGCCCCGGTCCGGAGGGGTTAGATATGCTCTAGGTGATCTTTTGGTTTTAGGGTTACTTCCTGTTCTTGCGCAGTGGGGGGTTCCTATTGTTTCGAGTCTTTTGTTTCCTATATTATAGTTACCAAGGTAGGGATGTGTCTCCATCGATCCAAGGGTCCCAAATTTTGTGGTAGCGTTTAGGTGTGTCGTGGAGCAGGGATGTGAGTTTGTCCATTTGTATGTGATCTAGTATTTTTTTTGTGATAGTTGTCGGGGATGGGATTCGGGGGGTCGACCACAGTTCCGCTATTGCTCTTCTAGCTGCAAGAGCTATGCGGGCGCTAAGTTTGTTTTCTGCTCTTGTGAGTTCCTCCAGTGGTTTTGATAATAGTAACGCCCATGGGTCTAGTGGGTATGGTTTGTGCAGTATTTTGGTCAGTAGGTTTGTGACCTTTGTCCATAGAGGTTTGATCTTGGGGCAAGTCCACCAACAGTGGAGGAATGTCCCTTGTTCGCCGCATTGTTTCCAGCATGTGTCGGGTGTTTTGTGTATGATTGCTAGCCGTTTGGGTGTGAGGTACCATCTGAATAGCATCTTATATGCTTGTTCTGTATGTGTTACACAGATGGAAATGGTCGCCGTAGCGTCCCAGATATCTGCCCAGTCTGTGTTATCCCCTGGAGGTCCCAGGTCCCTCTCCCACGCCGCGATGTATGGGAGGGTGACCTGGGTGGGATGGGTCGCTAGGGTCGTGTATAGGTCGGATATTTGTCCTTGTCTGGTCGGGCATTTCATGCACTCCTTTTCGAATCGGGAGAGAGTTGCTGTGCCTGCTTGCTGAATTGTCGGGTTTGAGGCGAAGCTTCGCAGCTGGATGTACCTAAAGTGATCGAACGTCGTCAGTGTGTCGGCGTCTTTGATTTCCGTGAATTGAATCACCTTGTTGTTTAGGTATAGGTGTTGGAGTCTGTCTATGTCCCTTTGATCAAAGCTGGCAAAATGAGTTGGAGTGAGCCCTGGTGGGAATAGCTTGTTTCTCCATATCGGGGTCATTGGAGAGAGGAATGAGGATAGATCGAATTTACTCTGTAATTTATCCCATAGGTCTAAAGAGTGGGTAATGGCTGGGGCAGTTGGGGGGGGCAGGGGTCGGTGGGGTCTTGGGAGCCACATGTAGAAGGATGGAAGGTCTCTTCCAAATATGGTATGTTCGATATCTACCCATCTTTTGGTTTGCGGGGGTGCGTGCCAGTGTTGGATTTGGGCCAGTTGAGCAGCTGCATGATAGTGTGAGAAGTTAGGTAGTCCTAGGCCTCCTTGCTTTTTTGGGATATAGAGGGTGGTTCTACGGACCCGGGGTTTGCGGCCGTTCCAGATGAATTTGTCTACCGTCTTTTGTAGCGTTTTGAAGTCTGTTGTGTTAAGGGGTATGGGTAGTGTTTGGAAAAGATATAGTAGCCTGGGAAGTAGGTTCATTTTTACGGAAGTAACTCGACCAAGCCATGATATTCCCAAGGTCTCCCATTTTTGGAGATCGGCATGTGCTTGGCGTAATAGTGGTGTATAGTTGTTTTCGTATAGGGTGTGTAGGTCAGCTGGGAGCTGGATTCCTAGGTATGTTATGACTGCTGGGCTTATTCGGAATGGGTGTTTGTGTTTGAGGTCCGTTAGTTGTGTTTCCGAGATTTGTATTGGCAGTATTTCCGATTTTGCGATGTTTAGTTTGTACCCTGCCACTTCAGCGTATTCGTTTATGGTATCCAATAAGGAGTCTATGGAGTGATCTGGGTTAGTGAGTGTGAGGAGTATATCATCGGCGTAGGCGGATACCGTGTACTTTTCGCCCCGGATGGTTATTCCCTCTATGCTAGGATTGGTGCGAATAGCGTGGAGGAGAGGTTCTAGCGACAGTGCGAACATGAGGGGTGAGAGAGGACAGCCTTGTCTTGTGCCGTTTAGGATCGGGAATCTGGGTGGGGAAATGTTGGGGAGCAGAAGGGCTCCCTGTGGGGAGTGGTATGTTGCCCGTAGGAATGCTAGGAAGGGGTTTGGGAAATTCATCTGTTCTAATGTGCGATAGAGGAAGGGCCATAGTAGGCGGTCAAATGCCTTTTCGGCATCTAATGAGATCACTGCGGTGGGGATTTTGCGGTGTTTGGCTAGCCAGATGAGATCGATGTTTCTTCGTGTGTTATCTAACGCTTGCCTGTTGGGTATAAAGCCCACCTGATCTGGGTGTATTAGCTTGTCTAGGTATGGATTAAGTCTCGTGGCCATCATCTTGCTCATGATTTTGAGATCTACGTTAAGTAGAGAGATAGGTCTATAGTGATCCGGCTCTGTGAGGTCTTTGTTAGGCTTAGGGAGCAAACATATGTTCGCTGTCGTCATGTCCGGTGGGAGATGATCACCCTTCAGGGTAGCGTTAAATACTGCGCAGAGGTGTTTGAGGAGCAATGGACTAAATTCTTTATAGTAGAGGGCGGTATATCCGTCAGGGCCAGGGCTTTTGTTAGGCTTGCAGGCCCCCAATGCCGCTGCCATCTCTTCCACCGTCGCTTCGGCCCCTATGGCATGTTTAGCATTTTGGGGCAGGGTGGGTAGTTTTAAGCGCTGTAGGTATTTATCTATTGTTTCTTGGAATGTTGCTGTCTCTTGGTTAAGGTGTGGGGAGTGGTTATATAGTGATTTGAAGTATTGTTGGAATGTGTCGCCTATCTGGTCAGGCAGATCGGTAAGTGTACCCTTTTTTGTGCGTATGGAGGATATTTTCTTGGCTTCTATGCGTTTTTTGAGTCGTCGGGCTAGCATGGTGTCGGCTTTGTTGCCCTTTTCGTAGTATTTTTGTTTAAGCCACATCATTGCTTTAGTTGTGTCTGTAAGGGTGAGTCGTTTAAGGAGGTCTCTAGTGGCGGTTAGATCGCGCAACGTTTGTGGGTGCGGGTTGTGTTTGTGGTTCATTTCTAATCTTCGTAATTCAGTTAGCGTGTCCGTTATCTGTTGCATTTTTCTCTTTTTATGCGCAGAGGCAATGCTGATTAGGGTTCCCCTGATCGCTGGCTTGTGTGCAGCCCATAATGTTATTGGGGAGGTTACCGAGGTTGCGTTGGTGTCGAAGTATTCTTTTATGGATTGAGCGAGTGATAATCTTATTTGGGTGTCATGGAGGAGTATCGGGTTTAACCTCCAAGTCCATGGCCTTTTCAGGTCTGGTATGCGGATGGTGATAGTTATATCTGCGTGGTCTGACCACGAGATATTGCCTATGGATGTGTGGGTTATCTGGGTTGTCAGGTTCGGAGAGATAAGGAAGTGATCTATGCGTGAGTATGTGTTGTGTGGATTCGAGTAGAAGGTGTAGTCGCGGTCGGATGGATGTTGTGCTCTCCATATATATACTAGTGTTTGTGTGGCTAGGAATTGTGCAAAGTATGCGTCATTTCTTGATGGTTGAGATGTAGGCACCCCGCGGGTCGACCTATCTATGGCTGGGATATGCGTAGCGTTGCAGTCTCCACCTATTACCAATCTCTTGCCTGTGTAGGCTTGTATGTGGGATGCGTAGTGGTTCCAGAACGTGCTATCTGGCACAGAAGGGGCATAAACCGAGCTTACGACGTATGGGGTTGCGCCTAGTTTGCCTTCTATCGTGACATATCGGCCTTGTGGGTCTGCGGTGCACCTTACGTCTGTCAGGGGGCAAGTGGTTTTTAGTAGTATCGCTGCGCCTTTTGTTTTTGTGGTCGGGGAGTGGGCCATGTAACTCCGATTATAGTATCGATTGGTAAGGGGGAATGACCTTTTGGTTGTGAAGTGCGTTTCCTGTAGGAGTAGTATATCTATGTTTTGTCTGTGGGCCCATCGTAGGAGGCCATGTCTTTTGGTGGGTGCGTTAAGACCCCTGGCATTGACGGAGACACATTTCAGTAGGAGGGGCATTATGACGGTTAAATGTCCAATATGGTTCTACTATTCGCCTGGGCGTGTAGAGTATCTGTGGTCAGTGGCTGGGGCGGTGGTCGCGCCCGAAGGTGGGCCGGGGTCCCGTGCCCTGGGTATAGGGCGAGGAGGGAGGTTTGGGAATAGAGGCGAGGGGTGGGTGGGGTGGGGACAAAAGTAGACTAAAGGTGGGGTTCTCCCTATAAGGGCCCTAGGGGGCCTGTCTATTGGTCTTATACGTTGCCAATAGGTGGTGGGGTGGGTCGCCTAACGGCTCCTTAAGGGTTAAAGGTGGTAGTGGTTAGAGTAGTGGTCTACGGTGGCGGGTAGCCAGAGTCGCGGTCTGGTCCTTTGGTCAAGTCATTGCAATTATCTTATTAGCACGTAGTTGTGTGTGCCACAAGTCGGTGTCTGCGGCATCACCCCCCCCCCCCAGCCGCCCCCCCATAGAGCGGGGCAGCCGGGGGGGCGAGGCAAGGCCGCGTGTGTGTGTCGCCAAGGGGCAAGTGGTAAGTTCGTGTACTGTACCCAGAGTCAGTCGTCATTTGAGGGATGTGGGTCTTTCCCATGGGGCTATGCGTCTCAGTGTGGTCGTCTTCTATTGTTGCAGTCATCACTGGTGCGTAGGGTGCCATGGTGGGGGGCCACTGGTTATACCTTAGCGTTCCTGAGCAAGATAAAGTAATAAACATTTGAACAGCATCGCATTATATTAATACAGTTATGGTTATATAAGTGCTGGTACATTCTCTTCGTATTCGTACAACATACCCATTCCTATCAATATTGTAATTTCCCCTCATTCCCATCTCTTTTTTTTTTTTTTTTTTTTTTTTTTTTTTAGTTGTGTTACCTCTACATGCTCTCCCCTTAGGTGAGGTAGATTTGGTGGTTTACATGTTGCGGAACAGCAGAGATTGAGATGCTTTTATGTTGTAGACTACCAGTCGTCCAGATACTATACTCTCTATGATATCTCTTTCGTGCATGGTATTAGGCTATTTGGTCTGTCCTGACTGCTTCGGTGTGGCTAAGTATCTATGTTTCTGTTGTGAGTAGTTCGGTTCTCTGGTGTCCCTGAGTATCCCTGAGTATCGTCTTTTCCGTAGCGGGATCTATGCATGATAGCTTTACTCAGGTGTTGTTATGTGGATGTTTTGATGCGTCCATTGCACTTTGTTCATTCTAGAGGTAGTGTGTAGTCGGGTATCATGGTCATTTGATCTAAATTCCCCCCCCCCCCATATTACTCACTTTCTTAAAGGACTGTGGTGTTTGTTTGTCCCCTTTTTTTTTTTTTTTTTTTTTTTATAAAGATGTGCATATCAGGGATTATTAGTAAGTGGCTGGGAGTCATGCTGCAGGTTTCGTTTTTCATAACACTATATCTATGCTGTCCGCTCTGGATAGCCTCCCATAGGCAGCGTGTCTCTTTCATGCTAAGTAATGTAAGAAAGGTGGCAGCGGTTGGCGCAATGTGTAGAATATGCCTCCCATGGCGATCTCAATTACCACATGAATTGGCATATAAGTGTATAGATTGTTACCGCATGTACACTTTAGCAGTGATAAGGCGGATAGTAATTCTAGGCCCAGTCCTCATAGAGTCGCTTGCAGCTAAATTAGCCTGGGGGATATATTCAATTATACGATGGAGTATATAAGCACTATCTGTTCTTATTGAGTTAATGTTGAAATGTTGGTCTCTCAGGTTCGGTGATACCTGGGTCAGGGTATGTGCGCCATATTGCTTAGGTGTTTCGTGTCCCCTTTGAACCCACGTATGTTATAGTTATGGCTATTCCTTAAGATTGGATGCTGGGTGGGATAAGCCCATACGGTTGGGGGTGTTATGAGTGTGCAAGTGGGTGGAAGCGTGTATATGTCTCAGCTATGGGTATACATTTGGTTATTATCATGTCATGCATAAGCAAGGAATACTTAAGTGTCCGTAATGAGAGATCATCGTCCGTTTATCTTGCTGGTGGTGGTGGCGTCTGAGGCTATCGGTATATCGTCTCTGGGTGAACTTCAGTATGTCAAGCGTTGGAGTCTCTGGGTGTGGGAGCATACAGTCTGTGGCAATGTGTTGATCGGGGTCTTCATGTCAGTTTGCGGTGTTCAGTTCTGAGCGCTGGGGTTCAGGTTATCAGGAGGTAGCCGGCGTTGGTGGTGAGAATCTCTTTCCCTTCGGGTGGATGGTGTCTGGGCTGGGTCGGATCCCTCTGCATGGTTGGTCTCAGGGTGAGGTAGGCCCAGTCGTTCCGCGAAGTTGGCTGCATCTGCGATGTCGTGCAGGGTGTACGTGTGGTTATTCCGGCGTACTGTGAGTTTAAAGGGGTGCCCCCAGGCGTACCGGATTCGTCGTCGCGTTAGTTCCAGGGTGAGTGGTTTTAATTCTCTTCGTTTCCTTAAAGTGCTGGGGGCCAGATCCTGGAAGAACATCACCGGGTGGCCTTCTATTTGGAGGGGGTTGTCTCTGGCTGCTCTCATTATGGCCTCTTTTATGTGAAAGTAGTGGAGCCTGACTATCACATCCCGCGGTCGGGCCATGCCTGGTGTAGGGGCTCGCAGGGCTCTGTGGGCACGATCCAAGAGGAGCTCGGCCGGAGGTGCCTCTGGGAGCAGGCTGCAAAATGTCTCCCTGATGGTAGATGCGAGGGATTCCATGTCGATCGTTTCGGGTATGCCTCTAATTCTTATGTTATTTCGGCGTGACCTGTTATTGAGGTCTTCCTGGGCATCCTCGATTTGCTTCATTTGTTCCCTTAGTTCTTTTATGGCCTGATCTTGTGTATCTGCCCTGGTGGTGGTGGCGGCCATTTTATCTTCTAGTGAGCTGGTTCGTTGCACGAGGTCGGTGAGGCCTGCTCTTATGGGCGCCAGGTGCTTAGAGAATTCTGCGGCCATATTAGCCTTGATGTCGTGCAGTAATCCCCGGAGGTCTTCTCTTGTGATAGGGTTAGCGTTTTGGTGGTGGCTAATATCGCTTGCCGTCGAGTCTGAGTCATACTCCTTTGGGTCTCCGGCCTTTTGTTCCTCCTCCGGCCTGCGGGTTTTGAATATCGGGGCCACTGCCGACCCTTGCTTGGATTTACGTCCGCCGCCCATATTGCCGGGTACACCGTCGATGGCAGGTTTAGGGGTGAGTTTTTCGGGTGGCTTTGGCTGCAATTGCTGCTAATATTCGCTGTTATAGGACCAGGTTGTGCGGAGCTCTAGCAGAACGCCGCCATCTACACCGGAAGTCAAGCGCCGCCCCCCCTCTCTCTGTTTCTTAAGCAGCGACCCCTTGCGCATAAAGTGGCCTCTAATCACGCATTTATGTGCCTCCCAAATGTATGTGGGTGATGTTTGGTCTGGGGTGTTAGTCGCGAAGTACTCCTGCAGGATCTCATCCGTCTCTGTCCGTACGTCAGGCAGGGAGATTAGATAGTCATTCAGTCTCCATTTGGTCGCCTTCGTCCTATACAATGGAGAGGAGAGAGTGAGAGATACCGGTGCGTGGTCAGACCATGTCGCCGTGCCCACCTCCGTTGTCTTCACCAGGGCTAGGTGATGGTGTGTCGTGAAGAAGTAGTCTAGTCGCGAGTATGTGTTATGTGGCTGGGACAGGAATGTATAATTCCTCTCGTCCGGGTGGTGTGCTCTCCAGCAATCGATCAGCTGTGAGAGTTTTAGTAGGGCCTTTATGTGGGCTAGGTGTTGCGTCGGGACCGTGGATAACCCGGAGGATGAGTCCCATTTAGGGTCCAGTGTCAGGTTGATGTCCCCTCCCAAAATCAGTACACCCTCCGTGAATGATTGCAATTTGCGTATTGTGTGGTGGAGGAATGTGTAGTGCCTTTGATTAGGGGCATATACGTTTGCGAATGTATATGTGGTTTCGGCTATGGTGCCCTTCAGGAACAAGTATCTCCCGTCCGGGTCAGTCATAGTCTCCTTTTCACGGAATGGTATCCGTTTGTGAATCAGTATGGCTACCCCTCTCGATTTGTTTTCTTTATAGCCGCTATAGTACCCCTTGGTATATCTATGGTTGGTCAGTTTGGGCCGCAGCCCTTCTTTGAAGTGCGTTTCCTGGATATAGACCACGTCTATTTTGGATCTGTGGAAGTCTCTGAGTGCGCCCGTGCGTTTCTCGGGTTTGTTGAGCCCCCTAGCATTTATAGTGGTGATGTTGAGGTCTGTTTGGCAGATTGCCCCGTTGGGGCCCTTAGAGGACCCCAGGGTGTCGGTCTGGGGGAGGTAGTCTAGGGAGAAGGGGCGGGGAGGTAGGGGTAGGTATACTGTCAGTAGTGAACCAGCGCCTGTCTGAGCGCTGTCTAGGATGTGGGTTGCCCGGGCAGGGCTAGGCGCCCACCCACCCGGGGTCAGTAGCCCCCTCCTGTCGGGGTCGGGGGAGGTCACGAGTCTCGTGACAGCACCAGTGAGTGTGTGGACTGTTGTGGATCTAGTCCCTTTAGTCCTGGGGTATACTTCCCATGCCATGTCATCCCCTGTCGGCTCGTTGTGTGCAATAAATAGCCTGTTTATACCTCGCTGCCTAGAGCCTGGCCCGGGCGCGCTCTCCTACACGGGTCGACACGCGCACACCCCCCCGTACATTCCCCTGCTCCTCATTGACTCCCCCCCCCGGTGCCCCCCCAAAGTGGCCTCGTGGTCCCCTTAGTCCCGGTCGGCTGGGAAAGCCTGGTCGTTGGTGCATAGTCTCTACGGCCCTCTGTGGATTGGCCTAGGTCTGACCCCTGGATGATAAAATGGGGCTCCGACAATCCGCCAACGGTGTCAGTTCAGGGGGTTAAGGTAGGGAAAGGGTAGGCCAGGCCAGACCGGACTCTCCGTCTTGGCATCGGGAATGTCACAAAAGTACTGTGGGTAGCATGGGGCCCAGTGGCCGGGTATTAGTGGGTGATGTTATCCGGGGTCGGGTGGTTCGCTATAGTGGGGTGAGGGAGGGACCCGGACCCCTGCGGGGCTCGGACGGCGTACCTGGTGAGCTATGCGGAGGCCCCGGACGGGCGCATCGCCTGTTGATGGCCCCTTCGTTGTCTCTGCGGTCTCTGCTGAGGTAGCTGGGCCGTAGGGGCTGGCAAGTAAAAAGCCAGCGGGTCCGGCCATGTCATCTAGATCGGGGGAAGTTGTAGCTCCCGGGTCAGCTCTGGCATGTCCCCTGCCTCTCGTACCAGGAAGGGGCCCGTTGGTGTTAAAACTTGCAGGCCGGTTGGGAAGCTCCAGCGGTAGCGATGCTTCGGATCTTCGTGAGTGGGCGCATGGCCCTGCGGTAGGCCAGTGTCGCTGGGGAGAGGTCTGGAAACAGTTGGATCAGTGTTCCGTTCAACGGTATGCGATCCATCTCCCTGGCTCGTTGCAGAATCTCCTCTTTTAGTGGGTAGTGAGCTAGGAAGCAGACAATGTCTCTGGGGGGATCTTCTGGTGACCCCTAGGGCGAAGAGCCCTGTGAGCTCTTATGAACTCTATTGTAGAGGCCTCAGACCTTCCAAGGATTTGATTAAAAAGGCCTGTCAGGATCTCTCGTATCGGTTCCGGGTTTGCGGTGCTCTCAGAGACGCCCCGGACTCTAATATTTTTTCTTCTGCCTCTGTTATCGAGGTCTTCGATGTGGTGGGCCTTCTGTCTAAGCTGTTGTGCTTGCTTGGCTATGGCGTCCGAGGTCGTCGCTTGTACTGACTGCACGTGGTCGGAGTCTGCCTCCAGTTGCGAGACTCTATGGTTAAGGCCTTGCAGGTCCTCCCTCATGGCGTGCAGTTCCTCCATGATGGAGCGTTGCAGAGCTTGGTTTGCCTCCTTCAGGTCCGCCTTTGTCGGGATGTTGCTGATCATCCGCATCCAGTCCGGAGGCATCGTTGGTGCCCCATGCGGGGCCGGCTCCCCCCCCAGGTAGGCGTCTGGGTGAGGTCCGCGGCCTCGGAGTCGTTAGAGGCCTGTGAGGCTAGGTCCGCCGGTGTGGTGAGGTAGTGCCTTATGGATGGGGCCGGGGACCCCCTCGGGGTGTCGGCGGGTTTGGCGGCATGCGTTACCCTGTGGGATTTCCCCATTATTGCGCTCGACACGCTGCTCAGCGAGGGTTTAAAGCAGAGCCTGTGGGGAGCTCACCGTCTATGCTGCCATTTCTCTCGGTGTCCAGGCCACGCCCCCTATTTTGTATTTTTTGTATTAGGCAGGGGAGTGTCCTTTTAATGTAACATCGAGCACCAGCAAGCAATAAACTGACAATAAATTGCAGGCAGCATATAAATATTCCAACACATGCCACAGGCTCCCAAGCTGGAAGATAAACACAACAACATGCATTTAGCTTGATGTCAGAAACCCAGAGCTAGTACTCTCTCACAGCTGAGGTTTACTTGAGAACTGAAAGCAGAAAATGATTTGGGATTAACATTGCAATTTATTTCAAATAACTGTGTGATGGAAAACATCAGCCATGTGACAAATCCTCTGGCTGAGAGACACACAGAAAATGTAATTTGAATAAAAAGGATCTAATTTCTCAGTTTGATTTACTTTTTAAAAATAACAATGGTTTTGGTCCATTGGATACAAATATTGTAGCTGTATCTATGATTTTGCATGAAAGTATAGCTCTGAATCAATGTGTTGTAGTGTGTTTACTTTGCAATCTTCCTAACTCTACATTACAAAAAAATGCACTGAAGGCATTTCAAAGAAATAGTTATTAAAGGACCACTATAGGCACCCAGACCACTTCAGCTTAATGAAGTTGTCTCGGTGCCAGGTCCAGCTTGGATTAACCCTTTCTTCTATAAACATAGCAGTTTCAGAGAAACTGCAATGTTTATAATAGGGTTAATCCAGCCTCTAGTGGCTGTCTCATTGACAGCCGCTAAAGGCGATTCCACGCCCCTCACTGTGATTTTCACAGTGAGAAGACGCCAGCGTCCATAGGAAAGCATTGAGAATGCTTTCCTATGGACTGGCTGAATGCGCGCGCGGCTCTTGCTGCTCATGCGCCTTCAGCCGATGACGACGAGAAGGAGGAGGAGAGTCCCCCGCCCGACTCTGGAAAAAGAGGTAAATGTAACCCCTTCCATCCCCCTAGAGCCCGGCGGGAGGGGGGCCCTGAGGGTAGGGGCACCCTCAACGCACTATAGTGCCAGGAAAACGAGTATGTTTTCCTGGCACTATAGTGGTCCTTTAAATTGCAATGCTAAACTGTGCTAAATTGTAAACGTTTGTGTCCCTGCAGTGCTGCAGCTGATTGTCTTGCTGTACATGTTATCTATAATGTAACAGGTTCAGTGTGTGCTTTCAAATCTCCTCTAACACCTTTCAAGCATTTACCAGGTGTTAGGTACCTTATAATAGCACCAAACTAGATGCTGAAAACGCAAATACAATGTATAAGTAAACAGGAAATAGTGTCAGAGTTCTGTATCTACCGAGTTCTGTATCTACAGAGAAGAGAAAAAAAAACAATTCTGGCTGTGTTTTATTTGATCATGTATGACCAACCACCAATAATGGTGGCATTTTGATGGTATCATTAAAGAATAGATTTACATGAGTTTTAGGCATTGTGGGCACTCCAAGGAACACTGCAGTATCAGGAATACAAACAAGTACAGTATTCCTGACATTATACTGCTGAAGTGGCTGTTTAAGTTCCCGGCCACCTTGTCTGTGGGTTTATTCACCTTTTTTCTAGCTGCGACTGGACCCGCCTGGTATCCCTTTCATGACTGAGATCATCAACGTTGATGACCTCAGCCAATCCAATGCTTTCCAATAGGAAAACATTTTGAGTCTATGGCACATGCATCTATTTCGGGAACATTTAGCGCCTCCATGCAGAGTATAGAGATGTTGAATGCCAATGCTGCACACTGTGCAGAACTGACACAGGAAGCACCTTTAATGACCGTCTGAGTGACTATCATTAGAGGTGTAACTGGCTAGCAATGAAACACTGCCTTTTACTAGATTTAACTAGACACTACAATCATATTTATCAATTCCTCCTCCCCTCCAACATGATATTCTTTCTCATTTTTGGTTTTTAATCTAATGTCCTCCTAGATTGTAAGCTTGTTTGAGAAAGGCCCTTTACACCACCTTCGACATTTATTTTGTGTGTCAATTATTTCGGGTTAAATATTGCCCACTGTATAATTGTAAAGCATGCAGAGTAAGGCCTCAATTAACCCCTTAACAACGAGTGACGGACAAGGTCCGTCACTCAGGGGATTGCCTTAACGATGAGTGACGGACCTCGTTCGTCACCCGTTAAAATTAACCCCAGATCGCCGCAATCGCGGCGATCGTGGGGTTAATGGTGCTCCGGTCTGCCTCTGCATTAGAGGCAGACCGGGAGCACCGGATCGGGCTGTCAGAGTACATGTGCCCGCTCTGACAGCATGCCAGAGTGGGCACATGTGCTCTCTATACTCACCTCCGCCTCCCTGCACTTCCTGGTTCTGTGTGAAGTGCAGGGAGCCGGATCTTCAGTGATCCTGCCCCCTGGTGACAAAACAATAAAGTTAAATTAAAATCCCACCCCCCTTTACCCCCCCTTTACCCATTTTAATATAAAATTAACCCCTTCCCTGCCAATTGATCACTGACTACAGTGATCAATTGGCAGGGATTACATTTTACTATGATCTGATTTTTTTTTTAACCCCTGAGGGTTAATTATTATTTTTTTTAACCCTCAGGGGTTAAATTTATTTTATTAATTAATTTAAATTTTTTAAAGTTATAAATTTAGCTAGCTGGGGAGGGTGGAAGTTAGTGGGGAATTGGCGGATTTAGTATTAGGCTAACTAGGGGTTAACGTTAAAAAAAGTTTAAAAATAAGCTTTAAAAAGTTAAAAAATTAAGTTAAAAAAAAGTTTTAATAACGTTTAAGTAAAAAATTTAAAAAAATAAACCCTTTACCCAGTCCAAATAAAAATTAACCCCTTCCCTGCCAGTCGATCACTGCCTACAGTGATCAAAATACAGATCACAGTATTATACTGTGATCTAATTTTTTTTTAACCCCTGACGATTAACTTTTATTTATTTTTTAACCCTCAGGGGTTAAATTTATTTAATTAACTAATTTAAATATTGTATAATTAAATATTTTGCTAGCTGGGGTGGGTGGGAGTTATGGGAAAATGGGGAATTTACTGTTAGTGCTGCTTACTGCTAGTTAGGGGTTAACGTAAAAAAAAAGCTTAGAAAAATGTAAAATCTGTAAAAAAAAGTTTTACGAAAGTTTAGGAAACTTTAAAAAAATTAATACGCAAAACAAAAGTTTAAAAAATAGTTTTAAAAAGTAAAAAAAGTTTTAAAAAGTAACAAAATACATTTAATAACGCTCATTACCACTACACCTGGTACAAGCTAGCGGAAAAATGATCCCACGCTAAGGTTCAAAATATGCCTTTTAAAATACCCTGGGATGTCTTCTTTAAGAAATGGTATGGCTTTATGGGGTATTTGGTTTATATAGCCTGGTAAAATACTCTAAAATGGGACATGGGCACAGCGTAAAAATTTAAAGTTTGAAAAAAATGGAATGGCTGTGTCCCAAATGTGCCCCTCCGATGTCCACATATACCTGGCAAAGGTACATACGGGGGTATTTTTGTACTCAGCAGACATAGCTGAGCAACATATGAAGTATTATACAGTGGTAGTACACATAAGGTTTGCAAAATATACTGTGCAAACTCACTTTGTGTGTCAAAAAGGCAGAAAAAACGCTTATTACCACTACACAGGGTACAAGCTAGCGGAAAAATGATCCCACGCTAAGGTTCAAAATATGCCTTTTGAAATACCCTGGGATGTCTTCTTTAAGAAATGGTATGGCTTTATGGGGTATTTGGATTATATAGCCTGGTAAAATACTCTAAAATGGGACATGGGCACAGCGTAAAAATTGAAAGTTGGAAAAAAAAAATGGAATGGCTGTGTCCCAAATGTGCCCCTCCGATGTCCACATATACCTGGCAAAGGTACATACGGGGGTATTTTTGTACTCAGCAGACATAGCTGAGCAACATATGAAGTATTATACAGTGGTAGTACACATATGGTTTGCAAAATATACTGTGCAAACTCACTTTGTGTGTCAAAAAGGCAGAAAAAAACGCTTATTACCACTACACCTGGTACACGCTAGCGGAAAAATGATCCCACGCTAAGGTTCAAAATATGCCTTTTGAAATACCCTGGGGTGTCTACTTTAAGAAATGGTAGGCCTTTGTGGGGTAGTTTGAATTTAAAACCTGCGAAGATGCTTGGAAATTGCACTTAGGCCCGGCGTCAAAATTCAAAGTTCGGTAAAAACTGATATGGCTTGGTCTCCTATATGGCACTGTAGCTTCACGAAATAGTGCCATAGACATACAATGGGGGTGTCCTTTTACTCAGAAGACTGAGCTGAGCATAATTTGGGGGGTTTGAGCTTAGTGGCACATATGAAATATACAAAATGCCCAGCAAAAATGCAATCCGTATGTAAAAAATGCACAAAATTATTTTTTACCACATACTTTGGCATGTAATGGTAAAAAATGGGGGCATGTTAAGGCACAATATGCACCTTATGACATACCCTGGGGTGTCTACTTTTACAAATGGTAGGCCTTTGTGGGTTTTTTTTGAACAGTCAAACTGTTATAATACCCCAAATGGAAGCATAGGCTCATTAAATCCGTCTCTCAAAATTCTACTGTGAATACTGAAAAGGACAGGTCTCCTATATGGCACTGTAGCTTCACGAAATAGTGCCATAGACATACAATGGGGGTGTCCTTTTACTCAGAAGACTTAGCTGAGCATAATTTGGGGGGTTTGAACTTAGTGGCACATATGAAATATACAAAATGCCCAGCAAAAATGCAATCCGTATGTAAAAAATGCACAAAATTATTTTTTACCACATACTTTGGCATGTAATGGTAAAAAAATGGGGGCATGTTAAGGCAGAATATGCACCTTATGACATACCCTGGGGTGTCTACTTTTACAAATGGTAGGCCTTTGTGGGTTTTTTTTGAACAGTCAAACTGTTCTCCTATAAGCAGAGGAATGTTCTCCTATATGGCACTGTAGCTTCACGAAATAGTGCCAAAGACATACAATGGGGGTACCGTTGTACTCAGCAGAAGTAACTGAACACATAATAAAACTTTGTACAGGAATAGAACACACCAACTTTACAAAATACACATGAGAAGTTCTTTGTTATAAGTTTGTGTGCGAAAACCCCCAAAAAACACAATTTTACTCCAATATTTAGCAGAGGTTGGCGGTAAAATGGCTACGTAGAAAGTGTCAAAACAACCTTAGGTAAATAGCCTGTGGTGTCTACTTTATATAAATATATACTTTTGTGTGGCAATTTTGTTTTCTTTTATGGCTATAAAGCTTACAAGACAAACATACCAAATTCTAAAATCGCTCCATATTAAAAGTTTATTTTACTCCTTGTGCTTTGTGACCTGTAACTACCAAAAAAAAACTGAAAATCCCAGACACATTATATATTCTGTAAATCAGAACAACTAAATTAATTTATTTTTAATTACTTTCCTTAACCTGCACTAATTAGGCACACATTATTATTGCAAAAACTGTAAAAAAAATCAAATTTTTTCATTTTTTTTGCATTTTTCTGTATTTTTTTTATAATAAATAAGCATGTATATATATATATATATGTTACATCAAATGAAAGCCCTTTCTGTCCTTTAAAAAACGGTATATAATATGCGTCGGTGCAATAAATTAGTCAGATGCAAATTGCAGTTGAACGCAAACAGCAAAAAATGCCGTTGTCACAAAGTGAAAGACAAGCTTCCGAAGCTCTGTCCTTAAGGGGTTAAATGTTATTGAATAAGCTTTCTAAATATTTTTAAACATGTAAAAAAAAAAAATCAAAATATCACACTGAAATATTAAGCAAAGTATGACATTTTGAAACCTTGTAAATATATATAAAATAATTTGAAAAGTGTATTAAAACATATTAATGCGACTAAATTGGTAGTGTATAGTTGACAATATTATGGTGGTTTCCCGTTTGGACCTGTTCTCTATCCCTATGTATTTCAATATCAACATTTAGAAAATTCGAAAACAATTCTTCAGTATCCTGTACTAAAGGGTTCACTAATAATCCGAGCTCATTAAATCGTTTTTTAAAGGTTTTTCTTTGATGTATGAGACTGGGCATAAGTAGGACTCAAATATAGCCGAGGATAAAAAAAGTGTAAAGAATGTGTAAAGAATGGATCTTACCTTACTGTAAGCCCCCATATTAGTGAGATTCCAAACCTGTACTGCAAATTATCATCAATAATTAATATTGACAATCTCGATTATCTTTTTTAATAGTTTTTTTTTTTTCCAAGGGCTACATCTATCATTTAAAAGACTTCAGTGAGAAGATTAATCATAGAACAACCTAAAAGGGCTCTGACACAAAGAAAAAAAAAGGAATTTGATCCAACATGGCTGCACAGCCAAATAAAAAGGAAATTTTCTCAAGAAATCTGTATAATTAGGTAATAAACGATTTTTTAAAAAAAATGAGAAGTAAAATTAATGACAGTTGTCCTTTAATGTAAACAATGACTGGATTTTATAATTAGATTGCTCCCAGATGTTTTTTCAGCTACAGCTAAACTGAGGGCATTCAGAGTTTATTGCATAATCCTGATGGTGTGCCTTATTTCCATGATTGGCATACCCTGAAAGATTATTTAGGTTGGCATATTTGCAATGCCATTGGAGGAGGATATGGGGAGACGAGGCTGCACTTTTAACCCTCTGCATACTGCTCCCTTAAGTCATATTGCGCACCTGTATAGTAGCTGTAAGGTTACAATATCAAACTCACAATGTCATGATCCTATATAATACAGGTTGTACACTGAAGTAAAAAAGCGATGTGCAGTGGTATATGCAAACTTTGAATGCACACACCTTTCCACTCTAGCCACAAGGGAAACAGGTAAAATGGCAAAAAAGAAAGTAAATTGCAAGGGAAATGGGAGGATAAAAGTTTAGGTAGAAAGGAATTGTCAAGGGAATTTTTGTGAACAGAGGTGAGTATAATTGTCAGGAGTTGTGGAGATCAGAGGCGTGCTGTGATTACATGGCAACAGGGGTAGTCCCCCCCCCCCCATCCTGAACTTTAGACAAAGTTTGAACCCCACTCTGCACCATCCATACCCCCTTTTGTTAGGGAACTTATATACGCTGCCATTTATAAAAATTCATATGCACACATACTTACATACATTCCTATACACACTCATGGACACATACAGATACACACATTGACATGCATACACAAACACACAGAGTGGCTGCACTGGGGCTGGCAAATTCAGGGGGGCCCATCGTGGTCCATGCACTTAGGGCCACCAGATGGCCATCTTTGATCAGTTGCCGGTAAGCCTGGGGGCCCTTCAATAGCGCGAACAAGCCCCCTGGTTCTGGAGGGGGAGAATCAGACAGGAAGGAGAGACTAGGCCAGATGCCACTGGACCCCTCCTGCACTAAAAAAGTATGGAAGCAGAGGAATGGCTAAAAATATGTAAGTGTGTGTGTATATGTGTCAGCCTGTGTACCTGCCAGTGTGGATATGTCAGCCTGTGTACCTGCCAGTGTGGATGTGTCAGCCTGTGTATACATACCAGCAATCAAATGTCAACTCTATATACAAGCACATTCAATCACAAACTCTAAACATAAGTACACCACAGCCAGGGCCGGACTGGGGATACAAAGCAGCCCTGGAAAAAAAATCTATGCCAGCCCCATAAGTCATTGCGCCACATATGGTCACATGTTATACGTACGGCTATGTCTTGCCACCCCAGATGATTGAGTCATAAATAAATACATATTATATGTGTGTGTGTGTGTGTGTGTGTGTGTGCATTCTAGTGAGTGAGCTTTTGTGTGTGTGTGAGCTTGTCTGTAGTAAGCTTGTGCATGTCAGAGTTTGTCTGTACTACATTTGTGTGTGTATGCCAATAAGCTTGTCTGTGCATGTCAGTGAGATTGTCTGTCAGTGAGCCTATTTGTGTGCATCTGTAAACTTGTGTATTTATGTCAATGAGCTTATATATATCAGTGAGATTGTTTGTCTATGACGCTGTGTATCAATGAGCTTGCGTATGTCAGTGAGATTGTCTGTGTCTGCATGTGAGTATGCTTACTGTATAATTAAATGTTTGACTCTGAAAGGAATATTTTATATTAGAAAAAACAAATATATATTGACCAATAATATGTATTTATATATGACTCAATCATCATATATATATGTGTGTGTTTTTTCTAATATAAAATATTGCTTTCAGAGTCAAACATTTAATTCTAATTTTACAGCGTCATAAACAAAGAATGTCTCTGATATATATATGCTCATTGACATAAATGCACAAGTTTACAGATGCACACAAATAGGCTCACTGACAGACAATCTCACTGGCCTGCACATACAAGCTTACTGGCATACACACACACAAATGAAGAACAGACAAACTCTGACATGCACAAGCTTACTACAGACAAGCTCTGACACGCACAAGCTTACTACAGACAAGCTCACACACACACACAAGCTCACTCACTAGCAGGCACACACACAAGCTCTCTCACTAGCAGACATATACACACAGACAAGCTCACTCACCAGCAGGCACACACAGAAGCTCTCTCACTAGCAGACACACACACACACAGACAAGCTCACTCACTAGCAGGCACACACACACAAGCTCTCTCACTAGGAGGCACACACACACACACACAAGCTCTCTCACTAGCAGACACACACACAGACAAGCTCACTCACTAACCGGCACACACACACACAGACAGGGCTGGCGCCACCGTTAGGTGAACTAGGCATTCGCCTAGGGCGCCGGCCTGCTGGGGGGAGCCCACCGGGAATTTCCTGGTGGGCTCACCCCATCTTGGGCCGCAGCGCTGGGCTTGCGGCTCTAGAGCCGCCCCACCCCCCCTCAGCACCGGGCTGCTCCTCCAGGCACCCGAAGGTGGGGGCGCCCAGAAGATCCCTGTCACAGTATGGCAAAGCAGGCACCTTCTTACCTTGATGATAGGTGCCTGCTCTGCCATAAAATCCCGGTGACCGGAGTAGAGGGGGGAAGGAGAAGGCGATGAGGGAGGCTGTTCTTGCAGCCTCTCACTCATCCCTCACACGCCCTCTGTGATGCCGTGAGCCGGAATATGACGTCATTCCGGCCCCGGCATACTAAACGGCGGGCGGGAGGAGTGAGGAGCTGCCCCACACTGGATCCTAGGGAGGTGAGTGTTTAAGTGAATGTGTGTGTGACACTGAGTGCCTGTGTGTGTGTGTGAGTGTCTGTGTTTGTCAGTGAGTGAGTGTATGTCTGTCACTGAGTGTCTGTCTGTGTGCGTGTGTCTCTCAGTGAGTGAGTATATGTCTGTCACTGAGTGAGTGTATATCTGTCAGTGAGTGTGTGTGTCAGTGAGTGAGTGTATGTCTGTCAGTGAGTGTCTGTGTGAGTGTGTATGTCAGTGAGTGAATGTCTGTCAGTGAGTGTGTGTGTATGTCTCTCAGTAAGTGTCTGTGTGTGTTTGTCAGTGAGTGAGTATATGTATGTCAGTGTGTGTGTGTGTTTGCCTGTCATTGAGTGAGTATGTCTGTCAGTGAGTGTGTGTGTCAGTGTCTGTGTGTCTGTCAGCGATTGAGTGTATGTCTGTCGGTGAGTTTCTGTGTGTGTGTCTGTCAGTGAGTGTATGTGTGTCAGCGTGTGTGTGTCTGTCAGTGAGTGACATGAAGGGGCGGCAAAATGGATCTTTGCCAGGATCTTTGGCAGAAATCCTTGCACCGGCCCTGCACACAGACAAGCTCACTCACTAGCAGGCATACACACACACACAAGCTCATTTACACACACACACAGACTAGCTCACTCACTAGCAGGCGTGCACACACACACACAGACAAGCTCACTCACTAGCAGACACACACACACACAGACAGACAAGCTCACTCACTAGCAGACACACACACACAGACAAGCTCACTCACTAGCAGACACACACACACACACAATCACTGTCATGGCTGAAGCTTACCTGGTAGGTGAAGTTTCCATTTTGTAGCCTCTTCCTTCCGGCGAGCAACGTGTGGGCGCGGGGCTTATGCGAGGGAGGCGGAGCTATGTTCAGGAGGCGGGGCTTGTGTGCGGAGGCGGGGCATGCGGCCGAAATTAAGGTAAATTGTGCTGGGAGACTGACAGGACTGATCAGTGCCACGGCCCACCGGGGATTTTCCCGGTATCCCGGTGGGCCAGTCCGGCCCTGACCACAGCACTACACACAAGTACATACATACATTCAAACACAAACACTGCTCACAAACATCTCTGCAAGGATGGCTATATGGTAGATTCTCAGCTTGAAAAGCATTGTCCAAGTTGTACAACAAATGGAGATCTACCTTTTGACCATACTTGCACTAGAATGAGAATTACCCCCATGATGGCATACCATTTGCCATAGTAGACTACCCGAGGTATTGCAAATTGGGTATGTCCAGTCGTTTTTAGTAGCCACTTAGTTATAAACACTACAGGTTTTATGGTGTTTTGGAATCTTACAGGGTAAATATAGTAAAAACCAAAGAAAAGAAAATGTTACTTGCGCTTTCTCCTTAATCCCTATGTATATTTAGACAAATGGAGGTCATTTAGTTGCTCCAATGGCCATTGGAGGGATGCCCGCCTGCCAACGTCAAGGCAGACCCCCCTAAGCGGGTCCTAACACTGACCCTTCAGCCTGCTTCCTTGAGCTTCTGGCAAAGATGTCTCTAATGAGACAGAAAGGGGTATTTTTTATATACACCCCTTTACTTATTAACCCTTAATAGGGAACACATGGGATGGGTAGCATCATTGTAACCAGGCTGTGTGATACAAAGTAAATACAAATACAAAAAGAGAAGTCCTGCGCTTAAGCAGCAAGGACTACAACACACATCAGCCCCAATATATAGTAAAAACCAAAGAAAAGAAAATGTTACTTGCGCTTTCTCCTTAATCCCTATGTATATTTAGACAAATGGAGGTCATTTAGTTGCTCCAATGGCCATTGGAGGGATGCCCGCCTGCCAACGTCAAGGCAGACCCCCCTAAGCGGGTCCTAACACTGACCCTTCAGCCTGCTTCCTTGAGCTTCTGGCAAAGATATCTCTAATGAGACAGAAAGGGGTATTTTTTATATACACCCCTTTACTTATTAACCCTTAATAGGGAACACATGGGATGGGTAGCATCATTGTAACCAGGCTGTGTGATACAAAGTAAATACAAATACAAAAAGAGAAGTCCTGCGCTTAAGCAGCAAGGACTACAACACACATCAGCCCCAATATATAGTAAAAACCAAAGAAAAGAAAATGTTACTTGCGCTTTCTCCTTAATCCCTATGTATATTTAGACAAATGGAGGTCATTTAGTTGCTCCAATGGCCATTGGAGGGATGCCCGCCTGCCAACGTCAAGGCAGACCCCCCTAAGCGGGTCCTAACACTGACCCTTCAGCCTGCTTCCTTGAGCTTCTGGCAAAGATATCTCTAATGAGACAGAAAGGGGTATTTTTTATATACACCCCTTTACTTATTAACCCTTAATAGGGAACACATGGGATGGGTAGCAGCATTGTAACCAGGCTGTGTGATACAAAGTAAATACAAATACAAAAAGAGAAGTCCTGCGCTTAAGCAGCAAGGACTACAACACACATCAGCCCCAATATATAGTAAAAACCAAAGAAAAGAAAATGTTACTTGCGCTTTCTCCTTAATCCCTATGTATATTTAGACAAATGGAGGTCATTTAGTTGCTCCAATGGCCATTGGAGGGATGCCCGCCTGCCAACGTCAAGGCAGACCCCCCTAAGCGGGTCCTAACACTGACCCTTCAGCCTGCTTCCTTGAGCTTCTGGCAAAGATATCTCTAATGAGACAGAAAGGGGTATTTTTTATATACACCCCTTTACTTATTAACCCTTAATAGGGAACACATGGGATGGGTAGCAGCATTGTAACCAGGCTGTGTGATACAAAGTAAATACAAATACAAAAAGAGAAGTCCTGCGCTTAAGCAGCAAGGACTACAACACACATCAGCCCCAATATATAGTAAAAACCAAAGAAAAGAAAATGTTACTTGCGCTTTCTCCTTAATCCCTATGTATATTTAGACAAATGGAGGTCATTTAGTTGCTCCAATGGCCATTGGAGGGATGCCCGCCTGCCAACGTCAAGGCAGACCCCCCTAAGCGGGTCCTAACACTGACCCTTCAGCCTGCTTCCTTGAGCTTCTGGCAAAGATATCTCTAATGAGACAGAAAGGGGTATTTTTTATATACACCCCTTTACTTATTAACCCTTAATAGGGAACACATGGGATGGGTAGCAGCATTGTAACCAGGCTGTGTGATACAAAGTAAATACAAATACAAAAAGAGAAGTCCTGCGCTTAAGCAGCAAGGACTACAACACACATCAGCCCCAATATATAGTAAAAACCAAAGAAAAGAAAATGTTACTTGCGCTTTCTCCTTAATCCCTATGTATATTTAGACAAATGGAGGTCATTGGAGCAACTAAATGACCTCCATTTGTCTAAATATACATAGGGATTAAGGAGAAAGCGCAAGTAACATTTTCTTTTCTTTGGTTTTTACTATATATTGGGGCTGATGTGTGTTGTAGTCCTTGCTGCTTAAGCGCAGGACTTCTCTTTTTGTAAGGGTAAATATAGTGCTAGCAAATTAAATTCTCTGGACTTTCTGCATGGGTTGTCAGGCAGGTCCCTCAAATTGTTATTAATATAATCACTTCATTATGTATAAAGATTACATAAATAGGTACATCGAATTTAAATATATATATATATATATATATACATATATAACTATTTAAATTCTATGTGATATTTATGTAATTATTTATGCAATTATATGTATATGTATATATTTTTGTTAGTATTTTTATTTATATATTTATATTTATTATTTTATTCTAAGTGTATTTTGATAAGAATATATATATATATATATATATAAATATATCATTTTGTTTGATTTTTATATTATTTTTGTATTTAATGTTTTTCAATGTATTAATTACTTTTATGAGATATATATATATATATATACATACATACAATATATATAATTATTGTATGTGTGTATATATATATATATATATATATATATATGTGTATTTTTTTTATTTATTTGTGCATGTGTGTGTGTATGTAACCTCATTCCAAGTGTATTTTTATATTATTTTAAATTTATAAAATACACAAATTATTAATTATATATATATTTAGCCTTGTACTGCAGAGAGCCCCAGATGGATTTTCCCCCCCAAGTAAGTGGGTTAATCTCATAAGAGCAGACATTAGGCTGTTAGAGTAGGACCTGCCCAGGCAGTCCCCCTGCAGGCGTCTCCATAGACGCCTATTGCGGCCATGTGATTGCAGCGGAGCTCCTGGGAATGAAAGCCATTACCTTTACTTTTGCTTACTGTGGCCATGGAAGGGGAAAGTCAATTCCTGGTTGTCAGAAAGGCTTATTATTTAGTCTGCATCCCTGAGCACCATAAGGCCAGTGGTCAGTATGGAAATAAAACGTGGCCTTGTTAGTACTTTATCTAGTGCAAATTTCAATATAAATCAGCATTATTATAACTGTTGGCAGAAATATCTCTCTCGCTGTCACTCAGACAGCCAAGAAGTTTGCTTTTAATTCTGTTAGCACTACGGAGTTCATGGTATCTACAGGAGCACAGACTAGCGCATGCCTAGGGGAGCTGTGATCACGTGTGTACATACGCTTGCATATCACAGAAGCCTCTCAATGAGAAGCCTTTGATTGGAGTATTCCCTGGCATAGACTGTGTCAGGGAAAGAGCTAAATACTTTTGCAAGCTGTTTTTCCCCCAATTTGACTTTTATATATATACCCCAAAGAAAACTTGCCAGACTCCAGACAAAACTACATGCATGTTTTCATTTGTGGTGCGTATCTACTAAATTCTTCAACAGCAACAATTAATTTTCAAAGAGGCATTCCTTTAATACAGTTTCTCACAATCTCAGAAAACACTTTTAACCTGAAACTAGTTGCTTATTTATTGAATAGGGATGGGCATCTTTATGAGTAGTCTATTATACAAGTTGGAACATGTGTAAATCCAAGAGTTTCAATCCATCAAATCTCTCCTAATAACCACTAAAACATATGCAGCTGACAGACAGTCTGTTTCCTGCCCAGACAGATCTCAACGACTGTGCCCTAAGCCGCTGTAAGTTACACAGGGCAGGATATGCAGTAAGAGACCAGAGGCTATTACAGTTTAAAGTCAGCTTGCAGCTTCATTCTGCATGACAGATGTTGATTGATCATTACACTGATCAGATATATTGCAATTGTCAATTGTCAATACATGGACAGGTTCAAAAAATAAATAGATTTCATAACTAAAAAACAAAAAAACAACAACAACACACTAAGCCCTCAGTGAATACTTTACTAGCAACCTTCTTTTCTACCCCTACCATTACCTTTTGTGTCACTAAACCCCACTCCCTCTAGCATGTAAGCTCACTGAGCAGGGCCCTCCACCCCTGTGCGTCCAACTCGTCTGGTTACAATTAAGCGTCTGTAAGTCTACCCATTGTACAGCGCTGCGGAATTTGTTGGCTCTTTATAAATAATAATAATATTTATGTGAAATGTAATTAGATCTTTTGATGCATGTATTGCTCTGATTGCGTGGTTTAATTAATTATACTATTTTGTAATATCCAGAGATTCAATAAAACCTACACCGAAAGGGTATTTCAGATGCTAATGTAATTCATTTTATATATGTTGTCCTAAATAATTTTTTTTATGCCTAATTATGTCTGGGACATGTAGTTCAGGCAACAGCTTTCATATACCAACATGTTTATTTACGACAATGAGGATTCAAATTGAATTCAAACTTAAAATATAAGGTCAAAATAGCCAAACTGGAAAAAAAATTCTCTAAGTCAGTAAGACTTTTAATTTAGCTATTCTGGACATAAATTTGAAATTGACTCTGAATTCTCACTTTACTGAGACTGATCACGAAACAATTTCAAATCTGCTAGTCAACTGCTCCTCACACTTTGCAAAAAACACTCCACACGAAAAAAGAACTTCAGTTTTCTTAATCTGTGCTAGGAATGTAGCCCATGAAACAGCAAAGCAGTGGAATATGGCCTTGACAGAGATAAGGAGGCTGGCATAGAGGGGGTTAAATGTTTGAGGGGAGTGTGTGGAGGAGAGAGGAAGTGGGTGGGAGGGGTTTCAGCTGGTATTTAACACGCCCATTGTGTGAAAGCTGGCCTTTTGCTAACTAGCCCCACAGACCCTATTGCATATTAGACATTCAATTAGACGGGGTTTCGGAAGGGGACGCAGTTCATCCAGGTCTACTAGTAGGAGCACTTTCAGGTCAAGTAACAGGAACGCTAGGGAGGGGGAGGTCACTGGTGGCACATCAGTAATGCATAACCGCCATAGGGGCCAGAACAACGGACATGATCTGGATAAAACAAGTTGGAGGGTACAGGAGGGGGAAGGGGGATCGGTGTATGGCCTTCCCCAGCTTTCCTCTCCTTGCAGATCTTCGAGACAAGTTCCTACGGCCCAGACCAGGTGCCAGGCTGCTGAATCGCTATCAACGGAAAGGGTGAGGTCAGGAGTTGCTGAGACAGGTGCACAATCGGCAGCCCCAAGGATCTCATCGGTTGGTAGTTCGGATGGTGAGTCCCATTACACACCACAATCGAGAGGCTAATATTTGGAAGGGAGGGCCAGAATAAGGGGTTTGGTCAGGTGTGGTGTCTGCGGGATGGGGAACTCGGTTCAGGAGCTAGTGTTATGCAGGGAGAAAGGTGCAAAGGGGCAGACAGGGTCTCCACTGCAAGAACAGCTTTGCTAATATCTGAAGAAACTGAGCAGATGGATTGACAGGTTGTATTCTAGATACGGCTATTCCATGCATCCACTACCCTCTCAGTAAAGTAATACTTCCTGAAATTATTTTTAAACCTTTGCCCGTCTAATTTAAGACTATGTTCTCTTGTTGTGGTAGTTTTTCTTCTTTTAAATATAGTCTCCTCCTTCACTGTGTTGATTCCTTTTATGTATTTATGATTTATGAAATGTTTCTATCATATCCCCCCCGGTCTTGTGTTTCCTCCAAGCTATACATGTTAAGTTCCTTTAACCTTTCCTTGTAAGTTTTATCCTGCAATCTATGTACCAGTTTAGTAGCCCTTCTCCGAACATTCTCTAAAGTATCAATATCCTTCTGAAGATACGGTCGCCAGTACTGCGTACAATACTCCAAGTGAGGTCTTACCAGTGTTCTGTACAATGGCATGAGCACTTCCCTCTTTCTACTGCTAATACCGCTCCCTATACAACCAAGCATTCTGCTAGCATTTCCTGCTACTCTATTACATTGTCTGCCTACCAGAGTAATTCTGATGGGGAGGGTGTTTAGCAGGTTCCTGGCAAAAGCAACCTGTGGGATAAAGTCCCCTCATCACTTCATCAGGGTGACATCACCCTAGCAGTGTGGGAGATGTTCCTTAGAGATTTCAACAGACGTGTCTCTTATTAGGGGGCCTGTGGTCTCTTTGGAGAAAATAGAGTTGTACACGGATGCATCGAGGAGTGTGGTGTGGTTTTGGTGCATACTTTGGCAGGTGGTGTACGGAGCGGTGGCCAGAGACATGGAAAGAGAGGGCACTTATCCACAACTTGACATTTTTTGAGCTATTCCCCTTGGTAGTGGTGTTGGTTTTGTGGAGTGATCTGCTGCGGGATAAAAAGGTAATCTTTTTTACAGACAATATGTCGGTTGTTGACACTGTCAACCATATGACTGCTTACTCCATACCTGTTGTTCGGATACTGTGGCGTTTTGTCTTGCTTTGCATGTCGCTGAACTTTGTTTTCAGTGCACACCATGTGCCAGGGTATTTGAATGTGGTTGCTGATGCACTCTCTCATTAGCAGTGGGCATGATTTCGTACGACTGCTCCAGGGTTACAGGTCGAGAGACCAGCTTGCCTGGACAAAACGTGACAGCTTGGGATATCCTGCTTGGAGTACTCATAAGGGAGTCTTTGGCACCCGGTAACTGGGTGGCTTATGTTAAGGTCTGGAATCCTTGGGATGAAGCGGTAGCTGATACGGGGGGGATGGCTCTTTGTAAGAGTGCTTAGATACGTTATTGTGGTTTCTTTGTCAGTTATTCGCTGCAGGGGCATCCCCGTCAGTGGTAGATCAGAACATGGCTGCATTAGCATTCTTGTTTAAGATGAATGGCTGGGCAGATCTGACAAAGCATTTTATCGTTAGGCAGGCATTGAAGGGTTTTAGGATGGAGGGAGATCTGTAGATTCTGGTAGACCAGTATCCTTTGAGATTTTAAAGGGTTTAATTGGTGGCTTACAGAGCATATGTTTTTTGAATTATGAGGTCCTCTTATTTACAGTAGCTTTTGTGTGGGCGTTCTTTGGAGCCTTTCGTATTGGGGAATTGGTTATGTTTTGGGAAAGGTTGCACAGTCACCTTGTTTTCATTGGAGGGGTCGAGCATATGCTCGTTTTACTGTGCATCAGTTTTTCGAGACGTACAGTCGAAAGCTGGGGGTTCTTTTTTGCGGCAAGAAGATGGGTATTCATTGTCACGATTCCAGTTTCTCAGGGTTTTCCGATTAGACCTGCATGGCATGGAGTTAGATCCGAAGCAATTCGGCACACATTCCTTCCGGATTGGTGCAGCGACAGAAGCCATCCACTTGGGTTTTGGGTAACAATTAGTTAATCGAATTGGAAGATGGGAATCACTACAGTTCCGGTCTTATGTGCAGTCCGATCAGTTAGTGTAAGTATCATGGATGTATAAAAAAAAAAAAAAAGAAGTTTTTACGTCTGTGGGATAGGTACCTTGGTTGGTCGGATGGTAAGTGTGGTGGCTGAGGGGGCCTGTAAGGCTTTTTCGTCGATTCACTTGTTTGTCAGGATGGGTCGCATTGGTGGTCAGCCACGCTTTCGTCTTATTGGCACAGAGGAGAGCTGCAGTTCGACCACAGGGACAACAGCTGGGCTATCCGTGGGCCTTGGTCAAGTTGAAGTGGTTCAGTTTTCGGGGTACGGGGTGGAGACACATAAGCTTGGAAAGTTTTCAGAAAGTGGCTATGGGGCATGTGCCAGACGTGGTGTTATTTAATGCACAGGGTCATGATCTTGGGCTTGTTTGTCAGAGGGATTTGGTCAGGTACATGAAGAGGGATATAGACCGGGTGTGGTTATCATTTGGTCTAAGATGGTGCCTCGCTTTAAGTGGCGGCATGCCAGGGTTCAGGTAGCTGTTGTAAAATGTAGGGGGCAAGATGAATAAGTTGATGTCAGTCTTCATCAGGCAACTTGGGGCATAGTGGTTGGGCATGTGGAGCTGGGAACCATGCTCCCTGGATATTTTATGAAAGATGGAGAGCATCTTTCAGACATAGGCAATGATTTTCTCAACCTGGGATTTCAAGAGGGCTTGGAACTTGCGCTATTCCGGCTGGGTGGCGGGCGATCAGGTAGCTTAAGGCGGTCAAGCACTGAGCTGTGGCGGGGAGTTAACTAAGAAAATCGGGGTGGACGGGGTAACCTGGAATGGGAAATAACTGTTTTGTTAGGTAGGAGTATTATGTGTTTTATTGGTAGGTTCAAGCTCTTCGGCTCTGAACCTTGGGGTGTAGAGGTATCTCGGTATACGCCTATGGTCTGGATCTGTTTGGAAAATGGTGCCTTCTTAGACTGTTTTTATATGTCTATGGTTATACGGTAATGTATGTTGTGGGGTCATTGTCAGGGGTAAATGGGGGATGGATGGGGTTTAAGGGGTTTTCTTGCAGGATGTTTGACAATTACCTTATTTGTGAATGTTATGAATTTTATTAAAGCTGTGAAAAATTTAATCCAACACTCGTTTGTGTCTGTGTCTTACTGGGGAGGGTGCAAAAGGGGGGGGGGGAAATTAGCCATATATGCCTAAAAGAACAACTATGCGCATGACAAGAGGGGAAGAGACCGCTTGCAAAGGCTGCAGACAGCAGATGTGCAGCTTTTGCAAGTTGTTGTTTTTTTATATACCACTAAAGAAAACATGCAGAAATACAAAATATGTACTAAATCATTAAAAATATTTCAATGGATTTTTCCTTTAACTTTTGCAATCCTGGGTTAAACTTGTTTAACAGTTTATTCTCCTTAGACCAGAATGATTGGCTTCTGATTGTTCAAGCTACTTCCAGTAGAAAGTCTCATTCTGCCATACCTTTGTATATGAAGTGTTTTTATTTAGTATCTTTAAGAACCCATCATTCATTCACTATATAAGTGCTACAGGTAACTAATTATTTGATGCTCGATATTGGGTGTGTTTGGCTAATCTGTGCTTTCTCCATTAGTTACTCCTTGGACACGTCGAATGTAACGCTACTCATGAGACCGTGAATTTTCACTCTTCAAGTTGCTCTCTTGTTCGTTCTTGTTCCTTCATTTGATTCATCTCAGCTTCGCTACCTGCCACGGTATTAGGGAGTTATCTACCAAAAGGCTGAAAGACCTAAATTGGTCTTTCAGACAAATTTACTAATACTAAGTAAAAATGACTTAATATTAGTAAATTTTGCCCCTACTCGCTTTACCGCAAGTAGGGGCATGTCTAGTAAACACTGTTTAAAAAAAATAAATAAAAAAAAAATAGGGTCCCCCCTCCCGAGCCCCCACCGCTCCCCCACCCCTGAGCAGGGGGTGGGGGCCCTAGAGTAAAATGATTGGGGGGGACCTATTGTCCTCCCCCCAGCCCCCACCCCTGAGCGGTGGGTGGGGGCCCTAAATTAGTATAAGGGGGGGACCTAATGTCCTCCCCCCTGGCCCCCACCCCTGAGCGGCGGGTGGGGGCCCTAAATACTAATAAGGAGGGGGACCTAATGTCCTCCCCCCTGGCCTCCACCCCTGAGCGGCAGGTGGGGGCCCTAAATTGGAATAAGGGGGGGACCTAATGTCCTCCCCCCTGGCCCCCACCCCTGAGCGGTGGATGGGGGCCCTACAGTAAAATAGGGGGGGGGGGACCTAATGTCTGGAAATAGAATAAAATAATGTTAAAACAGTGTAAAAAAAATTATATATATATATATATATACTTAGATCATATATATATATATATATTATATATATATATATATATATATATATATGTGATCTAAGTATATATATACACATATACATACACACACATACACTGTCTAGGTGTATTTTACTATTAATATATATATAATTATATATATATTAATGTCAAATTACACGTAGACTGATACTGATTAAATATATATATATATATATATACATATATTAATTCTACACATATATTTATGTAATATTTTTACATAATTAGGTATCTTAATTAATTACAATTAGCGGGACCTGCCTGACAACCCATGCCGAAAGTATAGGGAATTTAATTTGCTAGCACTATATTTAACCCTATAACTTTCCAAGACACCATAAAACCTGTACATGGGGGGTACTGTTTTACTCGGGTGACTTCGCTGAACACAAATATTAGTGTTTCAAAACAGTAAAATGTATTACAACGATGATATCGCCAGTAAAAGTGAAGTTTTTTGCATTTTTCACGCATAAACAGCACTTACACGGACGATATTATTGCTGTGATACTTTTTACTGTTTTGAAACACAAATATTTGTGTTAAGCGAAGTCTCCCGAGTACAACAGTACCCCTCATGTACAGGTTTTATGGTGTTTTCAAAAGTTACAGCGTCAAATATAAGGCTTGTGTTTCATTTTTTTCACATTAAAATTCGCCAGATTGCTTACGTTGCCTTTGTGACCCTATGGTGGCCCAAGAATGAAAATTACCCCTATGATGGCATACCATTTGCAATAGTAGACAACCCAAGGTATTGCAAATGGGGTATGTCCAGTCTTTTGTAGTAGCCACTTAGTCACAAACACTGGCCAAAATTGGCGTTTTTTGCATTTTTCACACACAAACAAATACTAACGCTAACTTTGGACAGTGTTTGTGACCAAATGGCTACTAGAAAAGACTGGACATACCCCATTTGCAATACCTTGGGTTGTCTACTATTGCAAATGGTATGCCATTATGGGTGTAAATTTAATTCCTGGGCTACTATACAGTCTCAAAGGCAACGTAACCAATCTAGCGAATTTTAATTTCAAATGTAACGTGCTATATGTGACCCTGTAACTTCCCAAAACACCATAAAACCTGTACATAGGGGGTACTGTTTTACACGTGAGACTTTGCTGAATACAAATATGTGCATTTTATTGCAGTAAAAGCAAACAGTATTATGACATTGACAGTTAAAATGTCATGTAGAACTAAAAAAATAACAACATTTCTTATTTTCTCCCCTTTTTTATCATATTAAATTATGTTTCCTATTAAATATTTGATATTACATGAAAGCCCTGTTTCCTCTGAATTAAATGATATATAATAAGGGGGATGCATTTAATATGAAAGAGGTGAATTACCGTTGGACAGACATATAGCGCAAATGCCAGGTTTTGTTTACGTTTTGTTTTGTTCACAACGTGTACATTTGGTTCAGTCTTTAAGGGGTTAATATATAATTTTTCCCTTGTTATAGCACTTGTCTTGTCTACTGTTTACCATTCATTCTTACCACTTACTGACTTCCAATTTAATTATTTTCACTACCAAGCACTATTTCCTTACCAATATTCCACATTCTAATCTTCTCTCTTACTAATCACACTTTTATTTTCTAAAAAGCTATTTTCTCACACATCTGCTGCTTCTCCACACTCCTCCAAAACACATCCTATTAAATCCTATTCCCATCTCCTTTCTCTGGCTACACTTCTACTCCTAGGAGCTGAAAATATGTCCCCTAATCCTGTCCTCTCTACTTACAATGACCTTAGGAACATGGCTAACCTTGTACAAATACCTTGTCACTCCACTACTACCGCCTCTTTTCACTGCACTCTTTGAATTGTGCGTTCACATTGAATGCCTCCCAACCGTCTGGAACAGTCCCGATCTTCCAGGCAGACCAAAAGAAAATCTCCAGGCACTCAAAGTGTTTAGACCACAGGCAGGTTTAATGGAACAGAAAAAACCCAGCAACTTTTCAACCTGCTAAAAGGGCTTTGTCAAGCTCCCGATTTTCCAGGGAACTGTCCCCTACAAGCATAGCATTTGAGTATCATTATAGGCTCTCCCACTATATTCTGGGCACTACTACCCTGATATTAAACCAAATATAAAGTGAAGTACTGGTGGGCTTAACACAATATGGCCATATGATGTAACTGAATCCCCATATAAGTAGCACATTTTGGTCTCTACAGCAGCACCATTACTGAGAAAAGCATGTTCCAGGTGTGACACCAATTCCACCTTTTGAACTTAAAAGATAGGCTTTCAGGCTGACTTAAAAGTAAGTGGGCGCCCGTCCCTTTCCTGGTGAGTCTACCCCATTTGAAGAAGAGCCAGTGACACGTCACTGGCCTGCCACCAACATTCAGATTCTCTGGATGCCGGAGTTAGGAGGCATGATATTGTAGTACCATGAAATCTACTGCCATCCATGATTATTATTATCATCGCCATTTATATAGCGCCAACAGATTCCGTAGCACTTTACAATATTATAAGAGGGTGGTTTTAACTATAAATAGGACAATTACAAAAAAACTCACAGGAACGATAGGTTGAAGAGGACCCTGCTCGAATGAGCTTACAGTCTATAGGAGGTGGGGTATAAAACACATTAGGACAGGAAATAGCAATCAAAAGAGGTGGAAGTGAAGCAGAGCTGGAGGAGAGAGTAAAGTGCTGCCCTTTAGGAGAGAGCAAGAGACAGATATGTGAGGTAGAGGTTACTCTGGGAGGCAATAAGCTTTCCTAAAGAGATGGGTTTTAAGGCACTTCTTAAACGATTGAAGACTAGGGGAGAGTCTAGTGACGGTAGGCAGGCTATTCCATAGCAAGTCCTGCAAGCGTGAGTTGGCCGTACGGGTGCGAGCAGCGGACATGAGAAGGTCACGGGCAGAGCGGAGAGACCGAGAAGGGGCATACCTGTGGATCTGTGAAGAGATAGAATTGTGAGGGGCTAGAATTGTTCAGTGCTTTACAGATATCGGTTAGCACTTTGAATTGACTCCTATAGGATACAGGAAGCCAATGTAAGAACTGACAGGGGGTGAGGTGTGAGAGGACTGACGAGAGAGGAAAATCAGTCTGGCGGCAGCATTTATTACAGACTGTAGAGGGGCAATACAGGTTTTGGGAAGACCAATCACATTACATTAATCCAATGGGTTACATTAATCCATGCGGGAAATTACTAGATCATGGACAAAGTCCTTGGTAGCATCTTGCGTAAGAAAGGGGCGGATGCGGGCTCTGTTTTTAGGATGGAATATTCAGGATTTGGCAAAATTCCCCCAATTGTTAAAGTAAGATAATCAGGTATCTGTCATACAGTGATGGAACTCTTACGATCTGCTGAAGACTTACGTCTATCTTCTGTCCGTATTCCCACCTCTGATGCTCGCCTTCAAGACTTCTCGAGGGCTGCACCGTTCCTGTGGAACTCCCTCCTCCTTTAGATGCTCACCCAGTCTCCACTCCTTCAAAAAATCATTAAAAACCCACGTCTTCATAAAAGCGTATCAATTAAACTGTTATTAGCTCCCAACTGATTCCTCTCTTGCACCTGTCACTAGTCTAATACTATCCTTACCTTTTGTGTCACTTTACCCCACTCCCTCTAGCATGTAAGCTCATTGAGCAGGGTCCTCAACCCCTCTGTTCCTGTATGTCCAACTTGTCAGGTTACAGCCACATGTCCATTTATTCACCCTTTGTAAAGCGCTGCGGAATTTGAGGGCGCTATATAAATAATAACATAATAATAATAATAAAAAAAAAAACTGGTATAAAAAGGCCACTAAAAACCTCTCAAAACAAGAAATAATATAGTCTCATTATAAAAATCATATTTGCTCCTGGTACCACACATGATTTTTATCTTGTGACTATATTACTACTTTGTATGTCAGTATTTTGGTTTTTATCCTCTATGTATTGTAAAGCACTGCGGCATATGTTAGTGCTATATATATATATATATATAATAAAAATAATAATTATAATAAATCCACAAGTAAAGTATTGGCATTTTGACACAGTGATCTCTGTGCTAAATAATAAATCCAGTTTGCCGTATATTCACTGCTTGGTTTTACTTGAAATGTTAAATCTTTCCATTTACTGTCAATAACACTGAGGGCAGAAGTTCCAACCAAGAAGCCACACCATAGCAGGCGTGAGATAAAAAGTGACTCATCCAAACGTGCACTACAGAACATAAGATACTTTCTAGAGTCTGAAATGTCACACGTTAGTCAGCGGTGCTCACAAAGTGTTTGGTCCTTCTCGTCTCTTACTAACACACGAGGTCAAACTAATTATTTTGCTTTTTACAAAAACAGTGCTCTGTGGCAGGCCCACGTGTTTTATGAATAATGCAAAATGCTAACATTAACTGTTGGTGGAGTCGTTGCTTATAGGATAATGAACAAAAAAGAAAAAAAAGAGTCTAGCCCTGCTTAAAGTGACACAGCATGCATTTGCTGGTGTTTAACTGAAAACATTTAGAGTATATCTTGTCTTTGTCAAACCTTGGGTTGATGGTTTTATAAATAATGTTTTAAATACTATGGTGTATTCAAACCACTTAAGGATAAAGGAAAGTTCTAAACCAAAACAAAACCTGGAATTTGAGCTATATGCCTGTTCAACAATAATTGACCTCTTTTGTATGAAGTGTTCCCACACTTATTATATATCATTTTGTTCAGGGGAAACAGGGCTTCCATTTAACATCAAATATTTATATATCAAACATATTTGAAAATGAATAAAATCTATAAAAGCAGGAGACATTAATAAATGTAATTTTCCAAGTTCTACGAGGCATTTTAACTGTGAATGTCAATACTGTTAGCCTTTACTGCAATAAAATACACATTTACAACAGTAACCCCAATGTACAGGTTTTATGGGATATTGGAAAGTTACAGGGTCAAATATAGGGTTTTCCCCCTTCAGTTTTTACACATTGAAATTTGCCAGGTTTGCTGGGCCTATGCTGCTTTTGAGACCATATGGCATCTCAGGAATGAAAATTGACCTTATCATGGCATGCCATTTGCGAAAAAGTTTTTTTAATAGCCACTTAGTCACAAACTCTGGTCAAAGTTAGAGCTTATATTTGTAAAGTGTGAGGACGTCCAGCATCGATTCATGGCGTTAAGGTCCTTGTAAATGCAGGAAGCAGCCCTGAGAGATGGCCACTAGAGGCAGTCTTAACTCTGAAATATAAACATAGCAGTTTCTTTGACACTGCAATGTTTTTTCAAGGGGACAGGGAAACTGCATCCAGACCACTTTAATGAGCTGAAGTGGTTTGGGTGCCTAAAGTGTCCCTTTAAAGAAAAACTCTGTAGTGTTTAGTGTGTGTTAAGCATTTTAAGCATAACATTAAAGTGTTGAAAGTGGAACTGTAACCTTTCTGTCACCATTGAACAAACATTTTAAATAATGTACAATTTATGAAAGGAACACTATAGCGTTAAGAATACAAATACGTATTCATAACGCTATGGTGTCTTGGGTACTGTTTAGGTGACTCGGCCCCCGCTGCACAGGTTAAGAAAGGTAGACTACAAGTCTTTACTCCCTTACAGTGCTGCTCACCTTGGTGAAGCTTTGTCTGTTCACTGGCAGCGCTAATCAGATGGTGTGTCTTTTTTCACTGCAAGGTTAATGCAGGGGGCACAATGCACCCAGACGACTTAATTGAGATGACTTATTTTTATCTTTTTGGTTTATTCAAATTGTTTCAAAAATGTTTTTTTTTTTTGTATGGACAGTATTTGGAGATGCCGAACCGCCACATGGACAAATAATAGACTATCTGGACTTTTTTTTTTTTTGTGCAAAATAATTTGGCAGAACCAAATTTTTCTACCGTGAACAAGACTAGTGTTTTTAATTATTCTGTCTTAAACAACCTCGAATGAGGGGGAAAAGTTGGGAAAACATTGCTGAAGGTCATCCTGAACTAGCAATGACACTTATAAGAAAACAACATGCTAAGTATAACCTTGGCTTCTGACTGACAATTATTTTTAGATGTGGATAAACATGTTCAGTAAGGAATACATATCAAGGAGACTGAAATATTAAGTAATCATAGAAGTGTAAATGAAATCACCACAACAACCCATGTTCTTTTTAATTTCTTACTAAATTGCTAGTCCAAACAAAATGGGCAGCTTTGTATACTTCTTTCTTAAAACACAACCTCCTAGACATACCAGACATTATTATTAGTGGTCAGGTTTAATTGACCAGTTATGCCAGTTAATCTGGTTTATTTGTTATTAATCTTAAGGTATCTCTTCTGCTCACCTAAAACATAAGTAGAAAGTATAAAAAGTGACTTTTTCGAGCATTATTGCAAATAGAATAGTATTCGTAGTTTCTGGCATAATATGTCTGACATTATGTAACACATTAGTGATAACATTATCTATATAAAATGCAGTATTAATTTATTAAGTAAAATATAACATTACAATGAACAGTATCCTTAATAAAAACAAGTCCTAATTATCTTTAAAGGGAAACTCTTTGTGCTAAAACAACTTTAATGCATTTCAAAAGTGTTAAGATTGTTGAAATGATATACTTGTTTGCATGTATTTTGCAAGAATGGGTAGTTATTGCAATAATAACGGGTTTGAAGATGTCTGCACTATAATCCTATGCATCGCTAGAAGCAAGAGTCTTTCCTTAGCCATGTCCCCCAATTCTAACGTACATCCTGTCTTTGCCCTGTAAGTCACCCAAGACCAAGTGTTACAAAAGGTACTGTTCCTCGTTCATCACTGCTTGGTTGCCAAAAACTGCAGTAATAATTGTCAAACCACTTACATTTTGGTATCATTGCCCAGAAAGAATGGCTCATTGCTTTCCATTGGTTGAGCAGAACTGTTAGTGCTGCTGATCGGAGAAGTGCACATATTTTTTTACTTCTGGTGGAGGTACTCCCATATAGTCTTTATGGTTCATGACGTCCTCCAACAAGTATGTGTTAAAGGTTGTGTTTTCATCCTGGCACTTACCTGCTCCTTCAAGTTCAGTCTTTTTGTTTTTGCTGTTGATCCAAAATAAGGCAAAAAAAACAAAAAACTGTTTGAAGCACTTACAATTTAGCAAAAAGCAATAACCCCTTAAGGACACAACTTCTGGAATAAAAGGGAATTATGATGGAATATTTCCGTCATGTGTCCTTAAGGGGTTAAAAATGATATTATAATAATAAACACTAATATGTGAAAAGTAATTAACTGAAATAATACTTGAAAAGAGTGATGTCCCAGTTGTACCTCACAAAAACACTGAACAAATACAAAAAAAGTTAACAATGTGGGAAACCACAATATACGTATACAATAAAAAAATTATAACAACCTGGAAGAATGAGAAAAAGACAGTTCACTATAGTGAAAATGGTATCTAAAAGAAATTACAAATAGCACATAGCGTAATACAAGAAATAAAAGAAATATGAAAGTGGGTATAAGGTACAGCACTCACAAACATATGAGGGTTTCAGGCTGATCACCTTACAGGATACTGTAATATGGGTCTTCTGTGGAAAGTGTTCTTGGTAGAACCAGAAGAAAAGATAGCCCGATAGTGAAGTAAATTCAAAACCAGTAAAATTGTATTATATTACACTTACAGTAATATAAAAATAGTGAGCATATCTCCACCAGTAGTGGTAATCCAACAGGACCAGAACAGGATCAGCTCCAATCTGATGGAAATAGCGACAATAACAATGTGTAAACAAAGTAAAAGTATATGTAAAATCAATAAAATGTTACAAAACATCCAATGCATTTAGTCCTCCGGTGTAGGACTTCCTCAGGAATATGATAATGCCGCCCAAAAGATGGTATATGTAGGCTCTGCTTGATGAGTTAATCAGTCCTCCTGGATACGCCATGCGTGTCAGCCTTGACCGCAATGACGTGCTTCCGATGTGTCGACTGCACCCGCTGTTGATGACGTGTTCCAATACGGCAATTTCGATGCATTCGCACACAATTGAATGGAATTAACGTTAATGGAAATTAACGTGTGCACATAGGAGAGACTGGATGGAAACTGTGGGGACAAAAAGACGCAAAAGGAAGAAGAAAATGGCTGTGTCTATGGCTAACTAAATTGTAAGAAACGCTGGTATTGCAGGTACGTGTTCGCCTAGGGGTGTTGATTCGAACGCTTCTCCAGACGAATTACAGCCTCCAAGTATATTCTCCCAGCAAAGTAGACAGGTACCCAAACATCAGCCTAAACTAGATGAAGGGTATAACAGGAATGCTTTATTCAGGCTAATCGCCTGGCTTTTATGCAGTGAACAATGCACAGGGTTTCAGTTGACATATTCCAGGGGCATTACCCACTGGACCTGAGAGGGGGAAGTGACAAAATACACTCTGCAAGTACATTGGCACTCAGGTCCAGGACACTCCTACATACAATAATATAATCTTCCCCTGTACTGGAGAGATAATTGAGTCAAGCACTATACTAAACTCAATTATCTCCCAACACAAAAAACATACATTTCCATAAAACTTAGAAAGTACCCCAAACTCCATGGGAACCCCATAAAAGTCATATCCCCTGATAGCCCCAATCTGATAGCCTCTGATAGGGACCAACATTCAAAAATCACCCAGATCGGTTCAGGGGTTCAAAAGTTACATGGAGGTCTTAATTTCACCAACCGCACACAATGCTCCTGCCGAGAAGTAATTCCATGAAATTGGGCTGTGCGGTCGGTCTGTCTTGAAAAGTACAAAAAAACAAATAAATCCATGAATGGTTCCCCTGGCTCATACGTAATGTTTGTTCCCCTAGTTCGTGGGAACAAATCTACTGAATAGCACTCTCCTGGCTGGTCTGTGAAAGGAAGCAGGTGTTTGTGTGGTTTGACCGGCGTTCGGGAAGTCGAGTGTCCGATTTTGGTTCCAGACACTTGACGACCAAGTACCGCTGCCTCCTTTCGTACAAACAAGATGGCCGCTGTTTTCTCTTGCATGTGGCGTTCGACTATACAAACGGCAACCACACAGGTGAAGCACTAAATTTGCGGTTTGCTTTGAAGTACTGTAAATGAGCCAGGGGGTGGTCGGTTTTCGGTAGTTTTATCTACCGAACAGGGGAAAAAAACACAGAAAAAATTACCGAAATAACAGGGGTAGTTTCTTCACATAAATAATTTTAAAGAAAAACATAAACTGATACCCCTGTCATGAGTAATAGAATAGATGTGTAAATTAAATCCCAATGGATATGAGGATAGATGAAAAATGTATAGAATATACCAGTATAGCTATATATAAAAAATAATAATAATGAAAGAATTAAGGATGAATGTAAAAATAAATGAAAAATCTAAATAAAATTCAAAATAAGTCAAAGAAAATCGTATGAATAAAAATGAAAAATAAACAAAAAAAGAATGGAAGATATTAAAATGTGTTAACCTTTCTTCATAACTAAAATCTTCTATTACATTTATTAATTTTGTAGCCAGACTCTGCACATTTCCTATAGCCATAATATCCTTCTTTAGAACAAATGCTCAAAATTGCACGGCATATTCAAGGTGTGGTCTTACCAGTGATTTATAAAGACGCACATTTTGTTTACAATATTTTCATCCCGAGACTTAATTCCCCTTTTTATACATGACAATACCTTACTGGCCTTAGCAACTGCTGATTGACATTGCACATTGTTGTTTAGTTTTTGTATATAACAATTCCAAAATCCTTTTCCTGTTGTTATCTCAAATGTACTACCATTTAGGGTGTAAGTTGCTTGTGCATTCTTTACCTCAAAGTGCATAACTTTGCATTTATCTACATTAAATTATATCTGCCATTTAAGTGCCCAGTCCCCCAACCTATCTAAATCCCTCTTCCTGTATTACTTGACAGAGTTTTGTGTCATCTGCATGCACTAAAACATGGCTTTCAATGCCTTGGGTCCTGACATTCAGATTGATGTTACTTTGACACATACCATCTACCTAGAGATTGTTGCAGACCATATATTATTATTATTTTATTATTTATATAGTGCCAGCAAATTCCGTAGCACTGTACAATGTACATCCTTTCATGGCTATGGTGTTCTCTCTGATGTCAGGGCCTCTCTCAGCAAGATATTACACTCTGCCACACTGCAAAAAATGTTTATGAATGTCTGAGAAACATGATAAAGAGTTCAAGGTGTTGCCAAATTCCCCAGATCTCAATCTAGGCAGGGTGAAACCAATACAATGAAAAGCATTTAAAAAAAAAAAGAGGAAGCAGAAGGAGTAATTTAATTTCTAAAAAGGGGATTTTGCAAAAAACTTAAAAGAAAAAGTGAGTGCCCCACCTACCCCCGCCCCCCTCCTTTCCACCTTGAGAATAACAAAGCCTTTCCACATATCCAGACTATATCATGAGTGACCATCCTTCAGCTTTTGAGAAAGAGAAAAAAACCCCAAAAAACGGTGCCCTAGGTTTATGCTAACTGTGTCTGTGTCAGCCAGGTTTGTAAAAACAATGATAATGAAAGTTATTTTGAAAGAGGGGAGAGCAGCAGGAATAATGACATTTTCTCTTTTTCCCTTTTTTAATGAGGTGGGTGAACAAAGGGATGACCTGTCCCAAACTGGTATTACCGTAGCTCAAGTTTTCTGTGCTATTCCTAAATGGTTTAAAGACTGCTACTATCTTCCCTATTGTTGTCCACTAGTGATGTAGCAAACATAACATTTTCGGTTCGCGAACGGCGAACGCGAACTTCCACAAACGTTCGCGAACCGGCGAACCGGGCGAACTGCCATAGACTTCAATGGGCAGGCGAATTTTAAAACTCACAGGGACTCTTTCTGGCCACAATAGTGATGGAAAAGTTGTTTCAAGGGGACTAACACCTGGACTGTGGCATGCCGGAGGGGGATCCATGGCAAAACTCCCATGGAAAATTACACAGTTGATGCAGAGTCTGGTTTTAATCCATAAAGGGCATAAATGACCTAACATTCCTAAATCACAATGGATATGGATTGACACCTGACATATGACATATTGACACCTTGACATATGGATTGACACCTGTCCTCAGAGACCCTGATACACACTGACAGAGCAGAATAGGGACTGTTCCCCCTACATAGGGTCACTTGGCAGATATGGATTGACACCTGTCCTCAGGGACCCTGATACACACTGACACAGAGCAGAATAGGGACTGTTCCCCCTACAAAGGGTCACTTGGCAGATATGGATTGACACCTGTCCTCAGAGACCCTGATACACACTGACACAGAGCAGAATAGGGACTGTTCCCCCTACATAGGGTCACTTGGCAGATATGGATTGACACCTATCCTAAGGATCCCTGATACACACTGACACAGAGCAGAATAGGGACTGTTCCCCCTACATAGGGTTACTTGGCAGATATGGATTGACACCGGTCCTCAGGGACCCTGATACACACTGACACAGAGCAGAATAGGGACTGTTCCCCCTACATAGGGTCACTTGGCAGATATGGATTGACACCTGTCCTCAGGGACCCTGATACACACTGACACAGAGCAGAATAGGGACTGTTCCTCCTACATAGGGTCACTTGGCAGATATGGATTGACACCTGTCCTCAAAGACCCTGATACACACTGACACAGAGCAGAATAGGGAATATTCACTAAATGCCAAACATTGTTATACAGGGGAATATTCAGTAAATAAGGATAATGGGGGGGGGACCTACTGTCTTCCCCCAGTCCCCACCCCTGCGCAGTGGGTGGGGTCCATAAAAATAATGAGTGGGGACCTACTGTATGATGTTGTATCGATCAGGTAGTGTAAGGGTTATGCCCGCTTCACAGTGACAGACCAAACTCCCCGTTTAACGCACCGCAAACAGTCCATTTGCACAACCGCAAACTCCCCATTTGCACAAGGTTGGATACCAAGCTAGCCATGTCCGTTCCTTGTCCTCACTGATGTCATTGAAGGTCTCTTCCTCCACCCAGCCACGTACAACACCAAGGGTCCCCGAAAGGTGACAACAAGCCCCCTGTGTTTGGTCTTCCACCTCCTTAAAGCCACCTTCCTCCTCTGACTCTTCTTCAGACTCCTCTCTCTGCATTGCCTCTCTCTGCGTTATTATAAGGTGTGTTAAGTAGTACTTTTCTTATCAGTTTAATCCCTGTTACGAGTAGAGGACTATTTCCTTGTTTCGCCAAACCCCTTCAAAGATGGAAAAAGCAGTATGAGTGGAAGAAACGAGGAAATGTGGTCAGGTGGTGGTGCCAGCCCCACCGAGGGCTTGTACCCAGGTATGCTAATAAACCGAAAAAAGAAAAAATCTCCCAAGAAGGAGATCTAAAACTGGCATAGGAAAAGGTTAGACAACTATAATAAAGTGATACCTACAAATCCTAGTGAGCATAGGTGTATAATAGAGGGAGAAAGGGAAAGAAGAGTAATGCTTCCTAATACCGTGGTTAGTACCCTTTGTTAAAGTAAATTGAGTAATGGACAAAAGTCTTTATTGTATCATTTATAAATAACAAAGGGATACTATACTCATTCCCCTATAGTGGCTAATTGTGTAATAATGGTAATACTATTACCTATTATATAATATTGCCAGGGGCAAGGAAATTCCCTCTAAATAGATGGGTATAGGCAGAGAGTATGGAGACCGGAGTGATGCTGTCATAAAAAATGTCAATAAGGTGATATAAAGTTAAATGTATCACAGACACACAGCCACCCTTTCACTTAGCTAGTTTCCAGAAATGCTGGATAGGTAGAAGGGCTATAAAGACTCAGAGAGGTCTAAGAAGAATCCTCTAAACTAGCCCTAATCTCCTTAAACACATTCAAGGGTGTTCTAAGCTAAAGCTCAATCTAAACGTTTAGATGACTGCCTGATTTACCATCACAGATGCTGGCTAGGAATAACACTGTGCAAGACAAAGAGTGGGTCTAAGTGCCCATAGTGCAGTAAAGTGTCCCTAGTGAAGTGAAAAAGAGAATAACGAGCTGGCGCCCAAGAGAATAACGAGCTGGCACCCTATCAGGGGACGTGTATATGACATCGATTTTAGGAACCGGGAGATGGAAAAAGATGCTTGGTCGGCCCTCCTACTTCAAATTTGGGGCACTGCACGTGCAATCTAATGTGCCACCACATAGGAGTGGTGTGTTAAGTAGTACTATTCCTATCAGTTTAATCCCTGTTATGTGCCTTTTTTTTGGTTTGGTTTTTGAAGCCACAGTGCAGCACCAGAGGCCCCAAAAAATTAGGTATTGTTGCAGCCGCTGCTGTAGCAGCGGCCAGAAAAATTGATGTTTGTTTCCCAGGCAGAAAGTGCCCTAAAACATTGCGGCTTGAACCCTAGTTGGTGGCGGATAAGTCACGCAAGTCAACCGGCATTCACAGCTAAAATACAGCAGCGTGTGGACCATTTTTAGCCCAAGGCAGCTCATCTCAGACCTTTTTTAGTCAAATGTATCGCCCACTGTCAGTCCCTTCGGGATCCATCCCTCAATCATCTTAATAAAGGTGAGGTAATCTAGACTTTTTTGACCTAGGCAACTTCTCTTCTCAGTGACAATACCTCCTGCTGCACTGAAGGTCCTTTCTGACAGGACACTTGAAGCGGGGCAGGCCAGAAGTTCTATCGCAAATTGGGATAGCTCAGGCCACAGGTCAAGCCTGCACACCCAGTAGTCAAGGGGTTCATCGCTCCTCAGAGTGTCGATATCTGCAGTTAAGGCGAGGTAGTCTGCTACCTGTCGGTCGAGTCGTTCTGAGGGTGGATCCTGAAGGGCTGTAGCGATGCGTAGGACTTAAAAAGCTCCGCATGTCCTCCATCAACAACACGTCTTTAAAGCGTCCTGTCCTTGCTGGCGTGGTCGTGGGAGGAGGAGGATTACTTCCACCTCTTCCCCTGTTAGATTCCCGTTGTGCTGTGACATCACCCTTATACGCTGTGTAAAGCATACTTTTTAATTTATTTTGCAAATGCTGCATCCTTTCCGACTTGTTGTAATTTGGTAACATTTCAGTCACTTTCTGCTTATACCGGGGGTCTAGTAGCGTGGACACCCAAGTACAGGTCGTTCTCCTTCGGCCGTTTTATACGAGGGTCCCTCAACAGGCACGACAGCATGAAAGACCCCATTTGCACAAGGTTGGATGCCGAGCTACTCATTTCCCGTTCCTCCTCCTCAGTGTTCTCAATGAAGGTATGTTCTTCCCCCCAGCCACGTACAACACCACGGGTACCAGATAGGTGGCAACGAGCACCCTGGGATGCCTGTTGTGGTTGGTCTTCCTCCTCCTCCTCAAAGCCACATTCCTCCTCTTCCTCACAATCCTCTTCCAGCGTTGCCGCAGGTCCAGCAAGCGATGCTGATAAGGCTGTTTCTGGTGGTGATGGTGACCACAAATCTTCCTCTTCCTCTTCACGCTCATCTACGGCCTGATCCAGCACTCTTCGCATGGGCACGCTCCAGGAAGAAAACAAATGGTATAATGTCACTGATGGTGCCTTCGGTGCGACTGACTAGGTTTGTCACCTCCTCAAAAGGACGCATGAGCCTACAGGCATTGCGCATGAGCGTCCAGTAACGTGGCAAAAAAATTCCCAGCCCCAGAGGCTGTCCTAGCACCCCGGTCATACAAATATTCATTAACAGCTTTTTCTTGTTGGAGCAGGCGGCCGAACATTAGGAGTGTTGAAATCCAACGTGTCGGGCTGTCGCAAATCAAGCGCCTCACTGGCATGTTGTTTCGCCGCTGGATATCTGCGCCATGGCCGTGTAGGAACGCCTGAAATGGCCACACACCTTCCTGGCCTGCTTCAGGACGTCCTGTAAGCCTGTGTACTAATGCACAAAGCGTTGTACGATCAGATTACACACATGTGCCATGCACGGCACATGTGTCAACTTGCCCAACTTCAATGCCGCCAACAAATTTGTTCCGTTCTCAGAAACCACTTTGCCGATATCCAGTTGCTGCGGAGTCAGCCACTTTTCCACCTGTGCATTCAGGGCTGACAGGAGTGCTTGTCCGGTGTGACTCTCTGCTTTCAAGCAAGTCAAACCCAAGACGGCGTGACACTGCCGTATCCGGGATGTGGAAAAGTACCTGGGGAGCTGGGGGGGTGCCGTTAATGTGGAGCAAGACACAGCAGCAGAAGAGGACTCAGGCAAGGAGGTTATGGAAGAGGATGGAGTAGGAGGAGTAGAGGAGGTGGCAGCAGGCCTGCCTGCAAGTCGTGGCGGTGTCACCAACTCCTCTGCAGAGCCACGCATTCCATGCTTGGCAGCCGTCAGCAGGTTTACCCAATGCGCAGTGTAGGTGATATACCTGCCCTGACCATGCTTTGCAGACCATGTATCAGTGGTCAGATGGACCCTTGCCCCAACACTGTGTGCCATACATGCCATTACTTCCTTTTGCACAATCGAGTACAGGTTGGGGATTGCCTTTTGTGAAAAGAAATTTTGTCGGGGTACCTTCCACTGCGGTGTCCCAATAGCTAAAAATTTTTTGAATGCCTCAGACTCCACCAGCTTGTATGGTAAAAGCTGGCGGGCTAATAGTTCAGACAAGCCAGCTGTCAGACGCTGGGCAAGGGGGTGACTTTCTGACATTGGCTTCTTATGCTCAAACATGTCCTTGACAGACACCTGACTGTGGGCAGATGAGCGGGAACTGCTCAAGGCGAGAGACGGAGTGGCGGATGGTTGAGAGGAGGCAAGGAGGACAGCAGTGGTTGATGTGGCTGAAGATGCTGGACCAGGAGGAGGGTGGCAGCTTTGAGTTTGTGTGCTGCTTGTACTCATGTGTTGATCCCATAGGCATTTGTGATGTGCGATCAGGTGCCTATGCAAAGCAGTTGTACCTAGGTGGGTGTTGGACTTCCCACGACTCAGTTTCTTTTGGCACAGGTTGCAAATGGCATCGCTGTTGTCAGAGGCAGACACACAAAAAAAATTCCACACTGCTGAGCTCTGCAATGATTGCATTCTGGTGGTGGACACAGCATGCGTTGATTGGCGTGCTGTCGGGCTGACCCCGGGTGCCGATGCATGCTGCCTGACAGTGCCACTAGCTCCTTGCGACGACCTCCCCCTGCTTCCAACTCGTCTCCTCCTCCTCTCTGTCTCCCCATCTGAACTTTCGCCCTGTTCTTCTTTTTGCCCAGCGGGCACCCATGTGACATCCATGGACGCGTCGTCATCATCAACCGCTTCAACTGTATCTGACAACTCAGCAAAGGAAGCAGCAGCGGGTACAACATCATCATCATCACACCGTACGTCCATGTGTGTAATGCTGCCTGACTGAGACATATCCCTGTCATCTACATCCTCTGGCAAAAATGGTTGCGCATCACTCATTTCTTCAAACAGATGTGTAAATAACCCCTCTGACAGATAAAGTGAAGCGGCTGTGGTGCTACTGTTGGTGGTGGCGGCAGGCGGGTGAGTGGTAACTTGAGAGGTGCCCGAAGCTAAGCTGGAGGAGGATGGTGCGTCAAGGTTCCGAGCGGAAGCTGTAGAAGATTGGGTGTCCTGTGTTAGCCAGTCAACTAAGTCCTCAGAACTTTTCAAGTTCAGGGTACGTGGCCCCTGAAAATTGGGCATTATTCTAGGGCAAAAGGGAATCACAGCACCACGACCACGACGGCCCCTGCGGGGTGGCCTGCCTCTGCCTGTCATTTTTTTTTGGATTAGTGGTACTATGCGTGCAAGCTACTGTGAGACCAGATATGAGTGGCAATGTGCACTGGCAAAGGTTGGCAGAGTACACGCTGTAGGCCTGACACCCGCTTGAAGACAACTAACTGCTATTCAATCTATAACAGTGAAAAAAGTTTTTGCGTTTTAAATGCACACTATTGTGACACCAGATATGAGTGGCAATGTGCACTTGCAGAGGTTGACAGAGTACACGCTGTTGGCCTGACACACAGACGCTTGCAGACAACTAACTGCTATTCAATCTATAACAGTGAAAATAAAATTTTTGTTTTTAAATGCACGCTATTGTGACACCAGATATGAGTGGCAATGTGCACTGGCAGAGGTTGGCAGAGTACACGTTGTAGGCCTGACACACCCGCTTGAAGACAACTAACTGCTGTTCAATCTATAACAGTGTAAAAAATGTTTTTGGTTTTAAATGCACGCTATTGTGACACCAGATATGAGTGGCAATGTGCACTGGCAGAGGTTGGCAGAGTACACGCTGTAGGCCTGACACCCGCTTGAAGACAAGTAACTGCTATTCAATCTATAACAGTGAAAAAAGTTTTTGGGTTATAAATGCACGCTATTGTGACACTAGATATGATTGGCAATGTGCACTGGCAGAGGTTTGCAGAGTACACGCTGTTGGCCTGACACACAGATGCTTGCAGACAACTAACTGCTATTCAATCTATTACAGTGAAAAACAAGTTTTGGGGTTTTTAAATGCACGCTATTGTGACACCAGATATGAGTGGCACTGTGCACTGGCAGAGGTTGGCAGAGTACATGCTGTAGGCCTGACACACAGACGCTTGCAGACAACTAACTGCTATTCAATCTATTAAAGTGAAAAAAAAATTGGGGGGGGGGGGGCGGGGCCGGACCGCCATGCGGAGAGGTCGCACATAAGGCGAGCTCCTGCAGAAAAACTACCTTAAAGCCTGTTAAAAGCATAAAAAACAATCTGCAGTCTGGAAGCAACGGTCCTGGGGCAAAGAGAAGCTGGTGCTGAGTCTCATCTGACCACAAGCATCCTGACCTCGGAAAGAGCACATCGGCACAGCCACATCTGAGGCCTACCTGGGTGGTGAGTGAGGTGGACGGCCACTGCCTCGCTATCCTGCCCTGCGGTTTCCTCTCGGAACTCCGATGCCACGCAGTAGAGGCCCCGTTCCCCCGCCCCCTTTGGACCGGTGGAGGTCATCCCCGGTCCCAGGAGACTGTCCCCGCGACCTGAGACGCACGGAAAGAAGAAGATCCTCTATGCTAAAATGGCGGCTGTGGCGGGCAAAAAAAGAAATGGCGGTAAAGCTAGAAACCAGCAAGGCACAGCACAGCAGGCCAGAACTCTCAGGGAAGCATGGACGGTGAAGAGACAGAGGGATGCCTCAACACCGCTACACCTCCGCTTACAAGCAGAAACCCAAGCTCCTGCGGTGAAGTACAGTCGGTACCTGCTACCTGATCCCTTACCACGTAACACTGCCAACACTGCCTCCATGTCCGACTCACTGGCGCTCCAGCTATCTCCTGCAGAAGACTGTGCAGCGGCAGGGGACTATACCCGGAGAATGCACTCACCCCCCTCACCATGCTTACTTCTACACATTGTGCAGGACTCACCCCTGTCATGCTGAAGGCTTAGCAGAGCGGGGGTCGGAAAAACCTGAATCGTCTGGGAGTGTCCCCCCCTGGGGCTGAGCAGCGGTCAGTGGGGATGGCTCCTGTCCCTCCTGTCATTCATATCAGCTGAAACGCTACCTTTACACTTCAAGCAAATACCACTCCTGGCATAACTCTTTGTTCTTTTTTCACTGTTTTCTTTTCTCACATTTTTTATTTTTATTTTAATTTAGCCACACATTGAGTCTCTCATGCCACACGATACTAGAATAGGACTGTTTCTCACAAATGCATACCCAGCAATGAGATTATTCTAACATACTACGAGATTTAAAGCTATATCCAACCTATGTTATCTCTAACCAGACCTGTCGTTAGTATTTATAATGCATACCTCTCACTTGTGTATATTTGAGCCTAACACTGCTGTCTTGTTTAGAATGGCTTACCAGGAATTAGCTCTCTCATTTTAAAGATTTAAAAGCGACATAGCCATATACTGATACAAATGCTTGTAATTAACTTTTAATTAACATGTGACTAAGCTTGAATTAACAGAACTTTCAGTCTAAAACCAAATCTCTTATTGTGACATTTTCCTGTTAAAAAACAAACAAACAGTGCAATGTTTTTCTATAATGTCATGTGATTAAATGTGAATACAAAACTGGTTGCACCAGCTGTTGTGGCAGTGCAAACCCACATGTTTAACCCCTTAACGCCGTTACGGCGTTCTATGCCGTCGCGGCTTTAATGGGCTTTAAAGCCGTTGCGGCGGCATAGAACGCCGTAACGGCTTAAGCCCCCAGAAGATCGCATCTACTTACCTCCGCCGCGATCCTCTTCTGGGGGGCTGCCTGACAGCCCAGGCAGCCCCCCTCCGGCAAATGAGGCCCCCGGGGGCCATGTGATCGCTCTCAAAGAGCGATCACATGGCCCCCTATAGCTGGCTATGGATCTGCCAGCAGGGGGACTGTCTAAAATATTAGACAGTCCCCCTGCTGGTAGGAAGAGTAAAAAAAAATTATTAAACATGTGTAAAATTAAATTAAAAGTATTTATATATATATATATATATATATATATATATAATATGTATATATATTATATATATATATATATATAATATATATACATATTATATATATGTAACGTCATACAAAGTGTATTTTAATACTAATATAAGTATATATATTAATATTAAAATACACTTAGAATGACGTTACATATATATAATATGTATATATATTATATATATAATAGATATATACACATATATTATATATAAATACGTCTAATTACAATAATAAATAAATAAAATAAATAAATAAAATGTTGAAACAAAATTTAAAATAAATTATATATGCATATGTAATTTCATTCTAACTGTATTTTGCTATTAATATATATATATATATATATATATTGGTAACATAATACACTTAGAATGACATTCTATATATATCTATCTATATATAAAATGCAAATAACCGCAAATATATATATATAGAGATAAATACATATAATTACATAAAAGATTACATTAGTATGCACGTAGAATTTAAATACCTATAAATGCATATATATTAAAATTCTACGTATATATTTAAGTAATTTTTTAACATAATTATGTCATTTGATTAATTAACATTTGATTGACATGCCTGACAACACAGGGAGAAAGTGCAGCGAATTTAATTCGCAAGCACTATATTTGACCCTGTAACTCTCCAAGACACCATAAAACCTGTACATAGGGGGTACTGTTTTACTCGGGAGACTTCGCTGAACTCAAATATTAGTGTTTAAAACTGGTAAATTTTATTAAAACAATTATATTTTAAGTAAAAGTGAAGTTTTTTGCATTGTTTTCAAACAAATGGCACTTTTATGGACTATATTATTGTTGTAATATGTTTTACTGTTTTAAAACACTAATATTTGTGTTTAGTGAAGTCTCCCGAGAATAACAGTACCCCCCATGTACAGGTTTTATGGTGTTTTGGAAAGTTAGAGAGTCACATATAAGGCTTGCATTTCATTTTTGTGACATTGAAATTTGCCAGATTAGTTATGTTGCCTTTGAGATCGTATGGTAGCCCAGGAATAAGAATTACCCCCATGATGGCATACCATTTGCAAAAGTAGACAACCCAAGGTATTGCAAATGGGGTATGCCCAGTCATTTTAGTAGCCACTTAGTCACAAACACTGGCCAAATATTAGTTTTTTGCTTTTTTCACACAAAAACAAATATGAACGCTAACTTTGGCCAGTGTTTGTGACTAAGTGGCTACTAAAAAAAGACTAAACATACCCCACTCGCAATACCTTGGGTTGTCTACTTTTTCAAATGGTATGCCATTATGGGGGTAATTCTCATTCCTGGGCTACCACACTGTCTCAAAGGTAACATTACTAATCTGGCAAATTTCAATTTGAAAATGGAACGTTCTATATTTGACCCTGTAACTTTCCAAAACACCATAAAACCTGTTAATAGGGGGTACTGTTGTACTCGTGAGACATCGCTGATTACAAATATGTGCTTTTTGTTGCAGTAAAACCTAACAGTATTATGAAATGTACAGCTAAAATGTGAGGCGGAACTACAAATTAAAAAAAATAATAAAAAATTCTCACAGTTTTTAAAATTTTATTCATAATAAATTATGTTTCATATATAAATATTTGATATAAAATGAAAGCCCTGTTTCTCCTGAACAAAATGATATATAATAAGTGTGGGTGCATATAATATGAAAGAGGGGAACTACGGGTGAACAGACATATAGCGCAAATTCCAGTTTTTGTTTACGTTTTGTTTTGATCAGAACGTGTACTATTGACTCCGTCCTGAAGGGGTTAAACTCTGCACAACAAAAATAAAGAATAAAAAAAATAAAAACATTGTTTTTAAATGCAAGCTATTGTGACACCAGATATGAGTGGTGGCACTGGGCAAGTGGGCACAGTATCCACTGTGAGTCTGACACAGAAGCTGCCAGGCAGGCAACTGCAATTAGATTACACAGGAAAAAAAAAAGCAGACTGATGTTCTAGCCCTAAAAAGAGCTTTTTGGGGTGCTGTCCTTACAGCAGAGATCAGATGAGTCCTTCAGGACTGTAGTGGACACTGAATACACTAGCCTAGCTATCCAGTTCCCTATCAAATGAGCAGCAGCTTCAGAATGAATCTAAAATGGATGCTGTACAGGAGGTGGGAGGGTCTGGAAGGGAGGGTCTGCTGCTGATTGGCTGGAATGTGTCTGCTGACTGTGAGGCACAGGGTCAAAGTTTACTCAATGATGACAAATAGGGGGCGGATCGAACTGCGCATGTGTTCGCCCGCCGTGGCGAACGTGAACACGCTATGTTCGCCTGGAACTATTCGCTGGCGAAGAGTTCGGTACATCACTATTGTCCACTTCTCATGCCCTAGTGGACTCCCAATGCTAATGAACTGGTCAGAAGATGAAAGACTATGGAATGGATCGACCTCTGCTGTTCCAAAATTATTTGCAGCATGTCTAAAGTGTAGTTCCATTGTGTGCTGAAATTATGTCATAGAAGGTTTGTGGGAAGCCCTGCTTTCTCTGGCTCCTGCTTCTAAACGTTGGCTACCCTTAACACTACAGTAGAAATGCCTGGCATTTAATTTTGTTTAGTTTGCTCTTTAGACGGCACCTGGAATTAAATCCAACAAAATATTCAAGAGTGAGCTGGTGGACATGTCCCAGAGATGATGAGCAATTCAAAGGTTGATGATTGTGGTTATAACCCCTTCAGGACGGAGTCAATAGTGCACATTCTGATCAAAACAAAACGTAAACAAAAACTGGAATTTGCGCTATATGTCTGTTCACCCGTAGTTCCCCTCTTTCATATTATATGCACCCACACTTATTATATATCATTTTGTTCAGGAGAAACAGGGCTTTAATTTATCATGAACTATTCATATATGGAACATAATTCATTATGAATAAAATTAAAAAAAAATGTGAGAAAATAAGATTTTTTTTTAATTTGTATTTCCGTCTGACATTTTAGCTGTGAATGTCATATTACTGTTTTACTGCACAAAAATGCACATATTTGTAATCAGCGATGTCTCACGAGTACAACAGTATCCCCCATTAACAGGTTTTATGGTATTTTTGGAAAGTTACAGGGTCAAAAATAGAACGTTCCATTTTCAAATAGAAATTTGCCAGATTGGTAATGTTACCTTTGAGACGGTGTGGTAGCCCAGCAATGAGAATTACCCCCATAATGGCATACCATTTGAAAAAGTAGACAACCAAAGGTATTGAAAGTGGGGTATGTTTAGTCTTTTTTAGTAGCCACTTAGTCACAAACACTGGCCAAAGTTAGCGTTCATATTTGTTTTTGTGTTAAAAAAGCAAAAAACAAATATTTGGCCAGTGTTTGTGACTAAGTGGCTACTAAGAAAGACTGGACATACCCCACTTGCAATACCTTGGGTTGTCTACTTTTGCAAATGGTATGCCATCATGGGGGTAATTCTCATTCCTGGGCTACCATACGCTCTCAAAGGCAACATAACCAATCTGGCAAATTTAAATGTCAAAAAAATGAAATGCAAGCCTTATATGTGACTCTCTAACTTTCCAAAACACCATGAAACCTGTACATGGGGGGTACTGTTATTCTCGGGAGACTTCACTAAACACAAATATTAGTGTTTTAAAACAGTAAAACATATTACAACAATAATATAGTCCATAAAAGTGCAGTTCGTTTGTAAAAAATGCAAAAAACGTCACTTTTACTTAAAATATCATAGTTGTAATACAATTTACCAATTTGAAACACTAATATTTGAGTTCAGCGAAGTCTCCCGAGTAAAACAGTACCCCCCATGTACAGGTTTTATGTTGTCTTGGAGAGTTACAGGGTCAAATATAGTGCTTGCAAATTAAATTCTCAGCACTTTCTCCCTGTGTTGTCAGGTATGTTAATCAAATTTTAATTAATCAAATCACCTAATTATGTTAAAAGATTACTTAAATATACACGTAGAGTTTTAATATATATGCATTTATAGGTATTTAAATTCTACGTGTATACTAATGTAATCTTTTATGTAATTATATGTATTTATCTATATACCGTATATACTCGAGTATAAGCCGACCCGAATATAAGCCGAGGCCCCTAATTTTACCCCAAAAAACTGGGAAAACGTATTGACTCGAGTATAAGACTAGGGTGAGAAATGCAGCAGCTACTGGTAAATCTCTAAATAAAATTAGATCCTAAAAAAACTATATTAATTGAATATTTATTTACAGTGTGTGTGTATGAGTGCAGTGTGTGTGTATGAGTGCAGTGTGTGTGTGTATGAGTGCAGTGTGTGTGTATGAGTGCAGTGTGTGTATGAATGCAGTGTGTGTGTATGAGTGCAGTGTGTGTGTAAGAGTGCAGTGTGTGTGTAAGAGTGCAGTGTGTGTGTATGAGTGCAGTGTGTGTGTATGAGTGCAGTGTGTATGAGTGCAGTGTGTATGAGTGCAGTGTGCATGAGTGGAGTGTGTATGAGTGGAGTGTGTATGTGTGCAGTGTGTGTGTATGTGTGCAGTGTGTGTGTATGTGTGCAGTGTGTGTGTATGAGTGCAGTGTGTGTGTATGAGTGCTGACTTTTTTCAGTTCAGCTATATGACCTTAAAATGTGATTCTCACTTCAAATGTAATTCATTAAGGAATAACCATAATGCTGACTAAAATATCAAGGCTTTGTTTACTATAGGGTGTTTGCTTATGTACAATGGATTTTGCCTTGAACAAGACCAATTTAGCTGGCTAAGGAATGGCAAACTTTATTTCTAAATAGCCGAGCTAAGAAAAAAAAATATTGGTTGAACTTAATGTTTCAAATCTGATTTTTTTTTTTATTATTATTATTTTATTATTTTTTTTTATTATTATTATTATTAATATTTTTTTTTTCATCCCCCCTGCCTGCTTGATACATGGCAGGGAGGGGGGCTCTGCTTCCCTGGTGGTTCAGTGGCATTGGCAGTGCAGTCGGGGGGAGGAGGGCTGGCAGGAAGCACTTACCTCTCCTGCAGCTCCTGTCAGCTCCCTCCTCCTCCGCGCCGGTCCATGCAGCTCCTCTGTCAGCTCACAGTGTAAGTCTCGCGGGAGCCGCACTATGACCCCGCGGCTCTCGCGAGACTTATACTGGGAGCTGACCGAGGTGCTGATCGGACCGGCGCGGAGGAGGAGGGAGCTGACAGGAGCTGCAGGAGAGGTAAGCGCTCACTGCCAGCCCCCTGTCTGTATTATGGCAATATAAATTGCCATAATACAGACAGGGACTCGAGTATAAGCCGAAAAACTCGGCTTATACTCGAGTATATACGGTATATATATTTGCGGTTATTTGCATTTTATATGTAGATAGATATATATATTAATAACAAAATACAGTTAGAATGAAATTACATATGTATATATAATTTATATTAAATTTAGTTTCAATATTTTATTTATTGATTGTATTATTTTATTTATTTATTATTGTAATTATACGTATTTATATATATAATATATGTGTATATATCTATAATATATAATATATGTATATTATATATATGTAACGTCATTCTAAGTGTATTTTAATACTAATATATGTACTTATATTAGTATTAAAATACACTATGTATGACGTTAAATATATATAATATACATATATAATATATATACATATATTATATATATATATAAATATATTTATTTTATTTTTAAACGTTTCATATTTTTTTTTTACAGATCCTACCAGCAGGGGGACTGTCTGATATTTTAGACAGCCCCCCTGCTGGCAGATCCACAGCCAGCTATAGGGGGCCATGTGATCGTTCTTTGAGAGCGATCACATGGCCCCCGGGGGCCTGATTTGCTGTGGGGGGGCTGCCTGGGCTGTGAGGCAGTCCTCCCGAAGCGGAGCGCCGGGAAGGTAAGTATCCCGGGCGCTCCAGGGCTCAAAGCCGTTACGGCGTTCTAAGCCGTCGCAACGGCTTTAAAGCCCACTTAAAGCGCAACGGCATAGAACGTCGTAACGGCGGGAAGGGGTTAATGTTGTTGTTGGTTGTAATGACCGTTGAACTACCTATGACAATGGAAGCAGATGATGTTACAACTGTGTCCATTAGATGAGGTGATTCAAAAGCATACAATTAGGTGGAAAAGTTATAGGAGGAGAGTGCACAATTGATGGAAAAAATATTGGACTGCTGTATGTCTTTACCAAGCTCTACTTTTGTAATTCCTCTGGCTCACAGTCGTATTCCTCGTGGGCCAATAAAAGGTAAATAAATATGTGCAGTTGTGGGGGAAAGATCAATATCATCACTAGATTCATCATCACCAGAACTAAGAACAGTCATTGGGCACCCTAGTTCAGCTCTACCTCTACAGTAAAGATGATGGCACTACCAAACCAGACTCTACTGATTTCTAGGTTAGTTGCTTCTTGGGGGGGTCTAGATGGACTTGTTGCAGTTGTACATGTCCTGTTGTTCTACTAAAAGTACTCTCAGTTTTTGTTTGGGAAAGCCCTGCAGGTTTTACAAACTGGCTACTATGTGTGGGCCTAGCTGACTCTGCTGCTGCAACTACAGACTCTTCTGCTACTTTAGACTTTTAGTCACCAATTCTAGCATAAAAAGGTAGAGAAAAAAACTACACTTTTGCACAGTGAAAAATTATTATGGCTCTGACTAATTATTTCTACTCACGATAGAAACACCTAAACATCGGTCGGATACCGATTCTGCTTGGCCGAATGTCAATTCGGAAACTGAAAAAGAAGGGTACCAAAAAAACACAAAACGGTCTATATTTTTCAGTACATTGAGAGGAGCATTTCCCCAGCATTTTGGATCACGATTAACTGAGAAAAAATAACCTTTGTTCTGAGATGGCAGATTGTGAAAAACCTTAGAATTACTGCATAATGCCTGCAGCAAGACCTGGTGACAATATGCACAGAGATTTCAGTGAGCACAGTAAGGCGAAATGTTTACATTCCAGAACTCCAAGACGTACACCACCACTGACCCAAAAGCAAAAGAAAAGTCAGGTCCAACATGCTCAAAATCATACAAAAAAGCCAAAGACGTTTTGGGATTATGTTCTGTGGAGCGATGAAACAAAACTGTTACTTTTCATACACTGAAAAGAATACTCTGCCTACAGGTAAGCATGGTGGTGGCTTGGTGATGCTTTGGGGTATCTTTGCATCCTCTGGCACTGGAAACCTGCAGTGTGTTGAAGGCAAGATGGATTCATTGAAGTATCAGGGAAATAATGCCATCTGTTAGGATGCTGAAGCTTGGGTGTCACTGGACCTTCCAACAAGACAATGATCCCAATAATACCTCAAATTCCACTAAGACTTGGTTGCAGAAGTCACCTGACTTGAACCCCATAGAAAATATCTGGTGGGATTTGAAGAAAGTGGTTGCAGCACGCAGTGGTGTATTTAGGATTTGTGCTGCCCTAGGCAGGATGGTGCTCGGGCAACCCTCCCTCCCCCCAATTTAAATTTTCCCCACCCCTTCCTGTCAAGGCCGCACTTTGACTGACAGACGCTCACTCATTGACAGACGCACACACTCACTGATAGATGCATACACTCATTGACAGACACACACTCTCATATACACTGACAAACAATGGCATAAACACACACTCACTGATTTGACACACTGATAGACGGACACACACTATTACTCGGACACACACTGACAGACTCACACTCACTGATAGACTCACTGACAGACGTGCAAACTCACTGACCGACACACACACACACACACACTCACTGACCGACACACACACATTCACTTAGACACGCACACACACATACACATTCACTTATACACATACACTTACAGACACACACACTCACTTAGACACACTTACAGACACACACACATACATACACACACTCATTCACTCACAGACACACACACACACATTCACTCACAGATACACACACACACATACACACATTTCCACGAACACTCACAAATTTTTATTTATTTTTAAATCCAAAAGGGAGCTCTGATTTTCCTGCTCAGCTCCCTCGCGCGCCGCTTAGTGATGCCGGGAGCCGGTCTGACATCATATTCTGACTCCCGGCTTCATTAAGCGGCGCGCGAGGGAGCTGAACAGGAAGAGCTCAGGTGAGCGTGCTCCCTCGCTGCCCGCTGCCTGCCTTAGGGGGGCTGAAAAGTGGCCAGCCGGCCAGCTCTTGAGCCCCCCAGGACACAAGGCAAACAAGGGATCTGCCTGGGTGTTTGGGGGCGACTTTTTATGCCGCCCCCCTGCAAAGTGCCGCCCAAGACAGTGTCAGGATCGGGACAGGGATCCAACACGCAGAGTACAAACAGTAGCCAGATACGTATACCGGACCTTAGAATGGCCGGACTAACGTAAGTAGTACAGTATAGAATGGTCAAAGACAAGCCGAGGTCGAGGGTAACAGAAGACAGGTAAGCGAGAGACAAGCCGAATCAAGGGTAACAGAGAATAGCAGAGTAAGGTAAACAAGCCGGGTCAAAACCAAAAGGGATAATAGAATACACAAGCACTGAGTGACTAGAACAAGCTAGAACCACGACAGGGCAATGAGCTAATGAAAGAAGCTCTGTTAAATACCCTGTTCAGAGCAGTAACCACGCCTCCAAGGCGTCTTGATTGGTCCTGCAGCAATTGACTGACAGGTCGTTCCGGGGGAGTGTCTTGATGACTACTTCCTGCCTAGATGCTGTAAAAGGCAGTCACTCCCTCGCGGCCGGCCTAGCATGACCGGATAGACCGCGGGGAAGGGAGCCATCAGGCCGTCTGGATGGAGGAACAGCTAAGTCTCTACCTCTTTCGGAGGTAGAGACCACAGGTACCCTGACAGTACCCCCCCTCTCAGATACGCCCACCGGGCGGAATGAACCGGGACGAGATGGGAAGCGAGAGTGATACGCCCTGCGGAGACGGGGAGCATGAACATCCTCCTGAGGTACCCAACTCCTCTCCTCAGGACCATATCCCTTCCAATCAACCAGATATTGTACTCTCCCCCGGGAGATTCGAGAATCAATAATAGAGTTAACCTCATACTCCTCCTGACCCTCCACCTGAACGGGGCGAGGAGGGGCTATTGTGGAGGAAAATCTGTTACATATGAGTGGTTTCAGCAATGAAACGTGAAACGAGTTCGGGATGCGTAAGGTATTAGGAAGAGCTAAACGATACGCAACTGGATTGATACGGGTCAGCACCCTGTAGGGTCCAATATAACGAGGAGCGAACTTCATGGATGGCACTTTTAAACGGATGTTCCTCGTGCTCAGCCATACCCTATCACCTGGAACAAAGACCGGAGCCGCCCTTCTACGTTTATCAGCGTGTTTCTTAACCAACATAGAGTTGTGCACAAGGATTTGTCGAGTTTGATCCCACAACTTCCTCAAATTGGCAACATGAACATCAACCGACGGCACCCCCTGGGAAGGAGAATCCGAAGGAAGAATAGACGGATGAAAACCATAATTCATGAAGAAGGGGCTTGAATGAGTAGAATCGCAAACGAGATTGTTGTGTGCAAACTCCGCCCAAGGAATCAAACCGACCCAATCATCCTGGTGTTCAAAAACAAAGCATCGTAAATATTGTTCAATATTCTGGTTGGTACGTTCAGCAGCTCCGTTAGACTGAGGATGATAGGCAGAAGAAAAGTTTAATTTGATACCAAGTTGAGAGCAGAAGGACCTCCAAAAGCGGGAAACAAATTGGGAGCCTCTGTCCGATACAATTTGAGAGGGTATCCCATGTAGGCGAAAAATCTCCTTAGCGAATATCTCGGGAGAAGACGGGAGTTTAGGCAGGGGAATGAAGTGTGCCATCTTAGTAAACCTGTCAACCACGGTGAGGATAACAGTCTGTCTTTTAGAGATAGGTAGATCGACAATAAAGTCCATGGCCAAACAGGACCATGGTTTTTCTGGAACCTCCAAGGGGTGCAGGAATCCACATGGAAGCGTATGGGGTTGTTTGGTTTTAGTACAAACTTCACATGCAGCGATGAACTCCTCAATATCCCTCCGTAAAGCAGGCCACCAGAAGTCCTTAGAGATCAACGCGTAAGTCTTGCGAATACCAGGATGTCCCGCCATCTTGCTATTATGTAAACACTGTAAAAGTTCCAGTTGAAGAGCAGGAGGAACGAAATGACGGCCCGCAGGAGTCTGTTTAGGTGCTAGATGTTGCAACTTAATGATCTCGGCCAGTAATGGAGAATGAATCCTGAGATTCGTATTAGCAATGATATTGCATTTCGGAACTATAGAAGAAAGAACTGGTTCAGGTACAGTAGAAGGTTCATATTGGCGAGATAATGCATCGGCTTTACAGTTTTTAGAACCAGGTCTGTAAGTCAGTACATAATTGAAGTGAGTCAGGAATAAGGACCAACGAGCTTGTCTAGAGGATAAGCGCTTAGCCTCCCCAATATAGGACAAGTTTTTGTGGTCCGTCAAAATCGTAATAGGGTGTAGGGTCCCCTCCAACAAATGTCTCCACTCCTTTAAGGCTTTAATGACTGCTAACAGTTCCCTTTCCCCGATGTCATATCTGCTCTCAGGCCCAGAAAATTTCTTAGAGAAGAAACCACAAGGGTGTAATGGTTTATCCACCCCTAACCTTTGAGACAGAACAGCCCCAACTGCTGTCTCAGAGGCATCGACCTCAAGCAAGAAAGGCAGAGTCGTATCAGGATGGACTAGAATGGGAGCCGAGGCAAAAAGTTCCTTGAGAGTCTTGAAAGCACCAAGAGCTTCCTTAGACCAGAACTTAGTATCAGCCCCTTGTTTGGTCATATTGGTAATAGGCGCAATGATAGAGGAGTATCCTTTAATGAAGCGCCTATAGTAGTTGGAAAAGCCAATAAACCTTTGGATAGCTTTGAGTCCTTTGGGCAAGGGCCAGTCTAAAATAGATTGGAGTTTTACAGGATCCATTTTAAAACCCTCCCCAGAAATCACGTATCCAAGAAAGTCTACCTGAGACTGACCAAAACTGCACTTCTCCAATTTGCAATATAGGCCATGTTGCAGCAGCTTGTGTAATACCTTTCTGACCTGTCTATGGTGAGTCTCAATCTCCTTAGAGTGTATTAGTATGTCGTCCAGGTAAACAATAACACAATCATGCTGAAACTCCCTAAGTACCTCATTAATCAAATCTTGAAATACTGCAGGCGCATTGCATAGTCCAAATGGCATAACAGTGTATTCGTAATGGCCATACCGGGTATTGAATGCCGTCATCCACTCGTGACCTTGCTGGATTCTCACCAAATTGTAAGCCCCTCTGAGATCTAACTTGGTGAAGATTTTGGAGCCCTTAAGACGATCAAATAACTCGGTAATCAGTGGGATAGGATAGGCATTTCTGACAGTTATTTTATTCAAGCCTCGGTAATCGATACATGGTCTCAGCGTGCCATCCTTCTTCTTAATGAAAAAGAACCCAGCCCCGGCCGGAGAAGAAGACCTCCTGATGAATCCCTTTTCTAAATTCTCCCGAATATACTCCTCTAGAACCGAGTTTTCCTGAACAGACAAAGGATATACATGGCCCCTCGGAGGCATAGTGCCGGGTAGAAGCTTAATCTTACAGTCAAATGACCTGTGTGGAGGCAAAGAATCGGCATTCTTCTTGTCAAACACTGCCCTTACGTCTAGGTAAAGGTCTGGTATTTGTCTTTCTGTGGACTGAGTAGGATTCTCCGGTATGTTAATATTAGCTAATGGGGAAACCTTGCACAAACACCGATCCTGGCAGCCCTGGCCCCACGAGAGTATCTCTCCTAACTCCCAATCGATAATAGGGTTATGTTTTTTCAACCATGGGTACCCCAGAACTATGGGAACGGAAGGAGACGAAATGAGCATAAGAGATAACTTCTCCACGTGTAGGATACCAACATTTAACTCAATGGGTATGGTCTCACGAAAGATAACAGGGTCTAGTAGTGGTCTACCATCTATGGCCTCAACGGCCAAAGGTATCTCCGTTAGCTGGGATGGGAAATTGTTCTTACTAGCAAAGGCTTGGTCGATAAAATTCTCAGCAGCACCGGAATCTATCAATGCCATAGCCCTTACTACTTCCTTCCCCCAAGTTAAGGAAACTGGTAGCAGAAGCCTGTGATCTTTATAATTAGGAGTAGAGGACAAAATAGAAACACCCAAGGCCTGTCCTCTAGAGAGACTTAGGTGCGAGCGTTTCCCGGGCGGTTAGAACAGTTCGAGAGAAAATGACCCTTGGCCCCACAGTACATACACAAACCCTCTCTTCTCCTGTGCTGTCTTTCCTCCTCAGAGAGGCGGGTATACCCTATCTGCATAGGTTCAGTAAACAAAGATATCGTGGAGTCAGGACTTGGAAAAGCGGGAGCTAACCTAAAAGAAGGTCTCTGGTTCCTCTCTCGAGTGTTCTGTCTCTCTCTTAGACGTTCATCTATACGAGAGATGGACGAAATTAAATCCTCTAAATTCTCAGGGAGTTCTCTGGTAGCAACCTCATCAAGGATTACATCAGATAGGCCATTCAAAAATACATCCATATACGCCTGCTCATTCCACTTGATTTCTGCCGCCAGAGACCTGAACTCTAGTGCATAATCCACCAGTGTTCGGTTCTCCTGTCTCAGGCGCAACAGTAATCTGGCTGCATTAACCTTTCTACCTGGAGGGTCAAATGTTCTTCTAAAAGCAGCTACAAATGCGTTATAGTTATAAACTAATGGGTTATCGTTCTCCCATAGTGGGTTGGCCCATCTCAGAGCTTTCTCAATGAGTAGGGTGATAATAAATCCTACTTTTGCCCTATCTGTAGGATAAGAGCGAGGTTGCAATTCAAAGTGGATACTAATTTGGTTTAAAAAACCACGACACTTCTCAGGAGCCCCACCATAGCGTACTGGGGGGGTAATGTGAGAAGAAGCACCCACTGTGGCTACCTCTAGACCTGAACCGACAGGAGAAACAGGGGTATTACGTATCTCCTCTGGTGGGTTATTGGCACAAGCTAATAGAGCCTGTAGCGCAAGCGCCATCTGATCCATTCTGTGATCCATGGCTTCAAACCTAGGATCAGGAGCAGCCAGCTTACTGTTTGTACTTGCAGGATCCATTGGCCCTGTCGTAATGTCAGGATCGGGACAGGGATCCAACACGCAGAGTACAAACAGTAGCCAGATACGTATACCGGACCTTAGAATGGCCGGACTAACGTAAGTAGTACAGTATAGAATGGTCAAAGACAAGCCGAGGTCGAGGGTAACAGAAGACAGGTAAGCGAGAGACAAGCCGAATCAAGGGTAACAGAGAATAGCAGAGTAAGGTAAACAAGCCGGGTCAAAACCAAAAGGGATAATAGAATACACAAGCACTGAGTGACTAGAACAAGCTAGAACCACGACAGGGCAATGAGCTAATGAAAGAAGCTCTGTTAAATACCCTGTTCAGAGCAGTAACCACGCCTCCAAGGCGTCTTGATTGGTCCTGCAGCAATTGACTGACAGGTCGTTCCGGGGGAGTGTCCTGATGACTACTTCCTGCCTAGATGCTGTAAAAGGCAGTCACTCCCTCGCGGCCGGCCTAGCATGACCGGATAGACCGCGGGGAAGGGAGCCATCAGGCCGTCTGGATGGAGGAACAGCTAAGTCTCTACCTCTTTCGGAGGTAGAGACCACAGGTACCCTGACAGAGAGATGCCTTGTTTGTAGTGATGTCCCGAACTGTACCTCACAGTCAGCAGACACATTCCAGCCAATCAGCAGCAGACCCTCCCACCTCCATGACGAATAGGGGGCGGACCGAACATCGCGCGTGTTCGCGACCCCGAACACACTATGTTCGCCTGCGAACGGTTCCTGGCGAACTGTTCGGGACATCACTACTTGTTTGCCTCATGTAAGATACATCCCTGGCAGCACACAAACCCAAGAATATTACTGAACTGGAGGCCATTGCTCATGAGCAATGGGTTAAGGTTCCTCAGGAACGCTGCCATAAGTTGGTGTCTGGCTATGCACCTCATTTGCAGCAGGTCATAACAGCAAAAAGGTTCTATACTAAGTACTAAAGATGCTTGCAATGAAGGAGTTGAATAATTTTGAGACTGGAGAAGTCATTATAAGTTGCATTTTCAGTTGAATTTGGGGAAACCACTTTAAGCATTTGTTGTGTTGAGTTATTTCAATTGCTTTTGTTTGATTTGTTTATTGCAAACAACCAAAAAGTCTGTACATTTTGACCTGATTTTCAATGGGGGTTGAATCATTTTGATTACAACTTTACAATTGTGCAAAAAAGCTTAAGAGTCCTAAACGTTCTAGACACACGTTGCTGATCCAATAAAGAAGGCTCAGACTAATAGGGTCCAAATGACAATCACTGCAGGGGCGTATTAGCCGCGAGGCAAACAAGGCATTTGCCTTGGGCGGCATTTTCCAGGGGGCGGCAAAAAAAGCCGCCCCCAAATGCCCAAGGCAAATGTCTTGTTAGCCTTGCGGCTAACAGACATGCCGGCGGGCTGCTGGGCGATCGATCGGGCGGGCGGCCGGCCGGCCGGCCGGCGAGGGAGCACTTCCCCTGAGCTGTCTGCTCAGCTCCCTCGCCAGCCGCAGAGTGAGGCTGGGAGGCGGAGCCGGAATATGACGTCATATTCCTGCTCCCAGCCTCACTCTGAGGCGCGCGAGGGAGCTGAGCAGACAGCTTAGGGGAAGTGCTCCCTCGCCGGCCGGCCGCCCGCCATGCAGTGCCGCCCGATCGCCCAGCAGCCACTGGACCACCAGGGACGAAGAGACACCCCCCCTCCCCAGCATTCCCAAAGGTAAGGAGGCTGGGGGGGGGGGGTTAATAAAAAAAAAAACGTGTTAAAAATAAATATAAAAAAAATGTGTTAAAAATAAATTTAAAAAAAAAATGTGTTAAAAATAAATTAAAAAAAATGTGTTAAAAATAAATAAAACAAAAGTGTTAAAAATAAATTTAAAAAAATGTGTTAAAAATAAATTTTAAAAAAATGTGTTAATGTGGGTGGGTGAGTGTGTGTCTGTGTCTGTTAGTGTGTGTCTGTTAGTGTGTGTCTGTGTCTGTTAGTGTGTGTGTGTGTCTGTTAGTGTGTGTGTGTGTCTGTTAGTGTGTGTGTCTGTTAGTGTGTGTGTCTGACTGTGTGTGTCTGACTGTGTGTGTCTGTTAGTGTGTGTGTCTGTTAGTGTTTCTGTCTGTTAGTGTTTGTGTCTGTGTCTGTTAGTGTGTGTGTCTGTGTCTGTTAGTGTGTGTCTGTTAGTGTGTGTGTCTGTGTCTGACTGTGTGTGTATGTTAGTGAGTGTGTGTGTCTGCTAGTGAGTGTGTGTGTCTGCTAGTGAGTGAGTGTGTGTCTGTTAGTGAGTGTGTTTGTCTGTTACTGAGTGTGAGTGTGTCTGTTAGTGTGTGTGTGTGTGTCTGTTAGCTAGTGTATGCGTATCTGTCAGTGAATGTGTGTGTGTGTGTATTTAGTATGCGGGGCGGGGGGAAAGGTTGGGTGGGGGTGGCGCGGGAGGAGGGGGGGCGCGGGGGGAGGGGGGGCGCCTGAGTTTTGTCCTGCCTAGGGCAGCACAAAACCAGGATACACCACTGAATCACTGGTGGATTATATCTTGACACAAAGCTGGTTATCCAGTAGTAAGTTTAAGCTTTTCCTTTTTATAATAAATGTAAGTGTAAGCTTTTCACATTTCACCAATCTATTTTTGTTAATACAGGAGGCATCGTCAAACTTTCTACTGGATATCCAGCTTTGGGTCAAGATAGAATCCACCAGTGATTGTCATTTGGAGCCCGATAGCCTGAACCTGCTATATTGGCTCAGCACCATGTGAGTGCAACTGACCTTAAACTTCTTTGCACATTTGTATGTTAAGTGATACATTATAATCTGTCTTCTGTTTAAATTTTAGGCTGATGTATTATTCCAGCTGTGGTGATATTGTTTATTTTGTGTGTGCTCTCGCCCTTTAGTTTTGAATTTACATTTGCCACCAGTGTCAGAGAACACTGGAGCCAATCTAACATCATTTATATTGCTGGGTGTGATATGCCTGACATATCAAGGAATAGCCCAGAACATGCCACGCTCATCGTGTACTAAGTGGTCCTCTGTTTCAGATGTAATTCGACAGATTTGCTCACACAGATGCCTCTTGTAGCCACAGTGGGAGTGGGGTGCCTATTGCTGGCCTGCCTCAGAAGCAGTTTTCACCCAAAAAATTATGTAAATTTATACTGTTTTGCAAATCATAAGACAAATGGTAAAAGGCTGGTTTTATCATCACTGGTACACAAATGATGAGATACACAGAGACATAAATAACAACATTGCATTTAATGAGTATGGTAAACATCAAACATCAATAAAGAGACTTTAAAAGGACTGTCTTCCACAGAGACATATTTTTAAATTAACAGTAATTTTCCACAATCAGCCTTCTGTTATTCTCTTTCAGAGCCTGGGAAGAAATGATTCATGCTTTCTCAGGTTTGTGGCGGTTTTCAATAGGCTGTATTTTGCTAGATGTCTTATTTCCATTGCACTACCAAGAATACACCAACATTTTTTTTTTTTTTTGTGTGAAGTGCGTCTCCTCCTGTCTCAAAGGGGCTGTTACAGTAACAGAGCACTAGTTTATCTGATAGCCGGTGCTATAATATTTGTTGTAAACTAAATGTGTTCACACTATACATTTACAGTTCTCACAGATATTTAATCTTTGCTTATGGAAGCCTGAAATTATTTTGTTGTGGAGTTATTGATGGCATAAATTGTAGAAAAATAATAATCAATGCATTTATCACACATTATAGCACATTATTGGAAGCAGAAGTTAATTGAAAGCAGCTGGGTAAGCCCAGTTTTATGTGTGGCATATGCTATGGCAATTAAAACAAAATATGTATATAAACTTGAAACAAATTGGGAAATAACAAACAGAGGCATATCTATGTTACTGGGCACCCGGACCAGACCAGGTATGTTGTTTTTTCCCCTAATTGTAGATTTTTGTTTGTGCATCACTCTGCACTCCCTAGCCCCTTTTGACATATACACTCACATTCATACACACACACGCACATCCACACAGTCATATTTGGGGCAGGACTGGGAAAGAAATTTCACGCAGACATTTTTAATTAGAGAAGCCTAGTGTGAGGGGGTTGGGGCTAGAGAGGGGGCAAGTTGTGTCATCCCCAAAGACAAGCACCCCCTGAGCTCTCGCAATGAGAAAAATCCCTGTGTTTGTTTTGTGCCGCGCAAACAAATATAATGCCTCACTTGTGCTGCTTTTGCGTGTGACTTGTATCTGGTGTCTCCATAAGTAGGACACCAAAGGGAACAGGTTCAAGAAAGAGTATTGTGCATTTATTTGGAGCCTGCTTCTGTTTTGTGTGTGTAGAGTGAGCTGTTTGTGGTGTGGTGTGGTGTTTTGTATAAATAGGTTGGTTTCAGTTGTTTTGTGTTTGTGATGTAATATGTGTGGCTAGAGGCTGTAGTATGTGTCAAGGGGATGTAGAGAGTGAGAGTTTGTGTGTATAGGTTCTGTGTGTTGTGTATAGTGGATGTAGCAACTGTGTGCATTGGGGCTGTTGTGTGTATAAGGACTGTAGTTTATGTAGTGTGTGTAGTGGCTGTATGAAGTGTGTGTCAGAAATGTAGTGTTTTACAGTATTGTGTATATAGGGGATCCAGAGTCTTTATAGAGGATGGTGTGTGTGTGTGTGTGTGTGTGTGTGTGTGTTTGTGTGTGTGTTATCCAGAATGTGTAAAGGAGATGGATGTGTAAATGGTCTATAGAGGATGTGTGTTTTTTTCCTAATTCCTTTTCTTATCTTTGGCCAGGGAGGGGGTACAAAAACCCTGGTGGTATTTAATGACTACCCTGCACCTCATCCATGTGCAGCTTTGAGAACAGTCTTCATGTTAGAGGAATATTCTGCACCAAGAAGAGGTGCAGGTCTAAAATCTCATGGGCCCTACCCCCCTCTCTTGATTAAAGTTGTACTGGGCCAGTGAAATAGATCTTTGATCTGCTTACTGACCTGTTAAGGTACACAGCAGTGCCAGCACTTGGAATGCGCCAGCCCTGAATGGGCCAGCAGGGGATTGATACTTTGATCTCCCCTGCTTGTCTCAGCCTTTGGTCATCAATGCATTTGCCAGGTTGGTCTTTGGCTAGTCCAGGCCTGCTCATATATATATGTATATATACACACACTTGAGGTCCACCTAGTTACAAACATAGTATAGAGCATCCTTTTTCCTTCCTTTACTGAAAGAACTGGAGTGAAGTCTCATTCCTGGAGTCCCCTGATGGGACCTACTGGGTTCACTCTGTGCACCCTGCAGCTCTCTACTGATGCCAGGAATGGGTTGATGTCACAGCCAAGCTCTAAGCATAAGTACAAGGCACAGTATGGAGCTAGTCTAATAAGTGATTACACTAGCTCCCTCGTCAACAATTCAGCAGCCACTGGAAGCACATCTGCAAAGCAGGCCTCTGCCACTAAGTGCTTGTAGCCAGTAGGCTGCTCTGGTAAGATGGGACCGCTCTGTGAACACCTCCCCCCACCACCATTTGTCACCCAGAACAGACTGCCCATGCCCTGGTTAGTGTACTTCCAATAATATCAATGAAGAAGTTCCATCAAAGTGAAAATAAACATGCATGTGTGCTTGTATATAACTATGATAGCTATACAGCACACCTTGTACTGGATAGGATTCGCTTTTGACCTCAGAATAGTATGAATTATTTGTGGCATGTAATTAAGAAGGTCCTGAAAACATTCTTTAGAAAATCTGGTCAACATTATGATGATAGCAACATGCAGTTGACACAGCTTTGCCAGCTGCACATTCATACTGCAAATTTGCCATTCTACCACATCCCAAAAATGCTCTACTGGATTTAGATCTGGTAACTATGGAGGCCAATGAAGTACACTGACTCATTGTCATGTTCGTAGTACCAGCTTGAGATATGTACTTTGTGACATGGCACCTTATCTTACTGAAGCAGGCAATTAATAGACATGGCTGTCTACATTGAAAAAAAGAGTTAAGTCCATCACGTTTAACCATGAAGCCCATTCTTTAATTCTGTTGATCCAAATGAAGGCAAAAATTGTAGCCACTTCCATTAATACAACATATAGGGGAAAAAATCCTTCTTGATTTCTGTTTACATACATATGAATTATATCCTTAAATATTCCATTTATGCAAAAAAAGCATCCAAACCATTTAAAAATTATCTATAGAATCTGATAACACAACCTCTTAAGGTAGAGAACTTCACGTCTCTATTAATCTTACTGTAAAGAATCCTTTCCTCTGCTGTAAGAAAAAATACCTTTCTTCCAGACTTCTTGTCTGTTGTATATTCCTACTAATGTGTACTGATCCTGTATATATTTGTATAGTGCTATCAATTTGCATAGTGCTATCATATCCTCTCTGAGGAACCTTTTAACTAAAGAAAACAAATCAATTTTTTCTCGCCTTTCCACATAACTAATGTTTTCATCATGAATTGAACCTCATGCATGCCCTATTAATGGATAATTGTTAAGGGTCCATAAGAATGCCCCTTTCTATCTCATTAGACATTTTGCCATTCAGGTGAAAGGGAACAGGGTGAATCGTTAGTGTAGGACTCACCTCAGAAGTTGTCCTTGACTGGTCTGGTGAACTTAGCCTTTAACAGACATTGGAGTGAAACTAAAAAAAAAACTCCTGTTATTTAAATATGCATAGGGATTTGTGCTAGTTCGAACTGCGCAGTTAAGTTTAATCTTTGGTTTTGTACAATTTATACAGTCGACCTTGTCAAATGGTTGGTATGAACAGGGAATAGAATATCAGAAATACTGTTTAGTTGTACTGAGCAAGTAGCTAATGAGGAGCAACTTTAATAGAGGAATATAGGAGGTTATGAGGAGGCAGAACAACGTCGCTCAGAAGTTCCAGAGTGGTGACTTAGAGGAGAGCAGTATTCAATGTCTAATACAATGAGAAGGTAGACCAAAGTGAATGTTGGGTTGAGTTTACCATGAATTAAACTTGAAGATCTGGAATATCAGACAACGCAACAAGAGGAGTTTAGAAACTGGTTACTGACAGCAAGTTTATTAGCAGGGAAAGTTACAGCACAGAGGATAGATCTATAAGTGTAGCCAGCATATTGGTGCCAAGGTCTGAAGTCAGTAAGATATGAAGGAATGATCTATAAGCGTATTTACGATATTGGAGCTGAGGTCTGTGGTCAACAAAGTAGAAGGATGAAGGGGCGATCTGTAAGCAGTTGTCAGGAGATAGCTGAGTTCAAAAGTCCATATGCGAGCAGATTTGTCAGACAGGTCACTTGGATTAGATACATAATGAGGCTGGAAAGGAATGTTGTTCATTACAGACTAGGGAGAATCAATAAATGAGCAATGGGTATCTGTAGAGCTGGGTGTAAATAGCAAGTTAATAAAAAACCTGAAATGATTAACTCTTGAATTAAAAGAAAACCTTTTTTCAGTATTCAGTAAATAATAGTAAGCATAGTTAACCTTTGTTTAGAAGAAAATTGGACTATAAACTATGAACCATACCAATAAACTATAGCAGGCATGTTTTTACTTTGCTTTTGGCATACTTGTACATGGTCAATTACTCCACATCATAAGGTACTAAAACAGCCCCAACTAAGATGTTGGTCTTGTTATTTTGACCCATCCTCACACAGGCTTGTGATATTACCTGATATAAATATCACCTTTCAAGTCCTAAAAATTATATAATACATCTGATTTGTTAACATAACCACCATGCAAGAAAACAGATTAAATAGGGAGACAAGAGATTGTCCTTTAGAATTCTCTAGCACCATGAATAGAATAAAGGAGGATTGCTAAACTGTCTTAAAAATGTTTTTAACTTGTAACTTGCACACTGTCACAGTAGTATGTCAATGCCCAGTATGATATGCATGAGGAGTTGCATATTGCTCTTTTAATGTGAGTCATGAGTTACATTTCTCCTGAATGATAAGCCTGAACTCAAAGCCAAATGTACTAACAAAGTGGTGTAAAGATTATTGGGCTGTAGGGTGTTGGTCCAGTTAGGTGGGACATGGTAACCAGTGACTCCTGGAAGAACATCAGACATATATATTCCGCTGTACAGTATACAACTTCCACCTCAACACCCGTGGAAAACAAAATAAAATATTGACTTAGCTTTTGGGTACTTGCTTCCCTTAAGTTACCTCCCAATATGGTAACTATATACAAAATCTTATAAAATACAAAACGATCAGGGATCCAGCGTGTACCACTAAAATGGAAACATGAAATACAACATAGTGTAATAAAGTTACAATTTTGAACACTCGCTTCACATATCAAGGTAACACTCACAAGATGACGAATTAAGTCAGGCCCTCAAGGTGCCTCCCCTTAGATAGGGTTTTTTTCTTTGCTGGTTATCACGCCAAATCCACTTATTGGCTTTTTAAAAAAAAATATTATATATATATACACTAAATAAAAAATAAATAATAGATAACGGTCCTACGCATTTCCTCAGGGACCAAAATTAAAAATAACAATAAAATATACACTGCCAACAAAAAGACAAATGCACAAATAAGTTGTAACCTTATTACACTATATATATTCCGCTGTATGGTCTAACAGAGAATGTCTGCACTGGGAGATTATTAAGAGGCCCATCACCTATACTCCTCCACCATTTTTTTCCTTAAAACCTTATCAGAGCAGTTGCATTTCTAGACCTGAAGGACTGTAGAAGTCCACGAGAGAACAAATCCTGTTTATGGCTTTGTCCATGGCATAGTTCTGTGGAGGAAAATGTATGTTTGTGGGTGCAATTCCCCTGCTGGTTTGCAGATTACCACATTCCCTACTGGAGGTCTGGAGAAAGGCATAGTTACTTTAGTCTTCATGCTCTCTGCATAACATGTGCTATATGGCTAAAGTCGTTACCTGGTCTTGAATTTTTCTCCCACTTCTTACCAAAAGATCTGTTATTGTCTCGACAGCATTAGGCATTTCTTGTGCTGATTCTGCATGTTTTTTATGCCCCGTTTTTCAATGTTTATATCTGCACTAGCTTTTATTTACCTGCCACTGTAATAGCATTGCTGTGATCTGTAATTTTAGGAAGAATGAATGTACCTTTAGCCTGCCATGGTCTAATTTGTATCTTGTATTGAATGCTTTGCTATGAGCTGCATTTGTTCTCACAGGCATTTGTTTAAGAAGCACCCCCTAGTGGCTGTCTAGAAGACTAGAGGTCTTCTAGACACTAGAGGTGCTTGATCCTGCTATGTTAACATTACATTTTTTATAAAACTAGGGTAAAAACTGCAGGGCAGTCCGAGTACATTTAGTGACCCTTTAATGGCCAACGAGAAGAGCCTATTACGGGGACAGTAGAGGTTCAAAGGCTGTCCAATGGTCTATAAGGTTATATTCTGTAATTTAGTTAACAGGGAACTGCCCTTACAGAGAAATGAATATATTTTTTTGTGGAGGTATCAAATACATTAGCAAAGATGGTTACAGTTAACAGAGTGCTGAAAGCGTTCTGCTCTGGGAGACGCAACAAATGTGTCATAAATGTCTATGAATCTGAAAGCCTTTAGGCCACTGAAGGGTAAAACAAGTCATAAATAAAGTCAGTTAATAAACTATTTTGTGTCTGCCCCGCCATAGACTAGCATGCCATAATTACTGGTCAAGCAGATTTAATGACTACTTCAGCATCAGGAATGTCACCAGACTTTATTACACAAGAGTGAACTTCTATAAATGGATCCTTCAAGCTCACCATGTAGCAGAAAAGGGCCAAAAATCGCTCAAATTGTATTTAGTATAAAGATGAACAGACCTATTTAGATAAAGTTAAACACGTTTTACAAAACAGCTCACCATACAAAATTAGTCCCAAAAGAAAATAATAGATGGGAAAAATATGCCTAACATGTTTCATGCATAGCTGCATTTTTTCAATGGCTAACTTTACAGTACAAACCCATTTAAACAAAATGAAAAGCAATTAAACAGTCAAAAAAAACACAAGAAATCTACACAAATAGGAGGGTTCAACACATTAACCCCATTTAACCATATGTGGAGAATGACTATATCAGTGGAAGAGTAAACAACACTGTCATAGCTGACGCAGACAACATTATTGAATAAACCTCACTTTAACTGCCTTGAGTGCAAGGGTAAATAGTATAAATTCACTCCTTGGATACCAAAATAGTTTGTGTCCAGCAGCTTTTGCAAGGTAGCAGCAAAAAATGCTTGTGCCAAGATTGTTGACTGTATCACAATATACTTATACTACTTTTGTTTCTGTCTGAACTTATTTGGAATTTAGATTTTTCTGGGCCCATATTTTAATGTTTTATTTATGGCCTTCTAGATGGAGAATAAAAGAGGACCAGAGACAGAGCCCTGGGGAACACCAACTGATACACGCAATGGGGAGGAGGTGTCACCAGAGAAAGAGATACTAAATGAGTGTTCAAAAAAGGCTGAAAACCAGGAGGGTACCATGTCACAGAGTCTAAGCTTGAGGAGGATTTGAAGAAGAAGAGAGTGGTCGACAGTATCAAAGGCAGCAGAGAAGTCAAAGAGAATTAAGAGAGAGTAATGACCTTTAGATTTAACAGTGATTAAATCTTTAGTCACTTTGTTAAAGGCCATTTCAGAGAGAGCAGAAGCCAGAATGAAGAGAGTCAAGGAGAGAGTCAGTAAATTCCCCGAACATAGACCAGCTCACCAGAGCAGGGAATCCCTCGAATCTATGTTCCAGCTCTTTAACATCCTTTGAATCCTTTGAATCCCCAAGCTAGAGAGGTGGTCGTAAGTCTGAGCCGTTGTTATGCAGGTAAGTCGCAAAATAAGGACTACCCGTAGTTTATAATACGTGTGCAATTTCACTGTTGCTAAAATAGAATTGGCAGATCTTGGTTTTCCATTGATTAATATAGGGCTTATCTATTGTATCTGACATCATTGCTACTTTATACCAGTAAAATTATTATTCTGGAGCTACCGGTATATATCTACAGTACTTTCCGATACCACAAGCGAGAGCAGAAATCCTGACAGATCTTTTAAAAAAATAAATAAATACAAGTGTAAATTTCTTTTTTGCATATGCGAGTTTTTTACCTGCACTAATATATTGAGCCATAAATTGGTGGAATGGGATCCTGGCAAAAAATGTGTTTCTCTAATGCCTCATTTCCACTGAGCGGATCTGATCGGTTCGGTTCGGTTCACTATTTTGGGTGTTTCCATTATCAAAGTAGTCCATACAAGCGAACCGTACCGATCCATTCAGGCTCCTGCTTCAGATGTAGGGCCATAGGAAATGGAACGGTTCGGTTAGGGCGGACCTACTATACAATCCATTGGACAGGAAGAGCATTTTTTCTAAACCCTGCATGGCTCTCAAGGTCTTACTTGCAGTGGAAACACTCACCAGAATGGGCCGGTCCATTCTAAACCTTCCAAACTGTACCAACCCGAACCGATCCGCTCAGTGGAAACGAGGCATTAAAGTACAAGTTGGTACTTATTTGTGCAGTATACATGAAGGTATGTGAGAACGTATACATGATTAGGGCTTAAACAAAAACATTTTTTGGTCCTAGTGCCTGCTGTTCTGATGATGTGCTCGCGCTGTGATGCCCCAAGACACTTCCTTTGTGTCCCAGATGTAGTAAAGATACACTACAGACCCCTGAAGCACTTCAGTCCTGTTTTTTTTATTCTTTTTTTTATATTTCACAAAAAAGGGCAGATTTTAATAGAAATTGCCATTATTTAAAAATTAAGCTTGTTAGACCCCCTTGCTGTCAATCAACAGGTCCTGTTACTTCCTGGTTTGTTTAGCTCAGTGGAGCTAAACTCAAGAGGCAGCGATTGCTCAGAACACCTGCCTTGCAAAGACTTCTCATTAAACTGCATTGGAAAGTCTGTGATTGGACAGCAAAAGAAAGTCTGGGCGAGGTTAGAAAGGGGAGAAAGAACTGCAGCTTTTGCAAGTTGTTTTTAGATATACTGACAAAAATGCATAATTAAACACATGCACGATTTCTTTTGGGTATATCTACTAAATGGTGATTTTTAAATTTATTTATTTACGCAATGGAGTTTTTCATTAAGGATTCACTGAGCCTTATTGGGGACTTTATGATACCCAAATATTCTAGCCCACTGTGTTTTTTGTTTGTTTTTTAAAGAGATACTCTGTACTGGTAATGTAACTGGATGTCAAATTTACATCCCAGCAAAATGATATCACCATGATGTAATTCACCAAGCGGATTTATGTATTCTGCTGTGCTTCATTTCGAATAGTATAATGAAACCTTTGCTTCAGCTGAAAGGAGAATGAAAATAATTATATAATTACCCTAGATTTTGGCGTTTGACACAACCTGTGCAACATTTTGGAATTAATTCACTGGACACTGAATTGCAGTGAATCCAAAACATAGTTGATTTGGACAAATAACTCTCCACACAGGTTACAGTCATAACTTAGTTATAATTTAGCAATTTGATTTTTAATTCACTATGATAGACGCCTATATGTTTTATTTCATGGCTAATTTCAGTCTGCAACTTGTTCATTGCGGCAAAAGAAAAATTAAATAAATGTTACTGTCAATTTCGGGGAGATGCAGCAATTTTCATTTTACAGAAAAGCTTGTTCTTTTTTCACATCCCCCTCATTGCAAAACACATCTTAATTCTGCTACAGTTCAGTATCGGTTCCTAAGACGTCCAGCAGACATTATCAACTTCCTCTATTTAGTGGAAATTCTGCTCTTATTAACGTTGCTCCTTTAGCTTTTAATGGGATCTGGTTCTTAGAACGTCACTGCTAAGAATAAAGAGCAAGGTTGCAGGCGTGTGTGTGGGTGGGACAACAGCATCAGCAGCTGGCTGACGTCAACCCAGGCCCCCACACACAACCTGTGCTGGCTGACGTCAGCCCAGGCTCTCCCTCTCGTCTAACCATCCTCATAATAAAATAGAGTGGGTTTTATTCACTAAACAATGATTTGTGGTGAACTAAAAGCTGAATTGCAATGAGTACTACATTTATTTACTAGATTGACAATTCATAGTTAATTCAAAGAGAATTTCACATTTAATGCCAGAGTAACTGAATTCAAAAACACAGATGATTTAGAGAATTTTTCCAGTTTCGGCTATTTTGACTTCACATTGAATTCTCTCTTTAGTGAATAACCCTGTTAGATTGTAATAGCTATGTTAAAATGCTAAAAAAAAAAAAAAAAATCGGGACTTCTTCACCTCTCTCCTGTAGGGGTACAGCCTGGGTGCTAAGCTTCATAGAGGGAGTCATTTGCTGATTTCATGATTTCATACTTTAGAATCCACCCTTCGTGATTTTATGTTATCTCTCAGTGAAGCAAATGAGATTTCAGGCAGCAAAAGAGAAATGGTAATATTGAATTATCCATTGCCAAAACGTGTTAACAATCATCTCATTGACAGCCGCTAGAGGCGCTTCTCACTGTGATTTTCACAGTGAGAAGACGCCAGCGTCCATAGGAAAGCATTGAGAATGCTTTCGTATGAGACTGGCTGAATGCGCACACGGCTCCTGCCGCGCATGCGCATTCAGCCGATGAGGAGGAGAGGAGGAGGAGAGTCCCCCGCCCAGGGCCGTCTTTAGCGCGGGGCAAACGGGGCAGCTGCCCCGGGCCCAGTTGCTCCTGGGAGGCCCCAGAGCAGCTGCTCCGTGGGCCCCGCGATTTGCGCAGCCACCCTTGGACCCGGCAGTGCGGCTGCACAGAGCCGCACCATCCCGCATGCTAAAGAGGGCCCCCGGGTGGCCCATGCACAAAGGGCCACCCGGTGGGCATGTGCCAGCAGGGGCCCAGTCGGGCGCTGTTACGCTTAAACAGCGCGACCGGGCCCCTTCCTGTTCGGCAGCCGGATGGGAGGAAGTGAGTGCCGCACAGGAGGAGAAAGGCAGGGAGGAGAGGAGTTTCAGAGTTGAACTCCCAACTACCTCAGCCTGCCACTGGACTCCAGGGAAACCACCCTCCAGAAAAGGTAAGGGTGGTTGGAGGGTGGCTAAATGTATGTTAGTATGTTTGTGTGTGTATGTCTGTGTCAGTATTTCTGTCTGTGTGTGTGTCAGTATTTCTGTCTGTGTGTGTGTGTCAGTATTTCTGTCTGTGTGTGTCAGTATGTGTGTGTCAGTATGTCTGTCTGTGTTTCAGTGTGTCTGTGTGTGTATCAATACTTCTGTCAGTGTGTGTGTGTCAGCATGTCTGTGTGTGTCAGTATTTCTTTGTGTGTCAATACTTCTGTCAGTGTGTGTGTCACTATTTATGTGTGTGTCAGTATGTCTGTCTGTGTGTGTGTCAGTACGTCTGTCTGTGTTTCAGTGTGTCTGTGTGTATATCAGTATGCCTGTGTGTGTCAGCATGTCTGTGTGTGTGTCAATACTTCTGTCAGTGTGTGTGTGTCAGTATTTCTGTCAGTGTATGTGTCTGTGTGTGTGTCAGTACATCTGTCAGTGTATGTGTCTGTGTGTCAGTATGTCTGTGTGTGTGTCAGTGTGTCTGTGTGTATGTCAGTGTGTCTGTGTGTATGTCAGTATGCCTGTGTGTGTCAGCATGTCTGTGTGTGTGTGTGTGTCAATACGTCTGTCAGTGTATGTGTCTGTATGTGTGTCAGTATATCTGTCAGTGTATGTGTCTGTGTGTGTATGTATGTGCGTCTGTGTGTGTGTCAGTATGTCTGAATGTGTGTCAATATGTCGGCCAGTATATATTTGTGTGTCAGTGCATGTGTGTGTCAGTATGTATCTGTGAATGTTTTAATATGTCTGTGTGTGTATGTGTCAATATGTCAGTGATTGGGGGTTGGGCGTAATTGGGGGGTTGGTGGATTGAGAGGGTCGCAGGGCCGAGGGGGCCCAACAAAATTCTTTGCCCAGGGTCCTATTCATATTATAGACGGCCCTGCCCCCGCCTGGCGCTGGAGAAAGAGGTTAGTTTAACCCTTCCCACCCCCTAGAGCCCGGCGGGAGGGGGGTCCCTGAGGGTGGTAGTACCCTCAGGGCACTTTAGTGCCAGGAAAACGAGTATGTTTTCCTGGCACTATAGTGGTCCTTTAATCTGGTTTGGAATTGTATATAGTCTTGTGGGTGCCCCACCCCCTGTTTATCAAAGTGTGTACTTTTTAAAATTTGGTTTTCCACTTGTTTTTCATTCAAAGGTTTCCCCAGAAGCAGCCCCAGTGTGTAAGGAAATCCCCTCTACATCCCCTGCTAAACAACTTTCGGTTTCCTTTTGATATCATTCTTGCTAAGTTTCCACTTAGCCATACACTATTCAGTTTAAACATCAGCTCTGTTAAATGGAAAATAACAACTAGATGTAAAAATAATGTATATATTTCATTTGTACGCCAAACTCGCAGCTACAAATCATTTCATTTCAAACGCGTGTGAACTTACAAGTCAAGTCATATGAAAAGTTTTGCTTTTTTTTTTGTTTTTTAAAGGTGCAGGCTCTCATATTAGGTCACTGCTTCAGTGCTAGCCCAATACCCTCACACTAATAGTGGTAGATCAGTCTTTAGGCCCTGTAGTTCCACACCTGGAGTCCAAGCCAGCCTCTAGTTATACTTCCCTGTACTAAAAATGATGTTTAGAAATTTCACAACAAATTGACAAACCTGTCGTGATATCAGCAGGTATCACTAATGAAGCAGAACTGTGACCTTAAAATTGATAAAGTCTTTATGATATGCAAAATAAACAAAGACTACAAAATATGACAGAGCCTCTTTAACCCCTTAAGGACCAAACTTCTGGAACAAAAGGGAATCAGGACATTTCACACATGTCATGTGTCCTCAAGGGGTTAAAGTGGATCTGTCACGTGTACCCTCACATTACCAGCAAGGCCTTTTTCTTTCTCTCTCTAGTCTCTCACCAAGGTTTCTGCCAGATTTTCACACCAGCAGCTACCTTATTATATCTTCTGGCATTGATGCTTGGTCGCTGCCTTCCTCTGCCCTTTTGTAATCATGTGTGGCAAATTTCTGTGCATGCCCAGTCATTTTATCAATCAAATAGGGGACAGCAGGGCATGTGAGAGATGCCAGGTAACCATATGAACAGGTAACAATTATGGGTAAATACAAATTGAGAATGGAGGTTGCAAGGATGGACAAATTGTAGGTTCTCAGCTGGCAAAGCATCATTGGAGTTGTATGAGAGAGGGAGGATCTGTTTGGCCACCCTTGCGCTAGAAGGATCACCTCCAAAAATAAAGTATTGCACCAGGGTCCTCTCTACATGTCTTAAATGATTGGAGAGTAGGGGAGAGTCTAATGTGGGGAGGCAGACTGTTCCATAAGAATGGAGCTGCCCGAGAGACCAAGTAAGAGAGAATTAGGGTAGTTAATGCGATAAATGACAAGTGCATGAACCAGTTCCATAGTAGCATCTTGGGTAAGATATATATATATATATATATATATATATATATATATATATATATATATATATGTATGTATAAAAATCGGCCCGGGCATTTTCTAATCAAAGAGCCCCATTGACAGGGGGTGGAACCATAGATGGGGCATGTTGTGTCATCACCAATGACAAGCACATCCACCAAAAGTAAGCATTAGTTTGTTACTGGATGAAAAAAGAAAAAGAAAAAAACAGGAGCCTATACAGTGAAAATGGTAGATAATGGCACCCCTTCAGTAACTGAGGATTGGTGGGTGGGAGGGAGAGGGACCCTCCAGTGCCAGGAAAACGGATTGTTTTACTGGCACTGGAGTTTCCCTTTAAGTCAAAACTACACTCTCACTAAACCCCCCACTGGATAACAAGACTGGAATATAAATAATAAAAACAAAAAATGGGCATGAAGCCCAATCTCAGGATAGTCGTTCAGAGACAGTGTTGAATGGAATAACGTCAGCGAAAAGTAAAACGCTAAGATATTGCCGGCTACGGAACCCCTTAGTAGCCGACAATATCTCAGCGTTTTACTTTTCGCTGTAGTTATTCCATTCAACATTGTCTCTGAACGACTATCCTGAGATTGGGCTTCATGCCCATTTTTTGTATATACACATATACACACACATATATATATATATATATATACACAAATAGTTTTACAGTATACATAATATATAGCTACACGTAGATATATACACTCATGCATATGCATAGAAATATGTGAATGTATATATATACACGTTACCATATATGCAATTATAATAATAATAAATGTAAACATTAGAATGCATCTCAATATATGGGTGTAGCGGACCACGGGTAACCCGACTGGTTACTTCCGCTAATTCCTTCCTTCAGCCACTCTGGAACCATTAAAGCATACAGACATCCATTCCCCCAGTAACCAGACAAAACATAGTTCTGGGAGTCAACTCAACTGAGGTTTATTTGGTCACACACAGCTTTTATGCACAGGCCACTACATGCGATCTCCAATACAATAATACAGGGCTTTTCCTCCCAGGATCCTCTATAGAAAAATATACAATATTCTAAAATAAAACTCCAATAAGACATTTTCAAAAGGGGCTAATTGGATTTCATGGGAGGTCAGAACTTACAATCCAAATTCCTCTTTGAAGCTGGGACCTCAACTAAACCACTCTGCGTGGTGTGAGAAGTCACACACAAGTGGCCTGGAAGTCTAAACTAACTCTCTTTCTGGATTCACGTTTTTATTTCTTGGGTAATGCTAAAATTCCCTCAAGCACTTTTTTGGTCACTGAATGAGTGGTCCGGCTGGGTAAAATTGTGTCCCACAGTATTACAGTAATATTCTTCTTTGTGGTGTTTAATGGAATGTCTGTGCAATGTAGCAACCCTAAGTCACATTTAGTGCACTATATTGTATACACTTCATTTTCAATGTGCAGTAGTAGGATCCTTTAATGCTGTAGTTCTACAATGTACTGCGTCAGTATAGCGTACAGATATACAAGTGGAAAGAAACATTAAGCATTAAAAATTCCTCCTGCAACTTGAAGGACTCCAAAAAAAACTTCAGCTGACTAAAGTGCTTTAGGCCTTAACTGTGTGCCTTCCAATTCATAAAATTGGTGATTTCAATTTATTTTTGCCTATTAAATAATTTGGGAACACCCCAATGCAGTCAAACTGATAAATAGGGGAGCTATCTGCTAAATAGGGGAGCTATCTGGTAAACAGCTCCCTAACCTTAAATATGGCAATCGTACAGAAGGATAGCAATTTAGGAAGTTATTTACTAAACAGATGCTGCCCAATTTGTCTCTCTTCTGCATGCACTGATTGTCGGCTGCTGTATGTGCATATGTGCTGGCACAGTTGGCAGTGAGATTTTCTGCATGGTGTGATACGTTGTTGTTTTTTTTTAATTCATCCCATGAGTTGGTAGTTTCCTGTTGATTAGTTGTTCCACTTTTGTGGGGTTTTGTGAAGGCCAAAATAGGGGTTTCAGAGAAGACATTTTTATAGTGCCATCTTCTGTTAGCACTGGTTGTACAATATTTTGTATTAAAGAACAGGGTTGTAGATTACCACTGTGACGGACCGCCTGGCACCCTGACCGGGTACCTCCATCAATCGCTGATTCCTAGTACTTGCAAGCACCATAAGCACTGCACTGGAACACCATAACCACAGTAAACGCCACAAACCGCCGCAGCTTGGTTGGGGTCTCTCTGTCCTCCACCCACCCTGGACCCAAGAGCAGGATCCAGCTTCCAGTGGGTAGACCTCTCCTAGGCCTGAGAGCAAAGCAGGAGAAAGTGTTGTGAAAGTGTTGTGATCCAAGGGAGTATAGTGATTATAGCAATCCCCAGAGTGTGCATATAGCTCTCCAATACCCCAAACACGAGCCTAGACTTCATGAAGGGTAAAACGAATCTCCGTTTAATGGTAACCACAACTGGTCTTTTATGACAGTACCCATGCAAGGGGCACTCCCCTCTGGACCTGAGAGTAAACCAAAGTAGAAATAAATACACTATCACATTGGCTCTCAGGTCCAGGGCACTCCCATACAAAATCAGATAAACCCTCCTCTGTGCCTGTGAGATAATTGAAGGAACTGTACTAATTTAATCCAATTATCTCCAAGCACAGAAAAAACATACATTTTCAGAAACCTCCCAAAATACCTTAAAACACACAAAACCCCCACAAACGTTACATGCCCTGTAACCCTGATCTGGGTGACCAACATATCCCCAAATCACCCAGATCAGTTCAGGGGTTCAGCAATTTCCTGGAAGTCTTATTTTTGACCGATCTTGCACATGGTCCTATGCCCAAAACAGTTTCAGGAAATCAGGACTAACGGTCGGTCTCTCTGTCTGGAGTACAAAAGTACATAACTCACATGAACAGAGCCTTTTAAAGTGCATTGGGCAAGGTATGTTGCAGGGCCCATAGTCCTGAGGCAAGAGACTGGCCACAAGGCCCCTCCAAGAACCCGTGACGAGGTTCAGGTCATCACAGCCACAATTGTGTAGAGGGTTTTTTTCTTTCTCCCTGTTCTGCAGCAGGTGCATGCGTGGGGATTTTGGATTTATTTTTTATAATAGTCCTTGATTTGTAGCCTGTCTCACAGACTGAGAGGGTACATTTAAGAGCAAGATGCCGTCATTATGGTCAGAGCAATGATGCCCTGCTTAGTATGGGAGGGGTTGAAGCTACGGAGATAACTGCATCTGTTTGTGGGTTTCCTATAGAGAAATGTAGATTGTGTCATTAGTATATGTTACAGGAGTGTCCAGTACGTTCCTTGTAAGAACGTTTACGTTTTTTGTAGCATAATACATTTTTTATGTTTATTCTATATAAGTTTTATATAGAATAAAAAAAATATCTGTGATGATTAAGGCACTTTATGAGTGTGAATATATTTAGTGGTTTAAATAAAGCCAGTACAACACTTTTGTGGGCCCTTCATAAACACAACACACAATACAGAAGCAAAGAATGCTGAGTGACAAGGTGACAAAAAGCCAACACAAGCAAATACTGGTGTTGGCTTTTTATAATCCGTTTTAGATTGATTGATGGGTTTAATAAATTAAACAGGTCTTGGAACTGTTTGAGGTTTTCCTCACTTTATTTTTTTCCTCGCTCTCTATCTAATCCTAACATACCTCAGGATAATTTAAGCTCCATAAGAAAACCCCTGAAACATTTGTATTTCTATCAATAAACATATAGCACATTTTAGTGTGCTTTTGAATCTGATAGGGCTGCCCTAGTTTTTCTGTACTTTACTGTGACTTGTTAACCACTGCTTGAGCAACATGGCATTCTTGCTGTTTTGGTACTGGAGTAACCTGACCTCTTTTTTTTTTTTTGTAAAGAACCAAGTTAATTGCACACATCTGAGGTTGGCTTTAAACAATTTAATGCCATTAGTACCCCTAAGTAGAAAACTGGCAATAGAAACCTGACACCACTAGTATTGCACTTTGTTCTAAGCAGGGATGGACAACTTCAAACACTACTTTAATTATTGTACTTTGCTCTTTCACTGACAAGCACAGTCATTAAGTGACCCTGTAATTAGTTAATATTTCTTGGATCCTGGAAGCACGTCTCTGTCCAGTAATATATAAATTACAGATTATTTTTTATTTTTTTTACTAAGCATACATATTGTGGCCAAAATAATTTAAAAAGACTGTACCACAAGAAATTATACTTTAATATGTATTACTTACAATAATGGAAGGTCCCATAACACTGGTTTACTCGTGGGCTACACATGTTCTAAATCTACCATCAAGGTTGACTAACACTCTAAAACACAGATCAGCATACCTGACTCTCAGGTCCTCCGTCACGATCTCCTTACAGAGGTGGGTGTTAAACTTCTGCAACTCCCACCTCCGCTCCGTCCTTCTCATATAGTCTTCACTTATTTGCCCTACTTGGAGACATTTCCCTAAGCAAGGCAACCTCCTCCATGATGCCGAAGCGCTAGCTTCATTGCCACTATGCCAGCGTCTGAACAAAGTTCCTCTATTCCCTAGCCAGAACTAGCAGTGTCAGCTAGGGCATTACCATAACAGCCAGGCCCAGACTGGCCATCGGGCATACCGGGCAAATGCCCAGTGGGCCGCAATGGCCATGGGCCAAGGCCAGCAGGGGAGATCACTGTGGGCCCATACAGAGCCGGGGCTATTCGGCCCACAGTCACTCATATGTGACTGATTGCTGGGGGGGGTGGGGAGGCAGGAGAGGACCCAGCAAGCTCCAAGGCAACGCTCAGATTCGCGAGAATGAACTCTAGCCCTGAAGGCTAGAGTTTACTCACCACTAAGACCACCAGGGACTGCAGCACCATGCCCCCCCCCCCAGGCTAAAGGTAAGAAGGGTGTGGGGGATATAACGTTTTTTTTTTTATATATATATATATATACAAAAAAAATACATATTTAAATAAACATATTCACACTTACACTAACAGCACCCACCCACACACACAGCACACTCACACTAACAGCACCCTCAGACACACACAGTACCTTCCCACACATAGCACACTCTCACACATCCAGCAGACACATACATATATATGTATAATATATAAAATAACCCTCAGTGAGTTAACAGACAAAGAAAATTAGAAACATAGACTACGACAGTAGATAAGAACACCCTCACACACATACTGCACCCCTCACACACATGCTGCACCCTTCACACATACACACAGCACACCCAACACACTATGCCCCTCACACATACAATACGTCCTCTACACACACACACACACACACACAATCTCCTATACACACTCTGGATCCTTTACACACTACATGCCCTACAAATGCACTACACCACCTACACAAACTACATTCCTTACATACAAACTCTGGATCCCCTATGTACACACTACATTCCTTGTAAGCAATCACTCACAACATTCTCTAAACACACACTCTCTAAAATCCCTACACACACTATGTCACCTATATACACACACACACTACAGCCCGTATGCACACACTCGCTACATTTCCTATACACACTATGCCCCCTATACACACACTCTCTACAGCCCCTAGCCACACTTTTACACCACAAACACGAATGAAATCGACCTATTTACACAATACCACACTACAATCAACTCTACACACGCAATCCCACAAGCAGGCTCCAAACACATGCACCATACACTTTCCTGGCCCTTTTGTCCTCTGGTATCCCACTTATGGAGACACCAGAGACAAGTTAAAAGCAAACACAGCGCAAGCATGTTATTACATTTGCTTGCGATGCGCAGAACAAATACAGAGCCTTTTTCTCATGCTTGAGCTCTTCAGCAGGGCTCTACGCATTGAACCAACATGCTCACTTTGAGAGGGGGCATGCTTGTCATTAGTGATGACAAAACACACCCTATCTGGCCCCGCCCCCTTCTCAAGGGCCGCTGTGATTGAAAAATGCCCTGGGTCGAATTCTTTTCCCAGTCCGGCCCTGATAGCAACCACAGCGCATGAGTGGAGACTGGAGAGGAGGAGGACTGCCTGTGGGAGGTCTCTTATGCTCTCCTTTATCAATTAGAATAGAATATATGCCTCTCAATTGATTAACAGGTGGGGGAAAAAACTATTTACATTTGCTTGCTAAACTGCTAAATCAATGTATATATGGAATTGTTATGCTCTTTAAAAAAAGCAAACACAGTTTTGAGCACTACTTTGAGTCAACTTTTAACCCCTTAAGGACACATGACGTGTGTGACATGTCATGATTCCCTTTTATTCCAGAAGTTTGGTCCTTAAGGGGTTAAAGTAGGTCAGCTATCAGTCAATCCTATTTTCACTACGATGAAGAACATGCCTAGGCATAACCCTATATGTATACAGATATCTCTTCAGACTTCCTGTTTTTGTCCGGGCAGAGACTACGATGCTTCTGCTAGGATCCTCCCTGAGCCATAGAAATCTTCACAAAACCTGAAAATGGATGGTATGGGACTGATAAAAACTCAAGAATGATAATTTGTCTCAGTTACTTCCACCAAATAGGCTTATCTCCACTTAACAGAAATAAGATAAAAGTGATGGCCCTGGAAGTCCTGCCATCCTGTTTAATGGACAATAAGAAGTATACAGTCATGGGAAAAAGAAAGTACACCCTCTTTCAATTCTATGATTTTACATATCAGGGTATAATAACAATCATCTGTTCCTTAGCAGGTCTTAAAATTAGGTAAATAAAACCTCAAATTAACCACAACAAATGACATATTACACCTTTTCATAATTTATTTAAGAAATGTAAACCAAAATGGAGAAAAGTTTACATACCCTTAAATGTTTGGCCTTGTTACAGACACACACAGGTTAAAATGTCAATTAAAGGTTAACCCCTTAAGGACCGAGGACGGTTCAGGACCGTCATCGGCATTTTTGCATTGCCGACCGAGGACGGTCCTGAACCGTCCTAACGGTCCAATGTACTTACCCGATCGCCGTCCCGGTGTGGGGAGACTGCCTGCAGCCCAGACAGTCTCCCCATGGCGGATTAGGACCCCTGTGGCCATGTGATCGCCCAACAGGGCGACCACATGGTCACAATAGGTGTCCTAGTCTCTGCCTGCAGGGGGACTGTCTGTGCTGACAGGCAGTCTCCCTGCTTAGTGTAAAATCATAAAAAAAAATAAAGTTTAAAGTTAATAAATAAAAATAATAATTATATATGTGTATATATATATATGATATATAGACGTATATTATATATATATATAATATACGTCTAAATATCATATATATAATGTCATACTAAGTGTATTTTTATATTAATATGTACATATATTAATATAAAAATACACTTATAATTAAATTACACACGTGTATATATATAATATATATAATAACTATATATATTGTATATATATTATTATAAACTACAAATAATAAGTAATTTAAATTAAACTAAAAAAATTAAAAATAATAATAAAAATTTTAAAAAAAATTATATATCTATACGAAATTTTATTCTAACTGTATTTTGATATTAATATATATATATTTATATCAAAATACACTTAGAATGAAATTGTATATATATCTATGTATATATAAATAAATAAAAAGAATACGAACTATTCATATGTCCATATACAAAATTACATAAATAATTATATAAATATACACGTAGACTTCAAATATATAAATATGCATATATATTTAAATTCTACGTGCGTATTTATGTAATATTTTTACATAATTAAGTTATTTTATTGATTGCAATTTAAGGGACCTGCCTGCCAACCCAGGCCGAAAGTCCAGAGAATTTAATTTGCTATCCCTGTATTTTACCCTGTAACGTTCTACGACACCCTAAAACCTGTACATGGGGGGTACTGTTTTACTCGGGAGACTTCGCTGAACACAAATATTAGTGATTCAAAACAGTAAAACATATCACAGCGATGATATTGTCAGTGAAAGTGACTTTTTTTTGCATTTTTCACACACAAACAGCACTTTTACTGATTATATAATTGTTGTGATACATTTTCCAGTTTTGAAACACTAATATTTGTGTTCAGCAAAGTCTCCTGAGTATAACAGTACCCCCCATGTACAGGTTTTATAGCGTTTTTGAAAGTTACAGGGTCAAATATATGGGTCATATTTTTACATTGAAAATGGCCAGGTTGGTTACGTTGCCTTTGAGAGCGTATGGTAGCCCAGGAATGAGAATTACCCCCATGATGGCATACCATTTGCAAAAGTAGACAACCCAAGGTATTGCAAATGGGGTATGTCCAGTCTTTTTTAGTAACCACTTAGTCACAAACACTGGCCAAAATTAGCGTTCAATTTAGTTTTTTACTTTTTTCACACACAAACAAATATGAACGCTAACTTTGGCCAGTGTTTGCGACTAAGTGACTACTAAAAAAGTCTGGACATACCCCATATTGAATACCCTGGGTTGTCTACTTTAAAAAAAAATATGTACATGTGGGGTGTTATTTAGCGATTTATGACAGATAATAGTGTTACAATGTCACTATTGATACATTTTAAAAATATAGGTTTTGAAACCGCAATATCCTACTTGTACCTATAGCCCTATAACATGCAAAAAAATAGCAAAAAGCATGTAAACACTGGGTATTTTTAAACTCAGGACAAAATTTGGAATCTATTTAGCAGTTTTTTTCATTCGCTTTTGTAAATGAGTAAAAGATTTTTTACATAAAAGTCAAAAAACATGTATTTTTTTCAATTTTTCATCATATTTTTTCATTTTTTAAAAATTAAATTACATGAGATTATATAAATAATGGTATGTAAAGAAAGCCCCTTTTGTCCTGAAAAAAACAATATATAATTTGTATGGGAACAGTAAATGAGAGAGCGGAAAATTACAGCTAAACACAACCACCACAAAAGTGTCAAAAAGATGCCTGGTCGCAAATGTACAACATCGCAAAAAAAGTCCGGTCCTTAAGGGGTTAATTTCCCAAACCTGTGGCTTATTTTTTTTTTTTTTTTTTAATTCTTTATTTTTGGCATTCCATTGGAAAGCAAGTTAGCATTTGGTACAATATTATGTGTCGCACATACCAGAATTTCAACAGTTTGGAAAAACATGTGGAATGCTTATTTTTTTTTAAAAAAATGTGAAAAAAATATAACAAGAGTAAGTGATACATATTATGTAACAGATGTTACCCTCTCAGGGGAGGTAGTAGTGTAGGCAAGAACAATTAACCAAGAGTTTAATTCCCCTGTGAGGTATCCCCTCCTAGTATCATTGTGGTGGGCAGCGTGTATGTCTTGAAAAAACAGGAAAAGGGGGGATATGTGGAGCCAAACATTGTCATAGATCAGTATGAGTGCTTAGGGCTGAATACTGCCATTCCCTGATGGCCTATGACCATAATAAACAATAATTAAATCAGCTAAACGTAAAACATATGAGCATTAGGGATGTGCATGGGCAAAAAGTGCAGCAGTTCAGTTTAGCACTTCCGGGACTTCGGCAATTCGGCACTACTGAAAATAGGGATTTTGGCAATTCCCTAACCCTAACCCTACCATTAACCCCTAACCCTAACTCCTAACCACCAGAACCACTTACACATCTAGGGGTAGGAGTAGCGTTAGGTGTAGAGTTAAGATTAGATTCCTGTCATTATTCACGTAATTTTCCCTCCCTCTCTTGTTTTGGTACTTTTCAGAAATCCAAAGTACATCGGCACTTCTGAAATTTGGCAATTTGCCAATTCGGACATTCGGAGACATCCGAATGTCCGAATTGCCGAAATTCGTCCGAATTTACATTCGATGTGTGAGAACTGTGGCCACGGGTGGTAGTCCAATTGTAGACTCAAGGGAGAACTGTCAAGTTGTAGCCATTCAGGTCTACAGTTGTGGAGGTGTTGGACGTCAAGTGGTTCGGGGTATGTAGTCCTGGACAGTGGTGGGGTCTAAATCGAATAGGCCTATTTCTCCTGCCCTCAGGGAATCCGCCAGGCCCAGGCTTCAGAGATGAGCCTCGAGTTCTGTGTGGCTTCGTGCCTTGTAGGCAGCTCCCAGGTGGGTAAAAAGAAGCTGTATGGAATGTTCTTTGCCCGAAATCATTGTAAGAGCGGTTGTAGGGATCTGCGCCAGCTAATGGTGCTTCTGGTAAGGTCTGGGTATTGGACCAACAAGGAGCCCTTAAACAGTAGAGGGGTCTTTCCCCAGGCCCCAGACATAAATAGGGTCTTATCCTGTAGGGGTTGGAAGCGCACTATGAGGTCAGCGTGTGCTGCCCTTGGTTTCGGCAAACGGAACATAATTTCGAGCTTCACTGCTTTGGCCTTCTTTGGGGGTATCAGTTGTGCTATCAGCCGTCGGATATAGTGGGGCACATCAGGAAGGCCTACCAAGTCCGGGATGCCTTGAATCTTCAGGTTGTATCTCCTCAGTTGGTCCTCTACGACGTCCACCCTTTCTGTGGTAGCCGTTTGCCGCTGTTCTAACTCCTCAAGTTTTTGTTCCACTGTGGACAGTCTCTAGTCGTGGGTACTCGATGCGGCTTCCAGCAAGGCAATGCGCGTGGTTGCGCCCTCCAAGGCTTCCCTGATGAAGGCCATATCCGCCGTGATATTGGCCCTTTGCTCGGGGACAGGGTCTTGGGCTGGTTGGCAGTGACTGGTTCATCTGCAATGGGTTGCTTGGGGTCTGGCTGTGGAGCTCTTGAGGCCTACATACCCACAACGAAGGGGCTATCCTCTGAAGAGCAGGACAAGCCCTCATCACACATCTCCATTTTCTCCCCCGGCGGCCACTTGTGATCTCCGCAGAAGTTCTCCAATATCTCAGGAATTAGGAATGTCGGCTTTTATTTTCTTGTGTTTGCGTCCCATAATGTTCTCTGATCGACATTATAAGCAGGTAAGCAGGGGGAAGATTTTCCACGCCAAAATAATCGATTTCATAAGCTTATGACCCGGAACTCATAAGAGTGCGACTTCTCTGTTACTCAGTTGGCTCCGCCCCCCACCTGTGGCTTTTTAAATTGCAATTAGTGTCTGTGTATAAATAGTCAATGAGTTTGTTAGCTCTCACGTGGATGCACTGAACAAGCAAGATACTGAGCCTTGGGGAGCAGAAAAGAACTTTCAAGAGTCCTGAGTAACAAGGTTTTGGACCTTTATAAAGATGGAAAAGGATATAAAAAGATATCCAAAGCCTTAAAAATGCCAGTCAGTACGGTTCAATCACTTATTGAGAAGTGGAAATTTTGGGGATCTCTGGAAACCAAACCAAGATTTCATCCACAACTGCCAGAAGAATTGTTCGGGATACAAAGAAAAACCCACCGATAACCTCAGGAGAAATACAGGCTGCTCTGGAAAAAGATGGTGTGGTTGTTTCAAGGAGCATAATACGATAAAACTTGAACAAAAATTAGCTGCATGGTCGAGTTGCCAGAAAGAAGCCTTTACTGCACCAATGCCTCAAAAAGACCAGTTACAATATGCCCGACAACACCTTGACACGCCTCACAGCTTTTGGCACATTGTAATTTGGAGTGATGAGACCAAATTAGAGCTTTATGGTCACAACCACAAGCTCTATGTTTGGAGAATGGTCTACAAGGCCTATAGTGAAAAAAATCCAATCCCCACTGTGAAGCATGGTGGTGGCTCCAGGGGCGTACCTACAGCATTTGGCACCTGGAGCAGATCCCTCCCCCCCTACTTTAAAATGTAAAACACACCCACAATATTTTCAATGTTTAATGGTAAACAGATGCTATGAACATTCGCTGAGTCCTGTTGCAACTGGGAATAGTTTCTTCCCCATCTATTGTTCGCGTACAGGGAAGTACCCCAGGAGTCGACCAGATTCTCCCCCTTTAAATTATTGCATGGGAAAAGAGTCTGGGGACCCCTGTACCTTGTACGGGAGCACTGGGAAAGAGATATGGGAGAAGCCAGTACCCTATGTTCTGGAACTGCGGCACCGGCTGCAAGCTCTAACTGAATCCGTCCGAGAAAAATTGCGTGCAGACCAGCAGCGCCAGAAACATTGGTACGAACAAGGGGCTAGGGAAACAAGGCAAAAATAGGGGTTTTGCACGTTTTTTTGCAAGTTATAGGGCAATAAGTACAAGTAGCTTTGCTATTTCCAAACAGTTTTTTTTTTTTTTCAAAATTAACGAAAGTTACATTGTAACACCGATATCTGTCAGGAATCCTGAATAACCCTTCACATGTATATATTTTTTAAAAGAAGACAACCTAAGGTTTAAACTTGGGGTATTTTGACTATTTTCATGCAACCATTTTACCACCAATCTATGCTAAATTGAAAAAGTAAAAAAAATAATTGGTGATTTTTTTTGACACACATAGCAATTTAAGAATACATGTACGGAGAACTTTAAGGGTTTCTGCCAAAGAACACCCCAATATGTGTTCAGCAACATCTCCTGACTACAGTGATACCACCCATGTACAGGTGTGTTGGGTTTTCTGGGGGCTAAAATACCTTATTTGGAGGTTGTGCATTCCAGTTTTCCAACTTGGAATTTTTACAGCTGGTCATCATGCACCCATGTCCTATTTGGGACATTTTCGAAGCCGGCCAATGTACCCCCATCAAACCATATATTTTTGAAAAATAGACACCCTAAGGTATTTAAAATGGTGGTATTTTAACACTTTCCATGCACTAATTCTACCACCAATCTTTTTCAAACTTTTGGGTAGTCGTTGTTTTGTGTAATTTTTCTCTCACATTGTACTTTGGGTGTGGATTCTCAATTACTGTTATGTGTTACTGACAAGGAAACCCCAATATGTATTCAGCAACATCTCCCGAGTACAACAGTACCCCCAATGTACAGGTTTTATGGGTTTTTGCAAACTTACAGGGGTCAAATGTAGGGCTTTCCCCTTTTCCATGTTTGCACATTGAAATGTAACAGATTGGATTGCTGGGCTATGTTGCCTTTGAGACCGTACGGCAGTCAAGGAATGAAAATTAACCCCATCATGGCCAGTGGCTTCTCTAGGATTCATTTTTAGGGGGGGCACATGGTGGGCCAGGGACAAAAGTAGGGGGGCACATTTAACCCCGCCCTCGCCGCAGTTTGACCCCGCCCCTGCCGCATGTTAAGCCCCGCCGCCGCACAATATGTTTTTTTTAATAATCCCTGGTGGAGGATTCATTATTTTCCACCAGGGATTATTAAAAAAACAAACATTTCCCTTGATATAGTGCCATAGTTGCCAACATTTGAGAAATTGGGACATTCAGCGCTCCATGTACAGTGCGTCTCTCTGTATAATACATGGCTGTGTGGATAATATCCTGGGACAGTCAGTGCTCCCTGTATAGTGTTGCTCTCTGTATAATACATGGCTGTGTGTATAATATCCTGGGACAGTCAGTGCTCCCTGTATAGTGCTGCTCTCTGTAAATACAGATCTGTTTGTGTATAATATCCCAAGACAGAGAGCAGCACTATACAGGGAACACTGATTGTCCCAGGATATTATACAGACACAGACCTGTATTATACAGAGAACAGCACTATAGTATTATAAAGCTAGCTGAGCATATACCCCATGTCCCAATCTCTAGACTACAAGTACCTGTCAACAGCAGCTCCCAGATGCGTGTAACAGGGCTAAAGTGTGCGGCAGCTCACACAGATGATTCAGCGGTAAAGCACACTCGCTGGCAGAGCCAAACTGGAAAGTAGCCCTGGAAAAAAATGTATGCCATTCCTACAGGTCAATATATATATATATATATATAGTACAGTGAGCACACAAGCTCACTGACATGCGCAAATAGGCTCACTGACAGAGAAAAAACTCTCTGACTCACACACAGGCTTACTACAGACAAACTCACTTGTATAAACACAAGGCTCACTACAAAGATGTTCAGGGACACACACATGCTCAATAAATAGAAGCTCACTGACACACACAAGCAGTATCATCTTAACAGTGTTAAGGGCCCCCGGGCAAAGCAGTGCACTGGGGCCCTTCCTACACAACAACTCACAGGAATAAAAATTGTAATTATTGATAGACTGCTGAGTACATACACACAGTACACAAATACGAACACCGAGAAACTTCTGAATACACACACACAGACATTGCTGAATGCACACAGGCTGATTTTTACACTTACACACAGACTGCTGAATCCAACACACACACAGCTGAGTCCATACACACACACACACACACAGACATACACACTGCTGAGTCCATACACACACAGACTGCTGAGTCCATATACACACAGACAGACACACAGACTGCTGAGTCCATACACACACACAGAGTGCCGAGTCCATACACACACAGACTGCTGAGTCCTAGATACAGACACACACAGACTGCTGAGTCCATACACACACACACACACACACAGACTGCTGAGTCCATACACACATACACGCAGACTGCTGAGTCCATACACACACACATATACACACGCAGACTGCTGAGTCCATACACACACACACATATACACACACAGACTGCTGAGTCCACCCACACACACACACACACACAGACTGCTGAGGTCATACACACACACACACACAGACTGCTGAGGTCATACACACACATAGACTGCTGAGTCCATACACACACACACACACAGACTGCTGAGTCCATACACACACACACACAGACTGCTGAGTCCATACACACACACACACAGACTGCTGAGTCCATACACACACCGACTGCTGAGTCCATACACACACCGACTGCTGAGTCCATACACACACCGACTGCTGAGTCCATACACACACTGACTGCTGAGTCCATACACACACCGACTGCTGAGTCCATACACACACCGACTGCTGAGTCCATACACACACCGACTGCTGAGTCCATACACACACCGACTGCTGAGTCCATACACACACACAGACACAGACACAGACTGCTGAGTCCATACACACACAGACTGCTGAGCAGAGGCGGCTCTAGACTTTATGAGGCCTTAGGCGTAACTCAAACATGAGGCCCCACTAACAAAAAAGTGTCACATATACACATTGATGCACAGTACCTGTGTATGTGTCTGAGAGTGTGTCTGACAGAGAGTATCCTTGTGTGTGAGAATGTATGTCTCTGTGAGCATGTTTGCGTTTTTGTCTGAGACTGAAGTGTGTTGTGTGTATGGCGGGTGATGGTGTGAGGGGGTGATGGTGAGAGGGAGAGCGGGGTGATGGTGAGAGTGAGCGGGGGTGATGTGAGAAGGAAGGGGGGTGATGTGAGAAGGAAGGGGGGTGATGTGAGAAGGAGGGGGGTAATGTGAGAAGGAGGGGGGGGTGATGTGAGAAGGAGGGGGGGTGATGTGAGAAGGAGGGGGTGATGTGAGAAGGAGGGGGGGTGATGTGAGAAGGAGGGGGGTGATGTGAGAGTGGAGGGGGGGGTGATGTGAGAGTGGAGGGGGGTGATGTGAGAGTGGAGGGGGGGTGATGTGAGAGTGGATGGGGGTGATGTGAGAGTGGACGGGGGGTGATGTGAGAGTGGAGGGGGGTTGATGTGAGAGTGGAGGGGGGTTGATGTGAGAGTGGATGTGGGTTGATGTGAGAGTGGAGGGGGGTTGATGTGAGAGTGAGGGGGGTTGATGATGTGAGAGTGAGGGGGGGTTGATGTGAGAGTGAGGGGGGGTTGATGTGAGAGTGAGGGGGGGTTGATGTGAGAGTGAGGGGGGTGATGTGAGAAGGAGGGGGGTGATGTGAGAAGGAGGGGGGTGATGTGAGAAGGAGGGGGGTTGATGGTGAGGGGGTTGATGGTGAAGGGGGTGAGGCGTGAGGCTGAGGGTGGTGAGGAGTGAGGCTGAGGGTGGTGAGGAGTGAGGCTGAGGGGGGTGGGGGGTGATGCTGAGGATGGTGAGGGGGTGATGCGGATGGTTGGGGTGGGGTCGGTGATGCTGAGAATGGTGAGGTGGTGATGCTGAGGGTGGTGAGGTGGTGAGGTTGAGGGTGGTGGGGGTGGTGAGGCTGAGGGTGCTGAGGCTTAGGGTGGTGGGGGGTGCTGAGGCTGAGGGTGGTGTGGGGTGCTGAGGCTGAGGCTGGTGGGGAGGGTGGTGGGGCTGAGGGAGGGTATTGGGGAGGGTGGGGAGGCTGAGGTTATTGGGGAGGGTGGGGAGGCTGAGGGTGGTGGGGAGGGTGGTGGGGAAGGTGGTGGGGCTGAGGGTATTGGGGAGGGTGGGGAGGCTGAGGGTGGTGGGGGGTGCTGAGGCTGATGGGGCTGAGGGTATTGGGGAGGCTGGGGAGGCTGATGTTATTGGGGAGGGTGGGGAGGCTGAGGGTGGTGGGGGGTGCTGAGGCTGAGGGTTGTGGGGAGGGTGGTGGGGCTGAGGGTATTGGGGAGGGTGGGGAGGCTGAGGGTGGTGGGGGGTGCTGAGGCTGAGGGTGGTGGGGCTGAGGGTATTGGGGAGGGTGGGGAGGCTGAGGTTATTGGGGAGGGTGGGGAGGCTGAGGGTGGTGGGGGGTGCTGAGGCTGCGGGTGGTGGGGGGGTTGTGGGGCTGAGGGTATTGGGGAGGCTGAGGGTGGTGGGGGGTGCTGAGGCTGAGGGTGGTGGGGCTGAGGGTATTGGGGAGGGTGGGGAGGCTGAGGTTATTGGGGAGGCTGAGGGTGGTGGGGGTGCTGAGGCTGAGGGTGGTGTTGATACCGGAGAAACTGACGGAAGCCAAGCACAGAGAGATGGACACAGGTTTCTTCAGGAAGGAAGAGATTCTTTATTGGATCACCGATCGGGACTCAGAGGGACTAATGTCACCAAAATACAGCAAGTTCTGAGCCCCGGACAATAGTGCAGGCTCCTTATATAGGCACATAACTCCTCCCATATTAAGCTCCACCCGCACATTCTCTTGACCAATCAATACAAATAAGAATTAACTTCCTGCTTGACCGCATGGCTTGTCCAGCACAATCGTATCTTGCCTCGTGCAACCAACTGATCGATACGTCAGCATATGCACGTACACATGCCACGTGGTAATCTCGGCCTACTAAATTTATTTTTACCGAGATTCCACCACATTCCCCCCTTTGATGCCTCTTGATATTTCACAATTACTTGAGGCATCACTTAACCTTAGTTTGCATACACCGCAAGTTACCTTGAACCAGACCAGACTTATCTATGATGTGAATCTTCAACACTCATCTTCCTGCATTGGTTCTCCCTGATCTAGAGCCTTATATTTATAAATTGCCATTATCTGTGCAGCAGCCTTCCTCTCTGCTATATTTTCTATCAGGCTTTGCACAGACCTAACTACTAAGGGTATAAGACACGGCAGGAGTAGACACAACATTAAAATTAGTAGGACTCCACCTACCACTGCCTTAAGCCCTCCAAACCACTCATACCAGCTACCAAACCAACTACTTGGATTGTACCCTTTCCATACCTGAGTAGGCACATGCGCTAGTTTAACCATATGGCTAGTAAGCTCAGCTATTGCTTGCCCTTCGTCATCTATTTGAAGACAGCAATTGCTCAGGTTAAACTTCCCACATACACCTCCCTCTACTGCCAAAAGGTAATCCAAGGCTAATCTATTTTGGTATACTGCTGTCCTCATCCTGGTATTATGCTTCGCTAGAAGATTGAGCGCTTGTGATGTCTCGTTAGTAATGATCTCAACCACTGCCTGTAATCTTATAATACGGTTGAGCATATAAATTGGGGTTCTATAACCAAAGGTACCATCCTCTGCCCACGTGGCTGGCCCATAGTAATCTATAATACGCTGGGGAGGCCATTCATTATCTTCCCAGGTGCCTATCTCTATGGGTCCCCTTTTCTTCCTTTGATTCACATCATACACTTTAACACCTAAAGTCTCACCTGTTTCAATAGGTAACAAGAAGAAGGATGGTTTGAGCATACCCAACACACATGACCCTTCCCAGTCCTGTGGCAACTCCGAATAGGCTTTCTTACCACAGATCCAGTACAAATTTGCTGGGGCTCTCCAGTTAGATGTGATGGATAGATCAAACCACACATCCTTTAAATTGGCGTAACTTGCAAACGGGTTAGATGGTTCTGAGACATTTGAAGCCGACCACCAAGTTGTATTCTTTGTATCATCATCATAAGCTTTTTGCCCTAGACAAGTTAATTCTCCTACAGAAGTATTATACATCATTCCTTTCCTCGCTATGCAAACATAACCTATGATGGAGGTCTTTAATCTCCACTCAGATTTACCTCTAACACTCATATGATAATCGGCTTGTGAAGATATTAATTGGTCAACTGCCTCAGAACCGGACATTACCTCCTTTGCTTCCCAAGGCCATTGGTCTCCCATGTTAGTACCTCCACACACATAGCAGTTGGTAACATTAAAACTACCGGCAATACTTTCAGCTAAATCAATGAACAGGTTTTTAGCATTATGGGGGATCTTATTATCTATGCTCATCTCTTCATAAAAGGAATGGTATACTTGATGAGTTTGGGAGGTTACCGTATCAGTCTCTATCCCTATAAACAATACTGTCCCAGGATCTAAACCCGTCCCATATATTTGAAACCCAAATAAATTACCATATTTATCTAAGAACTTGTCGGGGTTATTTATAAGTATATGGACTGGATTGCATTCCATAGACTTACAATATGGACTGGTAGGCAACTTAGTCACAATCATGTCCTTGTCTACTGTCTGTCCCCAAGTTGCCCACCCCACACAAGACCAATATGGACAAAAGTTATAATCTCTATTTGGGCATCTAGGGCTCACATACTTATTTTTACTACTGGGACAAATATATTTATCGTTAGACCCATACGTCCTCTCCCATCTAAGATCCCCACATACATTCCACGGCTTTCTACCACTTGATATCGCCTTACACGCATCAAATAGCAGAACACCCGAAGAATGTACGGATTCTAATACCGTCTGATTAATTAGGGTCCCCTGAGGATCTCCATTCCTGAGAGTCAACCAAATTGTACGGGGTTGATACTCTGGACTGAAGCACTTAGGTTCTCCTACTCCTAAATGGCACACACTATATTCTATATTTAAGTATCTACATCTTGATACATCTCCTTTACACTCGTATTGCGAATGCCAAATTAGGGTTTGGGAAATATGGTTACCTGTTCTTGTAGTCTTAATGCATACCTCACAGCTAGGAGTGTCGGTACCTCTACCTTCCTGAATATAAAAATACACATATAAAAACATTATCAGAAACACATCTTTCGTCGTCATCCTCAGTCTTCGTCCGTGCGAAGGCACCTCAGCTTCCAGGATGTAAGGGCTGCAGGGAATGGAGTTCTGCTCGTCTTCACAGGGGTCCCTTCGAGACTTTTCCTGACTTATACACTCGTTGGTGAGCGGACAGGCTTTATTATGGCCTTCTCACTCACTTACCAAATCTCTGAAACAATAAAATTTGTAATCCACAAGGTTCCTCGTCACTCCGACTGAGTCGTGCGCTTTAACCGGATCTTGCAGGGATTCTCTGGATCTGCTGTAACTTGCCAAGAATCGACTGCTGCTGGTTTAACCCTGGAGTGATGTATCCACGGAGTCACTTCGGCTACTTTTATCGCTGTAGGGGTAGACAAAAGAACAACATAAGGACCTCTCCACTTGGGCCCTAACGGTACATTATTCCACTCTTTAATCCACACTTGGTCTCCTGGGTGGTAACTATGAACTGGGGGATAAATATTCACAGGTAATCTATCTTGTACCCATTTCTGTACCTCCTCCATAGTCTTACCCAACTCTACAACCTGCTGCCGGGTAATTCCTTCTCCCAACTGACTCAAATCCCCCCTTAAGTTACCAAGTACGGGAGGTGGTCGCCCATACATGATTTCAAAAGGAGAGAGGCCCATCCTTCTGGTAGGTGTACTGCGGATTCGCAATAGAGCTATGGGCAAGAGAACGTTCCACTTAAGTTGGGTTTCCTGACACATTTTAGCCAACTGATTCTTAATAGTTCTATTCATTCTCTCTACCTTACCAGAACTCTGGGGTCTATATGCCGTATGAAGCCTCCACTTTATACCAAGCATATGAGTCAGTTGTTGTAGGCACTGATGAACAAAAGCTGGACCATTGTCCGATCCTATAGAGCAGGGTAGTCCATATCGGGGTATTATTTCTCGTAGCAGGAATCTCACAACTTCCCCTGCTTTCTCTGTATGAGTAGGACATGCTTCTACCCAGCCTGAATAGGTACACACAACTACCAGTAGGTAGCGATGTCCACCAGATTTAGGCATCACTGTATAGTCAATTTGTAAATCGGACATGGGGAGTCCCCCCATAAACTGGACTCCTGGTGGCTTTACTGGTCCTTGCCTTGCATTATTTTTAGCACACGTTACACATCTTCGTACAATGGCCTGAGTCAAGTTGGACAATCTTGGTATGTAGAAATGTTTTCTGAGAGATTCTTCTGTGCTGTCTCTCCCAGAATGTGTCCCGTTGTGATAGTTTTGGACAATTTCTACCGCTAGTGATGCTGGAATGACTATTCTTCCATCTTCTAACTGATACCATTTGTTCTCCAAATACTTTCCAGGTTCAGTCTTTAACCACTCCTCTTCTTGAGCTGTATAAACTGGAGTCCATTGAGACAGTGGAGTTGGTATAAGAGCAGCTATATGCCCCACATACTCTTGTCTTCCCGATTCAGCGGCATGCTTAGCTGCACTATCTGCCATCCGATTTCCTTTTGTTACATCACCATCTCCTCTCAGATGCGCTCGACAATGTATAATACCGACTTCTTTCGGCTCCCACACTGCTTCCAATAGTTGTAGGATTTCAGCTGCGTACTTGATTTCCTTGCCTTCTGAATTCAATAGTCCTCTTTCTTTATACAAAGCTCCGTGGGCATGAGTGGTTAAAAACGCATACTTGGAGTCCGTGTAGATGTTCACTCTTAAACCTTCAGCCAATTGTAACGCTCGTGTCAGTGCTATCAATTCTGCCTTTTGTGCTGATGTTCCTTTTGCCAGTGGCCGAACTTCTATCACCTTGTCTATTGTTGTTACTGCATATCCTGCATAGCGGATCCCTTCTTTCACATAACTACTGCCGTCGGTGTAATATTGAACATCGGGGTTCTGGATGGGAAAATCACGAAGATCTGGTCTACTTGAAAATACTTCATCCATCACTTCCAAACAATCATGTTGACTTTCAGTAGGTTGTGGCAAAAGGGTAGCTGGATTTAAGGTATTTACAGTCTCTAAATGCACTCTTGGGTTTTCACACAACATTGCTTGATACTTGGTCATACGGCTGTTACTAAACCAATGATTTCCTTTGTAATCCAGCAACGTCTGTACTGCATGTGGGACTCGTACATAAAGTTCTTGACCCAGAGTGAGTTTATCGGCTTCAGCTACTAGCAGGGCGGCTGCAGCTACGGCTCTTAGACAAGGTGGAAGTCCGCTGGCCACCGCATCCAGTTGTTTAGACATGTAGGCAACAGGTCTTTGCCATGATCCCAAGTACTGTGTCAATACTCCCACAGCCATTCTTCTTTGCTCATGTACATACAGGTAGAATGGTCGTGTGTGATCAGGTAGACCTAATGCTGGGGCACTCATTAAAGCCTTCTTCACATCTTCAAATGCCGTTTGCTGTTCTTGAGTCCATAAGAAGGGGTCGTGCTCTGTACCCTTGATAGCTGCATACAGAGGTTTTGCCAGTATGAGGTTTTGCCTGCTGCCCCCAAGAATTCTCGCACTTGTCTTCTATTCTTGGGTATCGGTATTTGGCACACAGCTTCTTTTCTCTCTGGCCTCATAATTCTTTGACCTTCGGAGATATGGAATCCCAGATATTTGACAGTTGGCAAACACAACTGAGCCTTCTTTCTAGACACCTTGTATCCTGCCTTCCAGAGAATGTGTAGTAGATCGTGCGTTGCTTGCTGACATATTTCCTTTGTAACTGCTGCTATCAACAAGTCATCTACATATTGTAACAATACACACTCTCCTGGGATGGACTCGAAATCCAATAAATCTTGACTTAGAGCTGAACCAAATAGGGTAGGTGTTTTCCCATTGGAAAGCAAAGATACATTGGCTTTCTGCGGCAATTCGGAGGCAAAAGAAGGCATCTTTGAGGTCTAGGACTGTAAAGAAGTGGCCCCGCCCGGAATTAAAGCAAGCAGGTTATATGGATTGGTCACAACTGGATGTATACTAACAACCGCATCATTGACTGCTCTCAAGTCCTGTACAGGTCGATACTCATCTGTACCGGGCTTTTGAACAGGCAGCAATGGGGTGTTCCAGGGGGAAGTACAGAATTTTAGGATACCATACCGTATGAACTTATCCAGATAAGATTGGATGTTCTTCTTAGCCTTCTGCGGGATGTGATATTGTCTTAGGCTCACTGGATAAACCCCAAGTTTTAGTTCGATTTTAATAGGTGGAATATTGCGGGCCAGTCCTGGTGGGTTGTTCTCTGCCCAAACTCCTGGTATGTTGAATAAGGATTCATCACTCCTAGGGTTTTGGCTAGTCAACGCTGTATAAAGTCGCCACTCTTCTTCCTTTGGTACGGATAATGTCATAATACCTGAAGGTCCATTAAACTTTAAGGATGTTGTTCCATTTGGTAGGAACGTAATCTGCGCTTGTAATTTGGATAGCATATCACGTCCCAGCAATTGGACTGGACATTCAGGCATATAAAGGAATTGATGTTTTACTACGTGGCCTCCCAATGTACAGAGTCGACTTTTAAGAACCGGTTTTGCAGCACTTCTTCCAGTTGCTCCTATTACAGTAATAGTTCTTCCAGATGGAGGAGCAACTAGGTCAGTCACCACCGAATGTTCAGCACCAGTGTTGATCATGAACGCACTCCTTTTTCCCCCTATTGATACATCGACCATAGGCTCCGCTCGACCAAGGGGGATGGAGCCTGGTCGGTATCAATAGTCCTCCATGACCGTGTCAGCCAATCCTACAAAGTCCCTACCTTCTCTATCGCGGGACCTTTGCGCTGCTGGATAGTACCTATCTTCCCTTACACTTCCTCTGTTCCCATTACTCCCTCTATTACCATTGCTCCCTCCGGGGCCTCCTCTACCTCTCGCTCTGCCTCTAAAGTTTCCGTAACCTGCCCTGGGTAGGTCTCTCTCGTACTGCTCTCTTTGCGGACACTCGTTTCTCCAATGCCCTTCTTCCTTGCAATACGCGCACTGATTCCTACTCAAAGGCTCCCTATTCCATCTACTATCGCCTCTATCTGGGCCCCGTCTATCTACGCCTGCGATCGCTACCGCTAGCATATCAGCCTTTTTACGCATCTTGCGCTCTTCCTCTTTCTTTGTCTCTGTTTCCCTGTTCATGTATACTTTATTTGCTACCTCCATTAGTTGGGTGATAGACATTCCTGCAAACCCTTCTAACTTCTGTAGCTTGCGCTTAATATCTCCGTAAGCTTGGCTGACAAAGGCGGAGTTTACCATTCGGGAATTATCAGCGTCTTCCGGATTAAAGGGGGTATACAAGCGGTATGCCTCCAATAATCGGTCATAAAAGACACTGGGCGCTTCATCACTTTTCTGAATCACCTCAACTGTCTTCGACATATTAATAGCTTTCTTCCCTCCGGCTTTCATGCCAGCAATTATAGCGTCTCTATAGGCTTTGAGTTGAACCATATCTGCGCCATTAACATTCCAATCGGGATCGGTATTAGGGTAATGTGTTGCGGCCCATGCTGCTGGATTGGCTTGGTTTAAAGCACGGGCTCTATCCTCTAGCGCTTTAATGGCCGCTTGGTTAATCCTTGTCCTTTCCTCATTATTAAACAATGTCATTAATAACTGCTGGCAATCAGCCCATGTCGGATTATGTGTCTGAACTATCGAGGTGAACAGATCGGTCATAGCTTGTGGTTTCTCAGTGTACGAGGAGTTGTGGGTCTTCCAATTCAAGAGATCGGTAGTCGTGAACGGGACATCTACGAAGACTGGGTCAGCATGTGCCATTTGACCTGCGGCATCGAGATAGGCTGACCCAGGATTCAGACGAAGAGGCATCTGATAATGTTTAAGTTGTTGGGTACCGGTCAGTTGTCTGGTTAGTATAGGGCTACGTGAAGGGGCGTCAGTTATGGGTTCCAGTCAGGGGGTAATAGGGCATGAGGATGTGGGAGCTTGATTTTGGGAAAAGCTAGTAAATAGAATACTCCCAGCCGAGCTAGAAGAAGCTTGACCGGAAGTTTGAAGTGGCGCCAAATCAGGATATTCAGATCTAACGGGGGTTGGTTCTGGTTCCGGAAGGGGAGGTTTAATACGAGGGGGGGTGGATTCTGTACTGGAGGAGGAAGCGGAAGTGGATGAGGGCAATGAGGGGAGGGGTATAGAACTTCCTGCACTCGCGTCACCTCTTCCTCTTAAGGGGAAGTAAGGGGGCGGCAAAAGGATCTCGGACTCAGGGGGCGTGTCCAAAATGGGCCTAACCACAGTCCTAGTGGACAAACAAGTCCTGGCCACCATGAGGCGACATTGCTCCTCGTGGCATATCTGAATCCATTTTGGCGAGTCGTTTACGGCCTGTCTCCAACAATCAATATATGGAAACTGTCCGTAAAGTTCAGGCCTACCTGACACAGCCACGTGTACACGCTGTATCAGGGTTGGATCCAAACTACCACGTGGCGGCCATGCCGCAACCAAAATAGGCCACTCCCTAGTGCACAAAGTGACCAAACGTACAGGAGACATTTTAACCCCAAAATCACATGTTTTAAATCCCTTTTTAAAATGCTTTACCATACAACCTAAGGGATCCAAAATCGTTGACTCCGACGCGCCCATACTTATCAATGGAATGTCGTTGACAACGAATACTATGCACGCGTTCTATTCAACAGTCACACCCGTTTCCTTCGGCAACAGCACCACGTGGTATGGTTACCAAGTGAAACGTACACAATAATACAATAAACACTCAGGGAATTCCCGTACACACACAGCTGTTACACCAGTCACTAAATAATCAATATTATGCCCTTTGGCGAAACTATAGTCACCCACGCTATAATTCTCTATATACGAATTACCCGTCTATAACACACCCCAGTAACATCGTCTTTTACAAATAGCAGTTACAGTACGGTTAGCATAGGTCAAAGCACAATTTAAGGTCACAATACAATTATTAGTGGTTATGGTGTTAAACATGCAATAGACGACAATGATTAGTACTTATATACAGTGTCAGTAAATATACAGGGTTATGGTACCGTGCACTATGATACAGCAACACACTATTAACACTCTCGCTAGACGGCTGAGCTCGCGCTATCTAACAAGATATACACTTTACTAACAATCTTTAACACATATACAATCCCAACTAAACTATTGGCCAGTACCTTGAATGGACTACCTAAAACTATGTACACCCGTTTTGGTTAGCCACACTGCCCAAGCACCACATATAGCGAACTAGAGGGCGGAATTTACAACAGAACCCTCTTAGTCTATTTACTCTATCAAAAATCTAGTGGGTTCCAGGCCCAGCAGAGGACCCATCAGATTGGGTAAACATCTGGGAGGCCACAGCCACAATCTCCATATGTGTCACCCACAAAGAACAGGCATATAAAACCCTAATGAGATGGTACCTCACCCCCTTGAGACTCAAGCAGATGGGCAGATTGGAATCAGACGCATGCTGGAAAGGCTGCGGCAACAAGTGCACCCACATAACACAGATCTGGCAACAGGTCGCAGCCCTGGTTTCTGACATCCTACACACAGACATCCCACTCAACCCATGGATATGGCTACTATCCAAACCACACACAGACATTCCCAGAGCACAAAACAAGCTAGTGGCCAGGATAGCCCTAGCAACTAGACGGGCAATTGCGGAAAAATGGGGTAGCCCAGACACACCGACCATCGAGACCATAAAGAGGAAAATCTCAGACGCAATAAAAATGGACGAACTGTCCGCGATGGTGCATGACACGACTACACAATTCCACAAAATATGGGACCCATGGTTCTATGAATTCCCAATCCCTGCATCAGGGCACGAAACCTCTCTCACTCGCAATAGGTGCACCACACCAAGAAGTGAGATCTAAACACCTCCTACCCCTGACTGGGGATCATCCCCCCCTCCTTTTTTTTTTTTTTCCCTTCTCTTTTCTCCTCCACCCCTCCGTCTACCCGCCTCCCCCCACTCCCACCCCACCCCTACCCACACACCAAAAATCTCAATACCATCGCCACAGGCCTCACAGCCAGCAGACACCAGCTAGCAATCACAAGGCACCGATGGCCTTGACGGCACAGACCAAAGACCCCAGACGGACCACACCTATGGACTAGACGCCCCCTCACAACCTAGAACAACAACCCACAATTGGACCGACCAGACAGACGAACAATACAACAGGAGATCTTAAACCCTGACACTACCCTACACCATCTCACTACTGACTAGACCCCTTGACGAAGCTACCCAGCCCACCCCCACCGGTTATAAAAAAGAAAAAAAACTGATGCACAATCGAAAACGAATTGTAAACGCTGCAATTATTATACCCTCTGTAACCCTAAATATGTAAAAGTTGTGTTATGGAAACGACAGAACACCTTATGCAAAACAATGCATACAGAAACCGATTGCATGTATGTAACTCTCTCAATGCATCAACAAAAATAAAGAATTAAAAAAAAAAAAAAATCTAGTGGGTTCCAAATTTACACGCCTTCCCACTTAGCCAAGATAGGTTGAGATCTAGCGAACCGAATTTACACAGGCGCCGCTTAGTCTCCCGGTCCCTCCGACCTAGCGAACGTAATATACACCCTAGAACGCTAGTCTAGACAAGACACCGGTGTCCGGCTAGGGCTATTTACACAGGACCCCGCCTGACTCCAAACCAAATCAAACGGTCTTACTAAAGAGCGTTCGATTGAGCGGTGCGCCTTCGCTCCTTCCCTCTGTCAGACCTTCCGGCATTCGTTACCCGTGGACTTCCGGGTTCTCGGAGCGCGGCCACTCCCCCTCCTATGACGTGGTCGTTCCCAGGGTTCATAGAGAGACCGCGTCAACACCACAGTGCTGGATCAACTCGAAAGCTCCCGCGAAATTCAAACTGAATATTTACTTCTACTGTGTATCGGACCCGGACTGTTTAATCGTTTACCCTCCTTCTCCTCTCCTACGACCTCGGACTGTTTTTGGATATTCTCTTGCCTGCTACAACCTCGATTCTCTGTGGAATCTCTATCACCAATTTGGATTATCGCTCCTTCCTAAGTTAAGTAAACCAGATTGGCTCACGCTTAATATATAACCATCCTAATTCTAAGGGGTTCGCTATCTGCTCCACATCAACTCCTAACCTTGTTTTCAACACCTACTTATTAATTATCTGCATCCTAATTTGGAACTTCTCGCTGGTTGTGTTAAATTTACCTTATCTTAAAACAACTTCAACACCGCTGCTGTTTATAACCTGCCAGGAATTAAAGAGACAGTTCAATTCGATTATCTTTTTTATTTAAAGTAATAAACATTATCAAACTCAGAAATCTGCAGTTGTTTCCATCTTATCAACAATTGAGCATTACAGATTGATCCAGCCTAATTAATGGATACAGCAGATCTCACTTCTGAAATCACCAGATTAAACCAAAGAGTGGATACTCTTACTCAAGGCATGCAAGATCTACAGATCACCAATGAAAGAATCCTTACTTATGTAAGGGACTTGCAAACCCATACTCCTCACACAGTTACACACTCGGCTAGTGACCCTGCTGTCTCCAACCCCGAAAAATTCTCTGGAGACAGGTCCCAATACCGAGAGTTCATCAATTCTTGCAAGTTGTTGATTGCATTAAAACCCCGATCATATCCCACTGAAAGATCAAAAGTTTGTTCTGTTATTTCATTTTTGAGAGGTGAACCCATGGCCTGGGCTCATTCCTTTCTTGAGAATGATGATCCCATATTGGATTCTCTGGATGAATTCTTTGAAGCCATGTCTCTCCTTTACGAAGACCCAAACAAACAAGCGACTGCAGATTTAACCATTAGAACACTGCAGCAAAGAAATCGGCCTGTTGAAGATTACATTGCTGAATTCAAACGATGGGCACCAGAAACTCAGTGGAATGACATAACACTACGTAACCAGTTCCGTATTGGGTTATCTGAAGCTGTCAAAGATGAGCTCTCCAGAACTGAACTACCTACTACACTAAATACACTTATTCAACTGTCAATCAGTATCGACAGAAGACTTAGGGAAAGAAAAGCTGAGAAATCACTCACTAGCTCTTTATGGAAAAAACCCTTCACCTCTTCAAAGACACCGGAGAAACCTATAACTCCCGCTGAACCTATGGAAATAGGGGTTGTGAGAAGTCCTCTTACTCCAGAAGAGAGAACCAGAAGAAGACAACTGAACCTCTGCATGTACTGTGCTTCGCAAGAACATGTGGTCCCAGACTGTCCCCTATTGAAACGTCCAAGAGGCGGTAAGCATGGTTCTACCACGACTGTAATGAGTGTACTTCCTTCTAAACCAACCTCTCATTTCTCCTCTGTCTCTCTCATATTACAGTGGGACAAAGAAAGAATTACGACTAAGGCCATTATTGATTCCGGTGCTAATGGGGTGTTCCTGGACTCATCCTTTGTTACAAAAAATAAAATTCCTTGTGTTCAAAAACGTAATTCCGTCTCTGTCAGAGTTATTGATGGCTCCTTAATCTCCTCGGGGCCCATTCGCCTTGAAACTGTCCCTTTAAGGACTACTACTAATTATGTCCATTCTGAATTTCTTGTTTTTGATGTCATAAATTCTCCTCTTTATCCAATAATATTAGGGATAGACTGGTTACGGACTCACAACCCACTTATTACATGGGCTCCTTTCTCTCTCACGTTTAACTCTGCATATTGCCAGGGAACATGTCTACAACACATCCCCATTTTGCATGTTACTAGGGAATCCACTATACCTTCCAGCTATTCAGAGTTCGCTGATGTGTTCAGTAAAAAGGAAGCAGAGACACTTCCTCCTCATCGACCCTATGATTGTCCGATTGACCTTGTTCCTGGTGCTCCTATCCCTTTTGGACATATTTATCCTCTCTCTGAATCAGAGCTAAAAACCCTCAAGGAATACCTAGATGAAAACCTCCGTAAGGGGTTCATTAGACCTTCCTGTTCACCAGCCGCTTCCAGCATGTTTTTTGTAAGAAACAAGGACCAGACTATTCGGCCAATCATCGATTACAGGTCTTTAAATAAAATAACTATCAAGAATCGTTACCCTCTTCCCCTGATCAATGAGTTGATTGAAAGATTAAGAACAGCTACCATCTACACTAAACTTGACCTTCGTGGGGCATATAACCTTGTTAGAATCAAGGCCAATGATGAATGGAAAACGGCGTTCAGAACCCGATATGGTCTTTACGAATATCTTGTCATGCCCTTCGGGCTATGTAACGCCCCTGCAACCTTTCAGCATTTCATTAACGATATCTTCCGAGATCTCCTAGACGTTTGTGTCATCATTTACTTAGATGATATTCTCATCTACTCCAACAACCTTGAAGAACACAGAAAACACGTGAGATGGGTATTATCCAGATTAAGAACACACAAATTATACGCAAAACCAGAAAAATGTATATTTGAAGTCAATGAAATCACTTTTTTGGGATATGTTATCTCCCCTCATTCAATAAGTATGGATACCTCCAAAATAGATTGCATTGTCAACTGGTCTACTCCTACTAATACTAAAGACTTACAACGTTTTCTGGGGTTTGCCAACTTCTATAGGAAGTTCATTAAAAATTACTCTAAGGTTGCTCATCCCCTCAACCTGCTCAATAGCAGTAAACGGTCCTTTGCTTGGAACGAAGAGGCTCAAGCAGCCTTTGATGAATTAAAACGGAGATTCACAAGTGCTCCCATTCTTCAACTACCTAATCCTGCTTTTCTCTACGTCATGGAAACGGATGCTTCTGACACAGCTATCGGGGCTGTCCTCTCTCAACACCAAACGCCTCAAGATCCTCTCCATCCAGTAGCTTTTTTTTCACGATCTTTGTCTCCTGCTGAACGAAATTATCCTGTAGGAGAAAAAGAATTATTAAGTATTAAAGCTGCATTCGAAAACTGGCGTCACATACTTGAAGACACACGCACTCCTGTAATTGTTTATACCGACCACAGGAACCTTGAATATCTTCATTCCAACAAAACACTCTCTGCCAGACAAGTACGCTGGAATCTTTTCTTTTCCCGTTTCAATTTTCAAATCATTTACAGACCTGGATCCAGAAACAAAAAGGCCGATGCCCTGTCCAGAATTCACCAAGATCTTCCTGTAACCGAAACTCAACCTCCTAAAATCATAGGTATTATTTCGTCATTAATTGATGATATTAAACATCTTAAAGAAGAAGATCTTGAACTTCCCAAACAAGGCAATCTATCAAAAAAGGACGGTTTGTACTACTTCAAAGACAGGCTATACATTCCTCCCTTGCTTAGGAATAAAATACTCTCCTTGATTCATGATTCCCCTCTGGCTGGTCATCCTGGTACAAGGAAAACACTGGAGCTGTCTAAAAGATATTACTGGTGGCCTCGCCAGGACAGAACCATAGAATCTTATGTCAAAAACTGTCCAACCTGTCTGAGATCAAAATCTGACCATCATCCACCATTCGGTCAATTACTGAGCCTACCTGTTCCAGAAAGACCTTGGCAGTCCATCTCAATGGATTTCTTGGTAGAACTCCCTCCTTCACAACATCATACCACCATTCTGGTAGTGGTAGACCGTTTCACCAAGATGTCCCATTTTATTCCTTTAAAGAAATTACCCTCTTCATCTGAACTTGCAAAAGTATTCATCAACAACATCGTGAAACTCCATGGTCTTCCTGAAGAAATCATATCAGACAGAGGAACACAGTTCACCTCCAAATTCTGGAATGAGATGTGTTCCTCCCTCAACATTCAACGTAAATTATCTTCAGCCTATCATCCCCAAACCAACGGACAAACAGAGAGAGTTAATCAATGTGTTGAACAATACTTGCGGTGTTATTGCTCTCATTTACAAGATGATTGGATCACGTGGTTACCAATGGCAGAGTTCTCATACAACAACTCGGTACACGCTAGTAGCAAAATGACTCCATTCTTCTCAAATTTTGGATTCCATCCTTCTTCATTCCCCGATCAAGGACTTCCTTCTTCTAATCCATACGTCTCCAACCATAACTCGTTCATGTCTGCCCTCTTCCTCAGGTTACGTGATAACCTTAAAAATGCATCATCTGCTCAGAAAAAGTTTTTCGATACTGGTAGACGACCTTCCCCTACTTACAAGGTTGGTGATCTAGTATGGCTCTCTTCAAAAAACATTGTCACCAACCGTCCCTCAAAGAAACTGAGTTCACTCTTCCTTGGCCCTTTTCGTATATTGTCTCTCATCAACGAAAACGTGGTTAGATTGAAACTTCCACCTACCATGAAACTACATCCAGTCTTCCATGTGTCATTGCTTAAACCATACCACTCCGACCCTTTCATGAGGGATGTTCTTACCACTCCTGATCCTATTCTGGTACAAGGTGAAGAGGAATACGAGGTCCAGAAGATTCTCGACTCACGAATCCATCGTGGTTCCTTACAATATCTTGTCCGGTGGAAGGGCTACGGAGTTGACGAAGACTCATGGGTGTCGTCCTCCGCGGTGCATGCTCGTCGACTTATCAATGCGTACCATGCTCGCTACCCATCCAGACCTCGTTGACAGCATCCGGTGGCTGCTTCTTATGAGGGGGGTTCTGTCAGACCTTCCGGCATTCGTTACCCGTGGACTTCCGGGTTCTCGGAGCGCGGCCACTCCCCCTCCTATGACGTGGTCGTTCCCAGGGTTCATAGAGAGACCGCGTCAACACCACAGTGCTGGATCAACTCGAAAGCTCCCGCGAAATTCAAACTGAATATTTACTTCTACTGTGTATCGGACCCGGACTGTTTAATCGTTTACCCTCCTTCTCCTCTCCTACGACCTCGGACTGTTTTTGGATATTCTCTTGCCTGCTACAACCTCGATTCTCTGTGGAATCTCTATCACCAATTTGGATTATCGCTCCTTCCTAAGTTAAGTAAACCAGATTGGCTCACGCTTAATATATAACCATCCTAATTCTAAGGGGTTCGCTATCTGCTCCACATCAACTCCTAACCTTGTTTTCAACACCTACTTATTAATTATCTGCATCCTAATTTGGAACTTCTCGCTGGTTGTGTTAAATTTACCTTATCTTAAAACAACTTCAACACCGCTGCTGTTTATAACCTGCCAGGAATTAAAGAGACAGTTCAATTCGATTATCTTTTTTATTTAAAGTAATAAACATTATCAAACTCAGAAATCTGCAGTTGTTTCCATCTTATCAACAATTGAGCATTACACCCTCCGACAGAGGGGGCAGATTCCATACACAGATTTAAACCCCTTTTGGGCCTACCGCACAATCGGTATACCCGTAGTGGGTCTGACGTCTAAAACAGCAGTTGTCTTACCTCCTCGTTCCTGAACCTGAGTTCACACTCATCGACGAGGACACCCCAGCACTTCTTACGTAGAGGCCGATGATCTCCTGGACAACAGACCAGTGGCGCCGAGACGAAGGGAGGTCCACGCAGAAGTTCAGGGGTGCAGCCGTAGAGAACGTGGGCAAAGATAGACCGTCTCACGCCTCTGCCTCTCAGCTACCGTTGAACGATGAGCTTCCCGGCCAATGCACCAAATGATACCGGAGAAACTGACGGAAGCCAAGCACAGAGAGATGGACACAGGTTTTTCAGGAAGGAAGAGATTCTTTATTGGATCCCCGATCCGGACTCAGAGGGACTAATGTCACCAAAATACAGCAAGTTCTGAGCCCCGGACAATAGTGCAGGCTCCTTATATAGGCACATAACTCCTCCCATATTAAGCTCCACCCGCACATTCTCTTGACCAATCAATACAAATAAGAATTAACTTCCTGCTTGACCGCATGGCTTGTCCAGCACAATGGAGGAGGGGAATACTATATCCTGTATTCTCGCACATGCTCCGTACTCTACTGATCGTATCTTGCCTCGTGCAACCAACTGATCGATACGTCAGCATATGCACGTACACATGCCACGTGGTAATCTCGGCCTACTAAATTTATTTTTACCGAGATTCCACCACAGTGTGGGGTGCTGAGGCTGGTGGGGAGGGTGGTAGGGAGGCTGAGTCCATACATACGGACACACAAACTTCCTCACTAACACACACACACAAGCACATTAAGCCTACCTGTCCCGGGAGCCTGTTGCTGGGGGTCAGCCATCTTCTATCCTTTCCAGCAGCAGCATGGGCTGCTGCTTAACGGCGGGGGCGGGGCTTGTGTGTGGGAGGCGGGGCTTTGTTTGGGGGCGGGGCCTGTGCCAGGGAGCCTGTCAGTGCTCCGGCCCCAGACAGCCGCTGCACAGTTCCAGCTGCTCTGCCCTGCATTCCCTCTGGCTGTAACAGGCTGTTACAGCCCGAGGGAATATAATTTTAACACATGGCCAGCAGGTTGCTGGCATTTGGGGGGGCACAAGGGGGGGCACAGCATAATGTGGGGGGGGCATGGCCCCCTCTGGCCCCCCCCTAGCGACGCCACTGATCATGGCATACCATTTGTAAAAGTAGACAACCAGACAACCCACAGTATTCAAAATAGGGTATGTCAAGTCTTTTTTTTAGTTTATTTTTTATAATTCTTTATTTTGCGGTGCATGGAAAAGAACATATGCAAGTAAAGACATGACATTGAGTGATAATGCGATAATGCGAGAAAACAAAGCATGTTGAGAAAGTTGCACCATTTGTTTTTTTACAAGCAATAGGCCAGGAATCCTGACTGGAACCAGATACTGCACAAACATAACAATAGTAAACGTTTGACTTACTTATCGGGCAGGGTACCCAGTGCGATGATATAGTATGATATAGTATGCTACAGGACTTGGACTGAGGCTATCTTTTCGGAGTTGCATGTCAATCTAGTGAATGCTGCAAGAGCGTCACTGTCCAGACTAGGGACAACACCCTGCAACCTGTGCTTGTGGGTATGTGATGCCTGTCTGGAAACTAGGTAGGAGTGATTGAGAACTGAGTTTAACAGATCTGAACTAGAACAAATAAAATTGCTACTGTCATTCGATTGTTGTGTAGCTTGATGTGAGCTGAAGTACATGCGTGTGAGTGTCAGAGAGTGCCTCATGTTGTGCACAGCCTCAGTGTTTGGGTTTAGAGCATATATAATAGTGGTGTTGCAGCTGAAAGAGATTGGGCAGATTTTAGCTGTTAGTGCCCCTAACTAGGAGGGCTACGGGGGGTGGGGGGGGGGGAGTCGTGGTAGGTGTCTTGCCCTATTCCTGCACTCCTATCTCATGGGTCATCACCCATCCTTGTAAGGCCTCATATGGAGGACCGACATTTGCCAACTCCTACGCAAGGAGGGTGTTCTGAGTATGGTAAACATGGCTAGCCAGAGGAACAAAAAGCATAAAGAGCTATCAAAACAAGGGTAAAACATTGTGGAGTGAGTGCAGTCCATAGCTGCCTGTTGCTTGTTGGGTTCTGAGCCCAGTCATGTCCCAGTGCCCATAGTCATGCGGTCCCATGGGGTAAAGGCGACCACTGTGGTCCCAGGTGGATGTTCCCCTCCGGTCTCTTGACTCCTCACCAGGGGCAGACAGTCCCTCTTCAGCTGAGGTGATCTTGTGGCTAGTCTCACTGTAGTTCACCGTGAGAGCTTGTGTTGTAGTCCATTGGTATGGTATTCCCGCGTTTCTCAGTTGGCTTGTAGCCTGGAGGAGTGTTTTGCGTCATTGCAAGGTGGGCCTTGATAGGTCCTGGTAGAAGGACAATTCAGCACCCTCAAATGTGTAAGGTGTTTGGTTTTGTAGAGCTGAAAGGCGTGCCTGTTTGTCTTGGGCTAGAGCGCAGCGGACTATGATGTCCCTCACGGCAGTTGTTGAGGCCCTTGGTGATTTTGGTAGGCGAAACATGCCTTCAAAAGCAAACTTTTTGTCTTGTGGCGGTGGCAGTAGTGAGGCCGTTAGTCGTCTCAGGTAGTGGGGCATTTATGCTATGGTGACAGACTCAGGCACCCCTCTTATCTTCAGGTTATTACATCTGGAGCGGTCCTCCAGGGTGGCAAGGTGCGCGGAGAAAGCGTCTTTTGGACGTTTTGCAAAGATTCCTTCACATTGGACACTTCCTGCCTCACATCTATGATGTCCTCTTCAGCGGCTCTTACCCTGTCTGTGACTACCTGTAGGTCAGCCTGGATGACTGCTATGTCTGTGGCTAGTGTCTGGCGAAATTCAATGAGGTAATTTTTAATGTCCTGTTTGGTGGCCAGAGCTGATAGATCAGGGAAGCCTACAGCTGTTGTCTCTGATGCTTGTAGCGGGGTGTGAGCTTGAGGGTAGTCAGGTGTTTGGGTCTGAGGGTCGGCAGGGACCTCCTGGTACACTGGGGCCGCCATTTTGGGGTAGGGCCTGGCGTTGCAAAAGGGCACCAATGTCTTTAGATTTGCTTGGCGTACCTGGCGGGGTTTTATGAGAGTGTCTTCCCATGGTTGAGGGCTGATTTGCTGGTGAGGAGTTTTCTGTGCTCCAGTCCAACTCTCTCTGGAGGGGGATGCGCCCCAATAGATCTTCCGGGTGTGCAGGGAGATGGTAGGCCGCTGTCTTTTTCCATCGCTGGTATTGCCCAGGAATTAGCAAAGAACAGCATGTGCTGACACCGGGGGACATCTGTGTGTGGATGCTTATGTTGGTTTGGTTAGATGGGCAGTATATCTCGAGATTTTCAGCGGATTGTACAGAGCGCTGTCGGAGCTGCGGAAAATGGCGCCTGCTTCTCTCCAGTCTTTTTTAGTAGCCACTTGGCCAAAATGAGCACTTATATTTGTTTTTTTTTGCATTTTTCACACATAAACTGCCATTTCACTGATGATATAATTGCACATGGGGATTTAGGCCAGAGCGCTGGTAACGTTCTCTTTGTTTTTACTATAATACATTTTACTGCTCTAAAACACTCATTTGTATAGATCAATTTCTCACAAAGTACAACAGTACCCTCAATCCGACGGGATTTCTCCCTAGCTTACCTCTTTCCTCCAATAAAGCTGATCCCAAGAATCCGTCAGTGTCATGATATTCATTTGCTATGCAATTGCATGTTTATTATTAATACTACTACTATCATCATTATTTTTATTATTATTAACAGATGATCGCTGAAATAAAAACTGAGTGAACCAAAATAGATTTTGTTGGAGGGAGTAGAATGAATACAATGTGGAATGGTAGTGTTAGAAGTATGGAGGGCGATAGTGAGTGTATATTCAGTATGAGGGGTAACACGAAGCAGAGAATGCAATACATTAGTGGTATGGGAAATGTGACGCGCTCTAGTGGAAATGTGCTGTGCCAGGCAGGTTGTAAAGGAGACAGTAGGGATTGTAAGGAAACCTTACCTTCTGCTAGCTCTGGGCTAACTGCTGGGATTAGTGGGTATGAGGCTTCTGATGTGAGTGGTTTTGAGGGTGCTGGGGTAAGTGAGCCTGTAAGTACTGGTTGCAAGGATAGAATGCAAGTGAGAGATTAGATATATGAGTGCATTAAAATGGAGAGTTGCGCAATAGACACACAAAAAAAACACTTTAGAAAGGAAAAAAGTTCAGATAAAGTAAGGGAGAGGGATGGACAGATAGCACAAACCAGGCAGTCATTCAGGCACTATGAAGAAAGACAACTATATTTTTCTTATTATGATTGATTATGATGTTTATAGAACCTCTAAACTAGCAGCTAAGACTACTAAACAGTCTGAGCAGCAGTTTCCCCTTCCAAAATCCTCTTCATCTATTTGTAGTAGTGTCAAACCAAAATATGTTCTATCCTTGCCAGACCAGCAATCTGAACATCCCAATCAATCTGTTGTCAGTGGCTTTCGATTACCATGAGTAGTTAAGAGGGCCAAGATTTATGCATGAGTAAATGTCGAACTGGTGGTGGACATTCTATCAAGAAAAATATCAAAAGAAATAATAATCCTACCAATTCTACTGCCATTTTCAAAATTATATTTGCCATCATTCGAAGAGTGATCAAAAGAATTACAGAATACAATGTCTTCAAGTGCAGTCACAACTGATTGAGACAAAACAAAAAAACAAGAAAAAAAAATAGAGAATTATAATGCTTAACATGTTTCACACAATGAAGTGCTTACTCATAAGTTAATTAAATAACTAAATAACACTCTGGCTGTGATTGACACAGTCTGCATGAAAACAAAAATAGTTTCATTTTCCATCAGATGGAACTTACTTTAAATGTTTTTATCTCCTGCTCTGTAAATTGAACTTTATTTACATACAGCAGGCACCTGCAGGGTCTAGCAAGCTATTAGCAGGATATAAGAAATCCTAAATTAAACAGAATTTCCAATAAGGAAATGTACCAATGTACCAACAAGGAAGTGTAAACATTAGATGACGCAAAATAAATTTCCACCCGTGAGAATGGGTCCAGAAATTGGAACCGTCTCGTTGGTGGAAATACACCTTGATGGACACTCCAGAGATGTCCTGGGGCTTAACCCCTATATATGGAAAGAACAAACGGAATGCTCAAAGAGCTGGAATGAACCAGACTGGTTGAGTATATTGCTGGAAATCAAAGAAAATAATAAATATAATATAATAGCTGTGTAATCAGGAGAAATAGTAATAGTAGTAGATAAATAATAAATAGAATGAATAGAATCACATCTAGTACAGAGTGCAATCTTGCCTTGGTGGCTCACCTCTATATATGTCTCTCTATAGACACCCTTCTCCTATTATGTACAACACATGCAACTGGCTAGTGACTTTATTAGGGCTATATGAATGGTCAAGTCCAGTGGCTTATGAATATGTTCAATAGGTAAATGTCTTGCAACTGACACGGGTGTCCAGGATGTGGTCACTATATGTGCCCTGAGTAGTTTAGGTAGTAACTTATGGCTACTGGTAGCACTAGCGTAATTAATGGCCTGTGTATATACAGACTAAATCATACTAAATTCCCCAGACCAGCAAATGAGGGACAGCATGTGGATATTAGCTGTGGTTTAACTATCTAACCACTGTAGAGGACTGATAGATCCCTCTCGAAGCTGGTGCCAGATAGTTGTAACTCTACTTGTATAGAGGTTGCATACAAATATCAGGAACTATTCAACATGCATAATTTGGTCCCATAGAGGGTCACAGGGACCTAGGAGAAGGGTGTCTATAGAGAGACATATATAGAGGTGAGCCACCAAGGCAAGATTGCACTCTGTACTAGATGTGATTCTATTCATTCTATTTATTATTTATCTACTACTATTACTATTTCTCCTGATTACACAGCTATTATATTATATTTATTATTTTCTTTGATTTCCAGCAATATACTCAACCAGTCTGGTTCATTCCAGCTCTTTGAGCATTCCGTTTGTTTAAACATTGGATGACTCTTTACAGAAAGTGTTTTAGATGGCTGTTTAAGTCACGTGCATGCAGGTGTGCCTAGGGCTGCAAAAACAAAATGATTTAACCCCTAAATGGCAGATAATTGAGCAGTGAGACTGTAGATGTATTATCTATACACCACAATTGATTCATTAAGCCATATACACTAGTACAAAACAGAGTACAGAGTTCCCATGCACATGAGCACAGACAGGCATCGTGTTTTAGATTTCATACTGCATTTCTATAGATATCCTTAGCAATGGGCACAGCTTTTGTTTTTTAATACCAAAGCATGGGTTATGATCCAAAAGGAATTGTACAATCTGCCCCCAAAAAAAGTGTGCAATGTGCTTGTTCCATAGTGTATTTAATCAGTGAATTTATATAAACAATATACCAAAAGAAACCTCAGCTGCAGGCATTACCTTGCAAATAAAATCCCAAAAAACAATTCTGCATTATAAATCATGTGACTTAATACCATGGAAGTGTTGTACTTAATACATCTTATGTAGCGTAATTTACAATGTAATTCACTGTATCTGCAATACAAAAGATACATATAGTGCAAAAAAAAACCTTATAAGTGGAAAACCACTTACATGGACCAGAACCTTCAAACTCAAGTACAACAGATGAGGGAAAGACAGCTCCACTTACGATCACCATGGAGGCAATTGTTTTTCCAATCCTTTTCATTTTGGAACAACCTGTGCTGTAGCTTCCACTAACACTGCAGCTCCTTCTAAAACAGCTAGTTCAAGTCTTATACATTCTTGGTGTCCCCCAAGCAGCAATTAAGAGAAAGCACAGCAGAACCTACTTTGTGAGGGTCAACAGAGACACGGTTTGGTGAGGACACCACGGTAGACATAGCACTTTTACCACTGGCCCATTAGCTACTCGACTATGAGTATGATGAGTCAAAGGAATTAAAGGGGAGAGTAATGGGAGAACACAGTGGTGTATCCTGGTTTTGTGCTGCCCTAGGCAGGACAAAACTCAGGTGCCCCCCTCCTGCCCGTGCCACCCCCACCCAACCCTTCCCCCGTCCCGCCTTCTAAATACACACACACACACATTCACTGACAGATACGCATACACTAGCTAACAGAAACACACACTCGCTAACAGAAACACACACACACTAACAGACAAACTCACACTCACTAACAGACACACACACAGTCTAACAGACACACTAACAGACACACTGACACACACACACACTAACAGACACACACACACTAACAGACACACACAGACACACTAACAGACATACACACACACACACACTAACAGACACACACAGACACACTAACATACATACACACACACTAACAGACACACACGCACACACACACTTACAGACACACACACACACTAACACACAGACACACTGACATACACACACACACTAACACACACACTAACACACACACTAACAGACACACACACAGACATACACACACACACACTAAAACACACACACAGACACACTAACAGACATACACACACACTAACAGACACACACTAACAGACACACACACACACACTTACAGACATACACACACACTAATACACACACACACACAGACACACTAACAGACATACACACAGACACACTAACATACATACACTAACAGACACACACACACAGACACACTAACAGACATACACACAGACACACTAACAGACATACACTAACAGACACACACTAACAGACACACTAACAGACATACACACACACTCACTCACTCACATATTTAACACATTTTTTTTAAAATGTAACCCCCCCCAGCCTCCTTACCTTTGGGAATGCTGGGGGGGTTATCTTTCTCCCTGGTGGTCCAGTGGCTGCTGTGCGCTGGCGGGCGGCTGGCGAGGGAGCACTTCCTCTGAGCACTCTGCTCAGCTCCCTCGCGTGCCTCAGAGTGAGGCTGGGAGCTGGAAGATGACATCATATTCCGGCTCCCAGCCTCACTCTGCGGCGCGCGAGGGAGCTGAGCAGAGTGCTCAGAGGAAGAGCTCCCTCGCCGCCCGCCCACCCAGCAGACAGCAGCCTACACGCCCGGCATGTCAGTTAGCCGCAAGGCTAACAAGGCATTAGCCCTGGGCGTTTGGGGGCGGCTTTTTTGCCGCCCCCTGGAAAATGCCGCCCAAGGCAAATGCCTTGTTTGCCTCGCGGCTAAAACGTCCCTGGGAGAACAGACAGCTGCCTAGTATTTACTCCAACAGTTAGTGAGCCTTTGTGTGGCAAATCCAGCCACTCAGAGACTGTAAATTGTATTTTAAACTGACTGGTGTAGTTTTCCTGCTATGCTTTGTATTTTGCAATGTATGCGGCATTCGTGTGTTACAACACACGAATGCCGCTAATGTTAAACCTACCTATCCACGAACAGTGAATTCCCGCACTGTTCGTGAGTTAAGCAAAGTACCGAATGGGAGACCACACATAGATGGTCGTGTGTCTCCAATTAGGTACTTTGCAACATTGTATCTAAGCTAATTGCGGTTTGTTGTGGGTGGCCGCCATTCGTGTACCGACCACGAGGCGGCGGCCATCTTTGTTCGCGGAAAGCCAGCGGGGTTTTGTCGTCGAGTGCCTGGAACTAAAATCGGCTACTCGGCAACACAAGCCCCGCTGGACTTCCAAGCCGTTCGGGAGTTTACAGTTTTCGGTATTTTCATTCCCTCAGTTCAGGCAATCGTTTAAATAAATTGATCATGATAAGGGAAACTGAACGGTGTTCAGTTAATTGTGCTGGGATCTGGGCGCAAGTTCACTTAACTGTGCGTCCAGGTCCCAGCTATGTAATAAAGGGTTAAAAAGCTGTATGACATAAAAATTGTGTGAGTTATGGATTTTAATACAAAAACTGTATTCCTCTGTACCAAGGGATACTCCCATTAGCAATGCATTCTGGGATAAGTATCTCCTTGGTACAGCAATGTATGATGGGTAAAATATGTGCAAAACCCAGTCCCCCATGTAGTCCCCTACTGGACAAACCCTGCATTGGGACTTGGGAAACCCTGTACATCTGTAACCACATAAATGCTGTGCCTGTAATTAAAAACCTCAGTTGACCTCCAAGCTATGTGTCGTCTAGTTCTTGGGAGGAAGGGATTGTAACTACGCTACCTGCATTTTGACTGTTTTGGGATTTGTTTATCCTGTCTACCAGCGGATATACCGTGGATAATACTACAACTCCGCTACAATTGGTGGCAAGCGACAGGATTTTAACCACACAGCAAAGCAGCGTTCGGCATAAATTAAAACGAACAAAGGGAAAGAAACAGCAATCCGTGAGTACAACCATTCAGATGAAACCAGAGTTTGGGGAAACGTGGAAACGCACGAACAGCCGGTGAATGGAAACAAATTATACACTTTTGAAACGCAGCACATTAAAGGAGTTACTAGAGGTGAGAGGAACAATAGCCAGCAACAAGGCAAAGGCTGTTCTAATTGCGGAGCTCATGGAAGGAGATTGAGCAGCAGCTGCTGCAGCACCTCCAATGAGGAAGGAGCCAACAGAATTTGAAATAGAATTCAAGAGCAGGATAGCCCTGTACCCAACCACACCACCCCAGGAGACTTTCGACAGGATCATGGCAGATGTGCAAGAATACATCATGGCCAAACAGGGCCAAACAAATCAGCCATCCAGAGAGGGGTTACCGGCTCCACCCAGCATCATACAGGGAAAACCAGAAATTCCCTACCAAGCGTTTAAAAACTTCACGGACACAGAGGGCGATATTGATGGATATTTGCAGGACTTTGAAAGACTGTGCCAGCTGCATGAGATCAGGCCACACGATCAAGTACCCCTGCTGGCTGGTAAATTATCGGGCCGCGCAGCGGAAGCTTGCAGAGCCGTGCCTGATGAGGACAGCAGAGATTACCAGAAAGTAAAGCAAGCCATCCTAACCCGGTATGCCATTACTGCTGAGGCGTACCGACTCCAATTCCGGGACCTGAAAAAAACAGGAGAAGGACTCTCACGCTGAGTTTGAACATCGCCTACAAAGAGCAGCCACCGGGTGGATTGAGGCAGCGCAAGCAACCACTAAGCAGGATATCATGCAACTACTGCTATTAGAACAGTTTTACCGGAGATTATCCACAGAGATGCAGAACTGGGTAAGGGACCGTAAACCCTGTACCTTACAAGACGCCGCTAAACTAGCCGACGAACACCAAGACACTAGGCGAGAACAGCGCCCACTACCTAAAGTATTTCCCCAGCCAAGCACCCACCGGCCATGCCATGGTCGACCACCCACAATCAGGGGGGACCTACAATCAGTACCCACCCAGGTACAACAACCGGGCACACATCCGATGCCATACCTGCAACCAACTAGGACATGTACAAAGAGATTGTCCCCAAAACAGGGCACGACCTCCATGGCCCAACCAAGGACAACCACCTGTCCCTAGAGCAGCAGTACACTGTTATCAGACAGGAGCATTTGTACAGCCATCCACCACCACCCAGATGGAAGAACCGCTAGGCACGCTCCACAAGGTTAACCCGGTGCAAGCGGCATCGGACAACCGCCAAAGCCATCGACAAGTGGTCCATATAGAAGGAAAGCATATGGAAGGACTGAGGGATTCCGTGGCCACCATCACTTTGGTACGAAATCATCTGGTTCCAAAGGAACAACTCACGGGGGATTGTATAGCAGTACGGGTGGCAGGGGGAGCCATTTACAAAGTTCCCACTGACAAAATACATTTGAATTGGAGAGCAGGGGCAGGGCAAGTAGAAGTGGGGATGATGCAAGACTTGCCAGCAGATGTTATTTTGGGAAATGACTTGGGGGAGCTCACCTCCGCTTTTATTCCACAACCTACCATGCAGGAGGCCTACCCAGTCGTCACCCGACAACAAGCCCGCACCACCTTACCACCCACCGACTCTGAGGCTCAGGTAAGCGATGCCACTCCCAATCACACTGCCCTACCCTGGGATGCCCCTTTAGAATTTGGTAGCGAGGTCGCTCTAGATCCTTCCCTGCAGGTTTATAAAGACCGAATAGACAAGAACCAGGCAGGCCTAGAAGGAGAAAAATATGCTTGGGATAAAAGGCTATTATACCGGTTTGCCGAGAAGATAGGAGCCAGATCTATTCCCATTCCCATATAACAGTTAATTGTGCCTCGGAAATACAGGCAGGAGTTAATGCGCATAGCACACGACATACCGTTATCAGGTCATTTAGGAATCAGCAGAACCAAACATCGACTGATTCAAAATTTCTTCTGGCCAGGTATCTCCCAGGATATTAGACAATATTGCAATACCTGTGATATCTGCCAGAGGGTCGGGAAAAGGGGAGACAGATATAAAGCTAAACTGCACTCCCTACCCATAATAGACGTACCCTTTAGTAGAGTAGTGGTGTACATAATAGGACCACTGAAGAAACCCAGTCCCTCCGGCAAGAAGTACATCTTGACCGTAGTGGACTACGCCACCAGATACCCCGAAGCAGTGGCCTTAACTAATGTACATGCCGAGACCGTAGTGGATGCCCTTATGCGAATATTCTCCCACATGGGATTGCCCCGGGAGATTATTTCAGATAGAGGTACCCAATTCACGGCAGAGGTCACTCACCAGCTCTGGAAAGTATGAGGGGTAAAATCTATCCTTAACTCCCCCTACAACCCCCAGTCTCTGTGAACGTTTTAACGGAACGCTGAAACAAATGATCCGGACATTCATAGACACGCAGAAAGACTGGGAACGATTTTTACCCCACTTGCTGTTTGCCTATGGAGAAGTCCCCCAAGAATCCACTGGGTTCTCCCCCTTTGAATTATTGTCCGGAAGGAGTAAAATATGTGCAAAACCCAGTCCCCCATGTAGTCCCCTACTGGACAAACCCTGCATTGGGACTTGGGAAACCCTGTACATCTGTAACCACATAAATGCTGTGCCTGTAATTAAAAACCTCAGTTGACCTCCAAGCTATGTGTCGTCTAGTTCTTGGGAGGAAGGGATTGTAACTACGCTACCTGCATTTTGACTGTTTTGGGATTTGCTTATCCTGTCTACCAGCGGAGATACCGTGGATAATACTACTACTCCGCTACAATTTGCCTCCTGCATCTTTCCTACTTTGTCAAAGTCCATCTCTATCAGCTTTAGAATCAAGTCATCCAACTAAGATAGCTATGATCAGCTGCACCTGCAACCACTTGCACAAGTAGCTCACCCACTGTCAATATTACCATCACCAGCAACATCACTGTCACCAATACCACCACCATCAACATCACCTGTACCGGCACCAACAATATTTTCATTAGCATTACTCAACGAAGTACTAGTGTACAGACTAGCGACAGATTCCACTGCCACTGATGCAAATCTTATTGTAATGCTAACGTATCATGACAATAAAGCAAAATGAATTACTTTGTGTGCTTTTACATAGGGTCATCTCACTAGTGCTAGCATGAACCAACATCTGCAAAGATTCCACATGTTTGTTTTACTGAGGAAGAAGCAGAACAATAAAGTACTAGTGTAGGCAGCAGGTCCACTATTGATGTATCTGATTCTGCACAGTTGTCACAACCTACCACCTGTGTTACCTACCACAAACACCTTTAGGCAGAGCAGGAGGATAGTGAGGACAGTGCCAGTAGTCGACAGAGGCAAGTTGGACAGGAACAGTTGGACTCTTATTATCAGGTGAATTCAAAATGAAAAATAGAAAAAAAATGTTCCTCTTGCCTAGCTGCTGGTATAAGTAACTTGCAACAAAACAAAGTTGCAGTTAGCTTGCAACAAGACAAAGTTGCAGTGAGAACTGAAATAGTAACAGTAATAATTTACTTGGTAAACGGAGTGGAATGTTGCCACCAACTGCATATGTCAGGATCCCGCGGGCGGCTGCGAGGGGAGGCTGCAGTCCGCTCGCGGCACTCACCCTCCAGCCGTCCGCGGTTCCCTTCCTGCCATGTGTTCGGCGGGCGGCATCCTCCCAGCCACGGATGCCGCCCACGTCTTCCTCCAAGTCCCCCAGCGGCAGCATGCATGACGCTGCACGCTGGGAGACCGCCCAATTTGTTACACGCCGGGGTCAGTCACCTGACCCGGCGTTAAAGGCACAGTGCCTCAATCACAGTGGGAGGTTTAGATATCTCCCACGTGTGATTGTTAATTCTGATTGGAAATTATCCAATCAGAATTAACCTTCTGGTTTAAATACTTACCTTTCCTGTTCCTCCCTGCCCTGTTGTGGTCTTTGCTTTATAGTATTGATTCTGAACGTGTGCTTTCTGGTTACGTACTCTCTGGCTTGTTATACTGACTTTGTGACTTTCTCCTACCCTTTGACCTCGGCTTGTTTCTCGTTATTCTGTTTTCTGGTTCCCCTTACTCGGCTTGTCTCCTGACTATTCTGTGTGTGCTCAACCCGGCCACTCTAAGGACCGGTACTGCACACTTTCTGTGTGTGTGTCTGTGTGTGTGTTAGCGTGTTGGGTTCCCCGAATCGTGACAGCATATAAGTAATGGAGCTAAAATAGCCCAAACTAAACCACAATAACTGTTATAGCCAGCAGACACAGAGGGAGGGGGTATTTGATACTACCCCCTCCCTCTGTGTCTGCTGGCTATAACAGTTATTGTGGTTTAGTTTGGGCTATTTTAGCTCCATTACTTATATGCAGTTGGTGGCAACATTCCACTCCGTTTACCAAGTAAATTATTACTGTTACTATTTCAGTTCTTACTGCAACTTTGTCTTGTTGCAAGCTAACTGCAACTTTGTTTTGTTGCAAGTTACTTATACCCGGGGTATCCTAAAAACTTATGAACAGGTCCTCTGTGTTTTTATGTATCTAATGTAGCTATATCTTTAGTGTATATTTGTACAGCACCTCATTTATGTATAATTTATCACTATAAAGAATGTAGCAACTATATCTTTAGTGAAGATTTGTATAGCACCTCATTGATGTATAATTTATCACTATAAAGAAGGAACCATATCTGCACTGTGACCATTGTAGACCTGTCAATAAGTATGCTGGATATCCTAACAGCGAGTATAGGTCTCTCTCTACATAGGTCACAGGGTTGATTACCAGCACTTTCAGTGTTCTATTTTTTTGTCTAATTGGTCGTTTACACGTTACACTGATTGCTATTGGACTATCAGTTGCATACAGCTACCATATCTTCTGTGTATATTTGTACAGCACTTCATTTAATTATGATTTATCACTAGAAAGATTAATCCTCATCTTGACTGTGATCGTATAACAGACCTGTCAAATACGCTGGACATTTTATCAGCGATTGAAGGTCTCTCTTTACATAGGTCACAGGGCTGATTCATGCTCAGAAACTCTGCAGCAGCTGCCCATTAGACCCCAATTCAGTGTTCTCCGAATTGTACACTACTTGAAGTATCGAATGTCACCCACATTGCAATTTGGGGTAGATGTGCCGCGATACTATGTGCAAAAATAAACCATTATAATATGGGTATATGTGTATTCACTATCTAGCTTACAGATTTTGATTAGCACTTATTTTTTGGTTCTTTTCTTTTGTTTTGCTGTACATACGTTTACACTTACTGTAAATTCACTAAAAGTTATTTTCAACATTTTTTATTTTTTCCTCCAATTGTTTTATATTTTTCGTACTATTAAAAGTTAAATTGTAATGATATTTTGATCCACTAAGGGCACTCATAGCTTGTCTCCTCTTTCCTGTTACTACCCTGGTAGTCCTTTGTGGGTTAACCCCATCTTTTGAGTGTCTTTCCTGTAGCTTCGACCCCCTTTTTTCTTTTCTTCTGTTTATATTGAGTGATTGAGTGAACCAGGACTTTTTGTAACACTTTGTAGTAGTAATTGATAATTGAAGTAGTCTGGGTGCTGTGACCCTTTTGCACTTAATGCTGCAAAATAAAACATTGCAGTTCCAGAGCTCTAAGTCTGCCCTCTGTGGCTGTCTACCAGACAGCCACTAGAGGGCTTCCGGAATCCAAACAGACTTTTAGCGTCAGATTTTCCCTATAGGAAAGCATTGAATAATGCTTTCCTATGGGGAGGTCTAATGTGCGCATCCGGCCTTTGCCACGCATGCGCCTTAGGTCTCCCCCGCCTGCTGACGTAAGTGGGGAGGAGTGGGGTCGGAGCCTGACCCAGCGCCGAAGGACATCGGTGCTGGATTCAGGTAAGTGGCTGAAGGGGTTTTAACACCATCAGCCCCATGGAGGGGGGTCACGAGTGAGGGGGGGACCTATTAACCTTTTTAGTGCCGCACTATAAGATCCCTTTAAAAGCAATCATTATAGACAAAGTAATATGCCAAGTTCTCTCACTTCCTATTTTTTTGATCCTGTTATATAGTAATCTAATTTTGGTAACCTGGCATTGCAAAAATGTCTTCTATTGTGTAGCCATTAGCTCAGGCAGTATTGTAGCCATTTTTGCAAGTCAGCACAGTCACAGGCACCATTTATTATTTATTTTTTGGTACTTAAATTCAGCCAGGCCAAATAGCAAATCCTGACAACCCTAAAAAAAAATATAAAATAAGAAAATGTGCCGTAGTAGTTCGGAAGAATCAACATTTTCCAACCTATTCAAGTGAACTTTTTACTGTCACGGCTGGCTGCATGTGGGCAAGTATTTACACTAATTGTTTGTTTGCAAAAAGCAAGTGAAGATTGATGCTGACTATTGCTGCGTACATAATAGCTGCCAGCTACATGATAAGCTGTAAAGTCGCTTATTTCTGCATACTGCACAGCCAGATAGCTTCACTATACATTATGCCAGGCAATTCCCAATAATTACAATGCGTTTTAAATGTTTGTAGCACTAGCTGTACTGCTTATATACTGTCTGACCACGCACTGACTTTTTTTTTTTCTTTAAACTGCATGACCTGTATGCACCGGGCCTCCAAAATCCGATAGATCAGGACGCCTCAACATCTGAGACCAAGTTACCTATATAATTTTTATAAATGTTATTAATAGCTCTTATTCTGCTATTACTGTTGGAACACAGCGCTTAAACGCCGCTTTCTCACGTTTGATTTAAATCCAGATGTTATTGGCAATACTCAATTTGGACCTGTTAATGTAACAGCACACATACGCCGTTTAAGCAATAGCCTAAGATCAAAATTTAGTCGCACGCAGACCGATATACGTGATCGGCTAATGATATGAACGTACGCAGCAGCTTCCATAACTGAGTAATTAGCCGGACACAGGTCGTCATTTGTTTTTCTTAGGGACGTGAATGTTGAAACATTATATCAGAATACTCTGGTCATGTGTTAGTTTTAAGCTTAGACATGTGCATCCCTGCAAAGTTTATGTACGTTTATATGATCTGATCAATTCGCCTCTACGCAGGCGACAATCTGCAACTATTCTTAAATACCGATAGTTAAGCCTCTGCGTAGGCGACTGTTCGCTCTCATGAAAATCTGTTTGATGTAAGAATTCAAGACATGATAACAATAAACATATTCAAAACAAAAAGCAAGTGAACTATCATCTGCAAATGTGCATTCTACCAGATGCATTCAGTCCCACTTTTCTTTAAAATTGGACCTTTGTAAAAATTCTATAATTTTTATTGGTGTTGGATGCGAATAGCTCTGATTTCAAAGTTGACCAAAGATGCATCTGGCTCAATGGATCATATTTAGTTGGTTCGCCAAATTCCAACCAGAACTGGCTTTAGTAAATATGAGAATTGCCAATCAGGTCTGAATTTGACTATTTTCACAGAATTTTGTCCATCCTCACAAAATATGGTGTTTAGTGAATAGACCAGTTAGTGTAATTGTGATGGACTCCAATATGGAGATTATAAAAGACTAACAAAGAATATATTATCTAGTAGGAAGTTGATTGTGTTTACATGTGGAATAAAACACTAATTTACATAACCAGTATGTACAAGTGGAAGTGTGTAGCGCTATATAATATTAACTTACACCATACAAAACTTCAGGGGTGTAGGATACATATATATCCTCCAGAATCTTGGAGGGTATGGCAGATATGTCTGCTGTGGAAAAATAGAGAAATATATAGTGCAGAAGGACGTGATTGTACACCGTATAATAGGAAACACTCACGTGGTTTAGAGCCTATTGAGGATTGGCTCTTAATCACTCTTGCCTTGTGTCCTTTAGGTGACACACACCTTCAACTCCAAATAGAGAATATCCCTCAAAACAAGAAAGGAAAAGCGGGGAAAATTCGCCCTAGTGTTGAAATCCTTTAAACCATCAATATGTGAACATATATATGCAGGTGAAGGTTGCTTCTCACCTGGGTAAGAGCCTGTAACCTGGCTCTGAGTAAAAAAGCGTATGAGTCCTTTTGGGATGACTCCTCCCCTCTATAGTTAGATGGAAATTGCACCAAATATACTTCAATAGAATAAAAGATTATTTATTTCATACATTAAAATCTTGATACATACAATAGTTTGGTGTGTCCAAAACGCGTTTCACCGATTCCGTTCGGCTTTCTCAATTGGTAATTTCCATCTCATTCTCTTCCTACTTATAAATCCCGCCTCCCGTCCTGATTGGTGGCCAGAGATCGAAAACCAACCAATCACGGACGTTCCTGCGGGGGAGGGGGAAGTGCTACAGCTGTATTACTTTATCTCTTAACAGTGACGTCGTCGCGCACGTACGTACGATCGTGCGGACGGCGTCACTTCCGGGAATATGAAAGTACAGTATCCACAACATTAGTCCTCAATATCCGGTTCTCATTGCTTCAGTTTAGTTGACATCACTTCCTTTTATTCGGAACTCTCTCCTTCAGTCAATCATTCCTCCATTTTAGTTGATGGCAAGAGTATTGGAAAACTCATAGGCAAAAGTCCATAATGTTTTTTGCAGTCCTATGGCAAATATGCTCATATGTGAGCATTCAAACATAAAAAATAATAACAGAGTGCATCAATTAATTATGTATTTACAAAGAGACACACTTAAAGGGGAACATATACATTTTTCAAGTAAGGGATATACATGCAAGGTGTTAATGATGAGATATGGGGATTCTTTAATAAAATCTTCATTAAAAAAACAAGATATAAAAGTTATAGGATATAAAAATTGCTAAAATATAAAAATCCTTATAAAAATGGCAAAAAAATTATAAAAAGTGGCATAATTCAAAGTCATCATTAAGACCATAAGGTTGCATAGTGTTTAAGTTAAAAATCCATCTCATCTCTGTTTGCCCAAGTAATTTCATAGGGTCACCACCTCTCCAATTTCCAACTATTTTCTGAATTCCCGTAAATTTCATCAATTGGGGGTTGCTATTGTGATGGTTTTTAAAATGTAGAGACACACTATGATTAAGAAACCCTTTTTTTATGTTCCTAATATGTTCCTGGATTCTGGTATTTAAAGTCCTATTGGTCCTTCCTACGTAAGCTAAACCACAAGGGCAGGTGATCATATATATTACTTTGGTAGTGTGACAAGTAATAATTTGTTTCATTTTAAAACTTTTATTCTTGTCCTGTGGGTGGTTAAATTCTCTTACTGTTCTCTTGCTATTTTTGGAGCACTTACATGCTCCACACATGCCGCATCCATAAAAACCAGTTTTTTCTTTAAAAAATTGATTTGTCAGTTTCCTGGATTCAGGTAAGTGGCTGAAGGGGTTTTAACACCATCAGCCCCATGGAGGGGGGTCACGAGTGAGGGGGGGACCTATTAACCTTTTTAGTGCCGCACTATAAGATCCCTTTAAAAGCAATCATTATAGACAAAGTAATATGCCAAGTTCTCTCACTTCCTATTTTTTTGATCCTGTTATATAGTAATCTAATTTTGGTAACCTGGCATTGCAAAAATGTCTTCTATTGTGTAGCCATTAGCTCAGGCAGTATTGTAGCCATTTTTGCAAGTCAGCACAGTCACAGGCACCATTTATTATTTATTTTTTGGTACTTAAATTCAGCCAGGCCAAATAGCAAATCCTGACAACCCTAAAAAAAAATATAAAATAAGAAAATGTGCCGTAGTAGTTCGGAAGAATCAACATTTTCCAACCTATTCAAGTGAACTTTTTACTGTCACGGCTGGCTGCATGTGGGCAAGTATTTACACTAATTGTTTGTTTGCAAAAAGCAAGTGAAGATTGATGCTGACTATTGCTGCGTACATAATAGCTGCCAGCTACATGATAAGCTGTAAAGTCGCTTATTTCTGCATACTGCACAGCCAGATAGCTTCACTATACATTATGCCAGGCAATTCCCAATAATTACAATGCGTTTTAAATGTTTGTAGCACTAGCTGTACTGCTTATATACTGTCTGACCACGCACTGACTTTTTTTTTTTCTTTAAACTGCATGACCTGTATGCACCGGGCCTCAAAAATCCGATAGATCAGGACGCCTCAACATCTGAGACCAAGTTACCTATATAATTTTTATAAATGTTATTAATAGCTCTTATTCTGCTATTACTGTTGGAACACAGCGCTTAAACGCCGCTTTCTCACGTTTGATTTAAATCCAGATGTTATTGGCAATACTCAATTTGGACCTGTTAATGTAACAGCACACATACGCCGTTTAAGCAATAGCCTAAGATCAAAATTTAGTCGCACGCAGACCGATATACGTGATCGGCTAATGATATGAACGTACGCAGCAGCTTCCATAACTGAGTAATTAGCCGGACACAGGTCGTCATTTGTTTTTCTTAGGGACGTGAATGTTGAAACATTATATCAGAATACTCTGGTCATGTGTTAGTTTTAAGCTTAGACATGTGCATCCCTGCAAAGTTTATGTACGTTTATATGATCTGATCAATTCGCCTCTACGCAGGCGACAATCTGCAACTATTCTTAAATACCGATAGTTAAGCCTCTGCGTAGGCGACTGTTCGCTCTCATGAAAATCTGTTTGATGTAAGAATTCAAGACATGATAACAATAAACATATTCAAAACAAAAAGCAAGTGAACTATCATCTGCAAATGTGCATTCTACCAGATGCATTCAGTCCCACTTTTCTTTAAAATTGGACCTTTGTAAAAATTCTATAATTTTTATTGGTGTTGGATGCGAATAGCTCTGATTTCAAAGTTGACCAAAGATGCATCTGGCTCAATGGATCATATTTAGTTGGTTCGCCAAATTCCAACCAGAACTGGCTTTAGTAAATATGAGAATTGCCAATCAGGTCTGAATTTGACTATTTTCACAGAATTTTGTCCATCCTCACAAAATATGGTGTTTAGTGAATAGACCAGTTAGTGTAATTGTGATGGACTCCAATATGGAGATTATAAAAGACTAACAAAGAATATATTATCTAGTAGGAAGTTGATTGTGTTTACATGTGGAATAAAACACTAATTTACATAACCAGTATGTACAAGTGGAAGTGTGTAGCGCTATATAATATTAACTTACACCATACAAAACTTCAGGGGTGTAGGATACATATATATCCTCCAGAATCTTGGAGGGTATGGCAGATATGTCTGCTGTGGAAAAATAGAGAAATATATAGTGCAGAAGGACGTGATTGTACACCGTATAATAGGAAACACTCACGTGGTTCAGAGCCTATTGAGGATTGGCTCTTAATCACTCTTGCCTTGTGTCCTTTAGGTGACACACACCTTCAACTCCAAATAGAGAATATCCCTCAAAACAAGAAAGGAAAAGCGGGGAAAATTCGCCCTAGTGTTGAAATCCTTTAAACCATCAATATGTGAACATATATATGCAGGTGAAGGTTGCTTCTCACCTGGGTAAGAGCCTGTAACCTGGCTCTGAGTAAAAAAGCGTATGAGTCCTTTTGGGATGACTCCTCCCCTCTATAGTTAGATGGAAATTGCACCAAATATACTTCAATAGAATAAAAGATTATTTATTTCATACATTAAAATCTTGATACATACAATAGTTTGGTGTGTCCAAAACGCGTTTCACCGATTCCGTTCGGCTTTCTCAATTGGTAATTTCCATCTCATTCTCTTCCTACTTATAAATCCCGCCTCCCGTCCTGATTGGTGGCCAGAGATCGAAAACCAACCAATCACGGACGTTCCTGCGGGGGAGGGGGAAGTGCTACAGCTGTATTACTTTATCTCTTAACAGTGACGTCGTCGCGCACGTACGTACGATCGTGCGGACGGCGTCACTTCCGGGAATATGAAAGTACAGTATCCACAACATTAGTCCTCAATATCCGGTTCTCATTGCTTCAGTTTAGTTGACATCACTTCCTTTTATTCGGAACTCTCTCCTTCAGTCAATCATTCCTCCATTTTAGTTGATGGCAAGAGTATTGGAAAACTCATAGGCAAAAGTCCATAATGTTTTTTGCAGTCCTATGGCAAATATGCTCATATGTGAGCATTCAAACATAAAAAATAATAATAGAGTGCATCAATTAATTATGTATTTACAAAGAGACACACTTAAAGGGGAACATATACATTTTTCAAGTAAGGGATATACATGCAAGGTGTTAATGATGAGATATGGGGATTCTTTAATAAAATCTTCATTAAAAAAACAAGATATAAAAGTTATAGGATATAAAAATTGCTAAAATATAAAAATCCTTATAAAAATGGCAAAAAAATTATAAAAAGTGGCATAATTCAAAGTCATCATTAAGACCATAAGGTTGCATAGTGTTTAAGTTAAAAATCCATCTCATCTCTGTTTGCCCAAGTAATTTCATAGGGTCACCACCTCTCCAATTTCCAACTATTTTCTGAATTCCCGTAAATTTCATCAATTGGGGGTTGCTATTGTGATGGTTTTTAAAATGTAGAGACACACTATGATTAAGAAACCCTTTTTTTATGTTCCTAATATGTTCCTGGATTCTGGTATTTAAAGTCCTATTGGTCCTTCCTACGTAAGCTAAACCACAAGGGCAGGTGATCATATATATTACTTTGGTAGTGTGACAAGTAATAATTTGTTTCATTTTAAAACTTTTATTCTTGTCCTGTGGGTGGTTAAATTCTCTTACTGTTCTCTTGCTATTTTTGGAGCACTTACATGCTCCACACATGCCGCATCCATAAAAACCAGTTTTTTCTTTAAAAAATTGATTTGTCAGTTTCCTAGAGGGTATATGATTTTTTATTAGCGTCCTTTTCAGGTTTGGTACACCTCTATAAACTATGTCGGGTGTATCGGAAAGTATTGAATTTAATATGGGATCATTTTTCAAAAGTGGCCAATATTTCCGAATAATTTTCTTTAGGCATCTACTATTGTAATAAAATCACAAATTAATTTCAGATTCTGAGGTTCTGTATTCCCTTTGCCATGGAGCCAAAGTCTTTCCCATAGTCTTTCATTATACGAATGGGCTCCATGGCATAGCTATCTGGAGTATCAACGCTCAAACAGGGCAAGCACCGAATGACCCGGCTTTCATGTCTTTGCAGGGGAAAATCAAGCGTTTCAACATGGGGTCATAGTCTAAAGGCAGCAGGTGGGCAACCAGGCTCCTCCAATGCAATGTGGCGAGATTGGTCTCGTCACATCTCTCCCCTTTTCCAAACAGACTAACAGGGTATCTGACCTCCTGCCGGTCAGTGCCCTTGTTATTCCAGCAGCCCACCCACAAAACACAATCAGTAATACAGCCCACCAACAATAACTGGTTACTACACCTGGGTAGAGGAGAACTTTGTCCATGTCCAAGTGCCTCACCACGGCTGTGTGGGGGACTGGTAAGCTGTCTCGGTGGGTTGCTGAGTGGGCAGAGACCAGCGGTACTCTGCCCTGACGCCAGCACTACCACGGAAGTAGTCTGGTTGGAGCCTGGTTGCTGGAGGGGAAGAACGACTGTCTCCCCTTTAGATACACAGCTCTGCTGCCGGAGGGGGAGACCGACTGTCTCCCCTTTGGCTAAACAGCCCTGTCGCTGGGGGGCAGGACCGACCGTCCTTACCCCCTGTGCTGTAAGTGCAAAGACCACGGTCCCATCTGCACGGTTGTGGGGCTTACTGTCTCCCCCTGGTACGTTAAGCTGCCGCTGGGGAGAGGGGGTAACAAGCTCCTCTCCCATATATACTTCCAGCCGCGGGTTAGGGAGACCGACTGTCTCCACTCCCAATACAGAGTCCTGCTGCTGGGGAAAGGACACTGGGCTCTCTATTCCCTGTAGGACACTCTGCCGCTGGGGAATGGAGACTGTGCTCCCAATTCCATGCAGATCACACTGCCGCTGGGGAATGGAGACTGGGCTCCCAATTCCCTGCAGATCACACTGCCGCTGGGGAATGGAGACTGAGCTCCCAATTCCCAATAAATCATACTGCCGCTGGGGAATGGAGACTGGGCTCCCAATTCCCTGCAACTCACTCTGCTGCTGGGGGACAGGAGCAACTATCTCTGTCCCCTGTAACTCAGCCTGCCGCTGGGGAATGGAGACTGGGCTCCCAATTCCCAATAAATCATACTGCCGCTGGGGAATGGAGACTCGGCTCCCAATTCCCTGCAATTCACTCTGCTGCTGGGGAATGGGGACTGGGCTCCCAATTCCCTGCATATCACACTGCCACTGGGGATCTGAGCCGACCGCCCAGCATCCCTGTTGCTCACCCTGCCGCTGGGAAGGGAGGACGCTGCTCTCCTTTGCAAGGTACACTGCCGCTGGGGAGGGGAGACGATGCTCTCCACTCCCTGCATTTCGCACTGCCGCTGGGGAAAGGAGACACGGCTCTCTTTTCCCTGCAAATCAATCTGCTGCTGGGGATCTGGGCTGACCGCCCAGCATCCCTGTAGGGCCGGTGGAGAGACCTCAGTCCCATCTCCACCTGCCGCCTGGGGTTCCTCCCAGTAAAGCTCTACAATATCTTCTCAGCTGAAGGGGTCTGGATCTGGGTCTGTCACCTTGCAGCCGTGCTGAGCCTTCCCAATGGAGTGGAAGAGATCTCGGTAGTCCTGCTCCAGTTTCCACTCCAGGGTTGCTAGGTGAGCCAGGTCTTGCTCTACCTCATGGGGGTCATCCCAGTCATGCCTAGCCTCCCTCTCGTAGAAAATGTCCTGAAGTCTGGTCTGCGCAGGGCTCCCGAAGTCAGGCTCTGCAAAGGACTCCCATAACAAGCCAGGACCATCAAATTCCTCTCCCTCTGGCTTGTCATGCTCGGCTGTCCAGGGTATATACTGTGCCATATACCACCAGAGCACCTGGTAGGCATCCTCCAGCCATAGCTCCTGCCATACCCGGTGCTCTAGTTCCTTCACCCATTCCTCCAGGGGCTCCTCTCCCAGGAAGGGCATCCGCAGGGCCACTTGCTTCTGCAACCGCTGCTCTTCACTGGGGAGACTCTCACCTCGCTGGTATTGTACATTATCCAGGGCCTGGTACCAGATGCCTTTCCTTAATGCATCCCGGCCATCCAGGTCCTCCTACTCGTATAACACTGCTGGTTCCATTCTGTTGCTTTTAGGGTAGCTGTACTGGGACATGCGTTGCCCCCAACTTGTAAATCCATGGAATAGTGTCTCCTGTAGCTGTCCTTCTGGCTGTGGGAACGATCCCGCCGCTTGCCACCAATTGTAACGGACCGTTTTGCTCACCAGAGGTTAAAAACCGTTTAGGCGATATTCCCCTTTCCAGATACACCGACAGCTACTGTAAGCACCAATCTCCCAAACTGAAAACACATGAACCCTGGAAATATCTGAACAGGAAAACCATATGAAAGGGTTACACTCCTGGCAGTCAGCATACAATACAATTCCCCCAATAACGAGACGACACTTCGTTTTGAGGGTAAAGCAGAATCTGACTGTCCTGGCACATACAGTCTCTTTAATTCCAAATCCACAACCACAGTACAGCCCACAGGGTATTACAGAACAACCAATCAATCCGTACAATACACACAGACACCCCCAGGCAGAGGAATACAGTTTTTACACTATATTTATAACTTCTAAAATATACATGTCACAAACATAAAACATACATTTCCATAAGCAGCATACTCCAAATACAAACATATGTCAAAATCATCCAAATTGGTCCATTGGTTCAAAAGATAGATCGAAGTCCTTTGTGACCAAATGAAGCATGGCTTTTCTGCCCAAAACCAGTTCCACAGAGTCTTCTATCCTGGAGATAATTGAGAAGTAATCCAATTATCTCCAAGGACAGAGGCAAAACTCCATTAGCCACATGGCAGACAAAGGACAATAAAAGACATAAAAATGCATACTGTTACATTTATCACATAGAACATACACATCCCCAGATAGCTTAGATCTGAGCGTACATTATTACGGGATGGCGCTCAGATCACATACATACAGTTCAATCGCCATGGAGCCAAAGTCTTTCATACAGTCTTTCAGTATACGGCTGGACTCCATGGCATAGCTATCTGGGGTAGCATGGCTTTAATAGTCTGCAGAAAGGCACAAGTAAACCTTTCGGCAGGGAAAATAACAGGCCTGAACTGCAGGGCCATAGTCTAAAGGGAGCAGGCGACCAACCAGGCTACTCCAGTGCACAGTGGCGAGGTTGGTTCCGCCACAATAGTTCTTCCTTCTGTACCAGGGAAGAAAGTGGTCAGTCAGAAACTCCACATACTTTGCAGAGGTCATCTTTACACATTTGGGGACCCTAAAGGGGCCAACCAGCTCTCTTCCCTGATTCAGGCCCAAAACATGACTCCACCACCGCCTTGCTGACGTCGCAGCCTTGTTGGAACAGGGTGGCCATCCACCAACCATCCACTACTCCATCCATCTGGACCATCCAGGGTTGCATGGCACTCATCAGTGAACAGGACTGTTTGAAAATGAGTCTTCATGTATTTTTCTGCTCAATGCAGCCTTTTCTGCTTGTGAGCATTGGTTAGTGGTGGCCTAATAGAAGGTTTCTGCACAGTTGCAAGACTCTCTGGAGGACTCTACACCTTGATGTCCGTCGGACTCCTGAGGCACCAGCAGCTTTAAATATCTGTTTGCTGCTATGTAATGGTATTTTAGCAGCTGCTCTCTTGATCAGATGCATGGATCTGGCAGAAATCCTCCTCAATGTGCCTTTATCTGCACGAACTTGTCTGTGCTCTGAATCAGCCACAAATCTCTTATTAGTGCGATGATCACGTTTAAGTTTTCGTGAAATATCTAATGTTTTCATACCTCGTCCAAGGCATTGCACTATTTCACTCTTTTCGGCAGCAGAGAGATCCTTTTTCTTCCCCATATTGCATGAAAATGGTGCTCTGTTTAATAATGTGGAACACCCTCCTTTAGTAGTTTTTCCTTAAATTGGGCTCACCTGGCAATCTAATTAACACAGGTGTCCGAGATTGTTTTCAGTGATCAAAAGAGCCCTGAGACACAATGCCATCCATGAGATAAACTGAAAAACAAAATATTTAATCTTTGTGACACTTAAATAGAATTTGCATAATAATTTGGAACAGGGTGTAGATAAATTGTGCTTAATTTGGCAAATTAATTTCCCTATAGAATTCAAATGTTGATTTGCTTATTACATTTTTTTTTTTTTTTTTTTTAATTCTTTATTTTTAGCGTGCATGAAAATATAACAAGTGGGCTCGTCATGCCCCAACAGCTTTGACAAGCATACAAACAGACATTTAACAGTTGGTTGGCATGTGGAATATTCTGCACAATTTTTATATAGATTAATAGTTGATTAAACTACACTGCATAAGTATGCATAGTATGGCAGGTTAAGTATAACTGTTGCTGTAGATTAGTTACTGAGTACTAGAAAATATGATTCAATACATGCTGATGTAATCTGTAAGCATATTTAAGCATAGCATTTGTCTGAGTGTAATGATGGTCAATATAAACAGTGAGTATATTAGTACACAGGCTAGTCGTGTTTGTCTACAGAGGAGTCATAAGAGTTCAAATAGATTTGTAAATAGGAGAGAGGAAGCAGCGTAACATTGCAATAAGGCACATTTAACTATACAAAATTAGACTGGCATCCTGTAACTGCTCAAAACCTTGAGAGAGAGTCCCTTTGGCAGTTCATGCTGTGGCAGTTCATGCTTATCCAACCCCCGATCTGCAGAGTGTGTGGCATGGTAGGAGTGAGTCCATCGTGTTCACTGGTAAGAAGGGTGAGTGCTCTCCCCTTGTGAGATTCCATCGTGAGGTCCTCAGCTGGATGTAGTTGGATTGCTGTGTTGTCGTGTAGGTCGGCAGGAGTAGCAGCCTTGCCTATTGATGGACCGGGTGGCAGGTCCCGACTGCTGGTTGCCGCGGGAGCTGGGAATCCCCGTCTGTGGATAGGTAAGTTGGTAGCTGCGCTGTAGCGAGGGGCCCCGTTGCTTTTCCGCCGTCTGGACAGCCTCTAGGTATCAGTGTAGCTGTGATCTGGTGGTCCCTGGTTGCGCCGCCATTTTGGTCGTGGGGAGCCCCCTCAGGCCCAAGCACTACAGGTCACGGAGGCAGTCTCCTGGGACCGGGATGACCCCCCCTGTCCAAAGGGGGGGGATACGGGGCCCTAACCGCGTGGCATCGGAGTTCCGAAGGGAAACCGCAGGGCAGGATAGCGAGGTAGCGGCCGTCCACCTCACTCACCGCTCAGGTAGGCCTCAGATGGAGCTGTGCTTATTAGCCTTCTCAGGGGTCAAAACGCTTGGAATCCGAGTAGCCTCAGCTCCAGCACCTCCTTGCCCGCAGGACCGCTGCTGCTTAACTGCAGGTGAGTAGCTTATTTGCTTTTTATGAGCATAATTGCCGTGAGTCTGCAGGAGCTCGACTTGAATGCGACCTCTCAGCATGGCGGTCAGCCCCGCCCCCTGCTTATTAAATTATTAAATACATTGTGGGTGTACCATATAAAAGACCTGTTTAAGAGATTGCATTAAAATAACTATTTTTATATTCTGAAAAGATGTAGCCAGGCCACTGATGCCTTATAAGCATCTAAGCTGTGTAGAATAGCCTCTATGGACTATCCCTTGTGAAACCCAGTTGTTGAGGGTGGAGGTTGGAATTGATGCAAGTGATTAGCAATGATTTTGGTTAAATGTTTTAGGTCCTGGTTAAGAAAAGTAATTGGTCAGTAAGAAGAGGAAAAGCCTAGAGCCCTGTAAAGGTTCAAGATGATGTCCTGGCTGATGTCAGAGGGGACAGTGGACCACCATCTGTTTAAATCACATTAGAAAAGGGAGGTAAGTGGGTTCACTTGTTGATCCTGCATGGGATTATAATAATCAGCTGTGAAACCATTTGGGCTCAGAGCATTACCTGAGTTACAAGACTTTTTGACCTTCTATACTTAATCTTCCCCAGCAGTGACATTAAAAATCTCTCTCTTTGATTGTTAGTGAGATGCATAAGGCCACCACTACTGCAAATCAACTCCTAACCAATCAGTAGTCAGCAGAGGGCCAAAAAGGTCAGAAAAGTAACTTAAAAATAGCCATCTCTATCTCTATCTGTCATGTTAGTACTAAAAATGGCCATTGATCTCTATCTGTCATGTGATGTGTGGGATCTGTTTCCAGACAGGATTTGGACTAGCTATGTGCAATAAAAGTTTCCCTGCTCTCCACTTGTCACGATTCGGGGAACCCAACACGCTAACACACACACACACACACACACAGAAAAGGTGCAGTACCGGGCTAAGCACACAAAGAATAGTCAGGAGACAAGCCGAGTAAGGGGAACCAGAAGACAGAATAACGAGAAACAAGCCGAGGTCAAAGGGTAGGAGAAAGTCACAAAGTCAGATTAACAAGCCAGAGAGTACGTAACCAGAAACACAAGTTCAGTAGCAATACTAGCAAGCAAAGACCACAACAGGGCAGGGAGGAACAAGAAAGGTAAGTATTTAAACCATAAGGTTAATTCTGATTGGATAATTTCCAATCAGAATTAACAACCAAACGTGGGAAATATCTAAACCTCCCACTGTGATTGAGGCACTGTGCCTTTAACGCCGGGTCAGGTGACTGACCCCGGCGTGTAATATATTGGGCGGTCTCCCAGCGTGCAGCGTCATGCATGCTGCCGCGGGGGACTTGGAGGAAGACGCGGGCGGCATCCGAGGCTGGAAGGATGCCGCTCGCCAAGCCCACGAGGAGGAGGGGACCGCGGACGGTTGGAGGGTGAGTACTGCGAGCGGAGTGCAGCCTCCCCTCGCAGCCGCCCGCTGGATCCCGACACCACTCAAATGGAAACATTATTTTTTGAGGATTCAAGAAGTTTCTTTGCCCATTCTTTGCCCATTGTTTAGTCATTAGATACTCTTGTAAGTGGCATCTAATGGGGAGGTGAGGATAATGAAGAATTGATACCATTAAACTTACCCTGCCAAGCTGTTTTGTCAAAGGAAGTGTAAGAGATAATGTACTCTCTGCTAGAGAGACTCCTACTTGTCATGCGTAAGATTTGCTCATACAATTTTTAAAACACCAACATATTCCAAAGTGCTCAATAGCTGCTAAGTGAAAGGGAAATCCCAATTGGTGAGCTTGGGATACAGGGAAACCCACCAGGAATCTGACAATTAGACCAGAGCATGAGTTAAAGTCGTGAAAATGCATTATTTGCTACCTTAGGAACATATAAATGCACCAATACATATTTCACTGATAGGAATGTTACCTCCCGGATTATAATTTGTGCATCTTGGTCTAATGTTTGACCCAGAGCTTGAGTGACTTGGGGAGAGAGAGACTTATGTAAAATGATGGCTATTCCTCAAGAGTTGGAGCAGTTTAGGGCAAAGATACAGGCAGCTATCCAACTTACTTTAAGGGTAATGACTTTCTTGTAAGGACACATTAAAGTGAACCATAAACATTATTCTGCACTAGAAATATAATCAGATAATGTCTAGGTCAGTGAGTTTCAACTGTGCCTCTTTGAAGAAATCAAAGAGATAGTCCTGGTTCAAGTGCAAGAAGTGGAACTTGGTCAGGAACAAAAGTTGGTACTTCATTTTCCTCTTGATGAGCGTCTTAAACAATAGACACCTTTTTGAAGTGACTTGAATAGAGTAATCTTGGATGTGATGGGTTCTGATACTGCAATTCTTTTGTGTGTGTGTGTAGGCTTGCGTAATTCCCCCCTTGTCAGTAAAATTCAGAAGGTGAATAATCAATATTCCAGGTATTATGTTCTTGGAGTGGTCACCTTTTCTGGGCCGATGGAGTGAGCCCGCTTTATCAGGAGTGTAGGGCAAATCTGCAAAAATTGTCACTCAGATGAGTGCAGTACTGAGCCTGTGGGAGACTAGGGAGCCTGCAGCTCAGTCATGGACATGGGTATTGCCCCTTTGATGTTGAGTTTTTCCTGATGTGGTGTGGAGGGTAAGTTAACTGGTTTGAAGTGAGGTACTCCACAAGAAATTGCAGCCTAGTTGTGACCTCAAGGTTGGAGTCATGTCGGCTGGATTTTTAGCATAGGCATATAGTAGGGCCAGAGTGAGAGCCTCTTCCTCTTGGGTTGTTCATCTGTGGAAGTAGGAGCACACTTGGAGGGGCAGAAGAAGTGCCATAAAATCTAGCAACAGTAGAATCTAGTAAATGGATTCTGGTCTTGGTGTTGAGGCTGCCCTGGGTCTAGGTGACCAATAAGGGGGGATCTAGTATGTGTTCCTCTGCAAATCAAATCATATGCATCACATGCTGCAGCAATCAAAAGGAACTTAGCCAGGGTGTACACCAGGCTTCCCCAAACTCCGGCCCTCCAGATGTTGCTGAACTACAACTCCCATGATTCTATGAATGAAATAGATAGGGTGAGAATCATGGGAGTTGTAGTTCAGCAACATCTTGAGGGCCGGAGTTTGGGGAAGCCTGGTGTAGACCATCATTGTGGGCCAAAGCCAGTCAAATGGAAACAGCTTTTCGGTAGTGAGACCTGAAATAGGTCACTAAATAAAATGTGTTGGTGAATTTGTTGGTAACAATACCCCAATTTCTCCTTTCACACATACTATATTACATACCAGATTGTCAGTCAAAAATCCAAAACAAAACTAATGCTTTTTTTTATTATTCTGTATGTTGGTTGTGCATAGAATATACAGGTATGCTTGCATTGCCACAATAGTTGGTGCAGGTTTTACAGTAGACATAGAGAAACATTCGTATGGCTTACTAACATTGCACATTTTTATGAGTTAATACAGAATTATAGAGTTATGAAATATTTTAATGTTGCTACACATAGCCATTGGTACTCTGAAGCAAAAAACACTGGGTAAGAAAATGAATAGTAAAACATATATAGCTTGCATCACAGTAACTGATAAGTTGCGGTGTTTTAACTGCTAGCTCAGCTTATGCCTGACAAATAATGTCCCATTATCCAACACAAGTGTTCACAAGTGGCCCACTTAACTGCTCCCCACCAGCCTTGGGCCGGAGCACATTCCACCTAGCCGCCTCACACATCTCTCGTCGAGCCGCATACAGGACCCTGGTAAGTGCCATTTGCGATTGTGAGTGGAGTATATGAGGACCTCTCATGCCGGTATGTGGCCCAGACAGTTAGCTGTTTTTGAGGCACCCGCCTCTGCACTCCCACAGTTGGCACTGCATTAGGGTCTAGTCCAACATGTCTTGCCTGAATTTTGCCCTACTGCGGGTAAACGTGGAGCAGTGCTGTGGCAACAGACCCCTGCATTCTGTTGTTGTTGTTTTCTGTTGTCCAGAAATCTCTACACACCTAGTCTAATCAGGCCTCGAAGCGTTGCCTCCAGTCTAGGCTTTCCAGGCCGGCATGTTGTAGTGAGGGCCTTGGTTCAGCAGCCATCTTAGGTCTACCATGTGGTGTTGGGCCCAGCTGATTCAAGGCTATTCAGCTTGGTAGTGTGTCTAGTGGGGGTAACGGGTCCAAAGGGTGGGTAACGGGGCTTCTGTCGCTGCACTTCGGAATGCTTGGTCCCAGGTGGGAGAACGGCCACTTCCCCCCGTCATTGGGTCGGCAATCTCAGCAGGCCGCAGGGCTGGAAGGCAGAATAGAATGGCAAAATCACAGATTTTGGGACTCTCAGTGTCCTAGACGGTAGAGGTGCATGTTGTGCTAGTTTTGGAGTCTTATGCCACTATTTTTTACTGTTTTAGTTGCTTTAAAAGTTGTGCTGGCAGGAGCTCACAGAAAACACATCTGGCCAGTTTGCTAGTCAGGCCCCGCCCTCCACAAGACTGATGCTTTTTTGCATATTAATATGGAAATCCAGAGATAGACCCACTGCTCAAGTACATGCCTAGTATAGGCTAATGTGCCTAGTATCAGTTTACCACTGCCCAATCAGTGCAATCAGTCTGACATGCAAATAGTATGCAAAAGTAAGCTAAAAAAAAAAACTTTTTTAAGTGACAAATACATTGAGTTTTGGCTTATTTCCAAATTACTAGGGACTATCTAACTCAGAAGAGTAATCTAGATGTGGATCACTTACTTGCTGTGTCTAGAGCAGTGTTTCCCAACCCAGTCCTCAAGGCACACCCACCAGTCCAGGATTTAAGGATTACCCAGTTTTGTCTAAGGTGTTTTTAGAAAAAAAAGAAAAAACACCTTAGACAAAACTGGGTAATCCTTAAATCCTGGACTGGTAGGTGTGCCTTGAGGACTGGGTTGGGAAACACTGGTCTAGAGGATACCAGTTATACGTCACTGGCAAGGCCCAGCGAAAGATGAAATGATCATTTGGGATTGATACATATTTTGTGCATAGGGGATTTGTTTACATTTTGTTTGCGTACCAGGTAGGATCACACTGATATTTAATGGTTTCTTCTGTAATTGCTCAAACAAGGTAAAACTTTTATGAAACTCGAGCAGGAGCTAACCAAAGGGAAAATTCACGATTTTATTTGCCTATTTTCAGTGATATAAATTCTGGTTTTATTGTCAGTTTGTTTGGTTAAACACATCAATGTATGTTCTTGAGTAGGACAAGAACCAAGAATGAACAGACACAATGTGCTTTATAGGGTTTAGGTGACATTTGCCCTCAGTGGTGTATCCTGGTTTTGTGCTGCCCTAGGCAGGACAAAACTCAGGCGCCCCCCCTCCCCCTGCGCCACCCCCACCCAACCTTTCCCCCCGCCCCGCATTCTAAATACACACACACACATTCACTGACAGATACGCATACACTAGCTAACAGAAACACACACGCTAACAGAAACACACACACACTAACAGACACACTCAGTAACAGACAAACACACTCACTAACAGACACACACTCACTCACTAGCAGACACAAACTAGCAGACACACACACTCACAGGCAAACACACACTCACAGGCAAACACACACTCACAGGCAAACACACACTAACAGACACACACACTAACAGACACAGACACACACACTAACAGACACACACACTAACAGACACAAACACTAACAGACACACACACACTAACAGACACACACACTAACAGACACAGACAGAAACACTAACAGACACAAACACTAACAGACACACACACTAACAGACACACACACTAACAGACACACACTAACAGACACACACTAACAGACACACACACACTAACAGACACAGACACACACTAACAGACACACACTCACCCACCCACATTAACACATTTTTTTTTAAATTTATTTTTAAAAAAAAATTATTCCTTACCTTTGGGAATGCTGGGGAGGGGGGGTGTCTCTTCCTCCCTGGTGGTCCAGTGGCTGCTGGGCGATCGGGCGGCACTGCCTGGCGGGCGGGCGGCCGGCCGGGCGGCCGGCCGGCCGGCCGGCGAGGGAGTATTTCCCCTGAGCTGTCTGCTCAGCTCCCTCGCGCGCCTCAGAGTGAGGCTGGGAGCCGGAATATGACGTCATATTCCGGCTCCGCCTCCCAGCCTCACTCTGCGGCTGGCGAGGGAGCTGAGCAGACAGCTCAGGGGAAGTGCTCCCTCGCCGGCCGCCCGCCCGCCTGCCAGGCAGTGCCGCCCGATTGCCCAGCAGCCCGCCGGCATGTCTGTTAGCCGCAAGGCTAACAAGACAGTTGCCTTGGGCATTTGGGGGCGGCTTTTGTTGCCACCCCCTGGAAAATGCCGCCCAAGGCAAATGCCTTGTTTGCCTCGTGGCTAATACGCCCCTGTTTGCCCTCCTTTTACAAGACACAGCAGTGTATAGTGCAGCGGTAAAAAATGATTAATAGGAGAACCCATAGAGTGCTACAGCTGCTAACATCATATAACTTTTTAAAGTTATTTCTAAGCGCCTTGTTTCACACATAGAGAAATCAATTTTTGAAGAACCAAGAATATTGACTCTGTTTACGAACATCATACATAATCACACTGCTGTAGTCAAGCACTACAATAAACACATTCAAATGCCAACATTAAACAGATACACACATCTGCATTCAAATACTAATACTTTAAAAACACACCCAAGCAATTACATTTTAACACTCCACACAATTACACCCCAGCATTCTAACATCAGCTTTATGCACAAATGCACAAACATTCACACATCTACTTTATACAGAAACATGCTCACACGCAGGCACTATACACATATACAATACAACCCTGCAAGTGCAATGGTAGATCTACAGCTGCCAAAGCATCGTAAAAGTTATACGACACTTAAAATCCAGCGTTTGGCCACCCTTCTCTATGTTACTAAAAAAGTGCCAGTACCTCTTTCCCTCCTTCTGTTAAAATTCATGAAGCCTGGTCATATTTAAGGGAGGTAAAGCAGAGCATATCAATAAAACATCTTTGTACACACTGCATTATATAAATGTTTACTTCAATCAGTTTTATAAAAGTGTTTATTAGTATAACATTTTATTGCATTTAGGTATTTATGGAAATTAATACCATTTAAGAATTGCATATGTAAGGTGACTAAATGAGTAAAGATAAATATTTTAATTAAATTCCTTCTGTTAATAAATAATATGAAAAATGTAAATTCTAAAAATATATATAGAATATGAAGTGTCTTTTTTTTATCGTGATTGCTGTTTCTGGGATTTTGTCTTTTTTTTTTTCAACTAACTTCCCTTAGTTAGAATTACCATATTCAACCTTTTCAGTTACAATTTAGCAATGTGAAGCTTAGTGAAACTATGAGATAAAAGCAGAGGAATTGAAACCAGCGGGAAATAACGTTTTACAGTCTCAAAACTTCGACTTACTACTTTCTGTGGACAAAGTGTGTGTGTGTGTGTGTGTGTGCGTGTGTGTGTGCATGTGCACAGATGAGAAGTACTTTTTTAACATATAAATATCATTACTGGTCAAGTGTTAAATTCAGAAAGAAATTTGTTCATACAGTAAGAAAGTGAGACAGTGAAAGTTACTTCCACAAGACAGAGGTTGAGAAAGATCTAAAAACATACCTAAAAAAATTGAATGTAACTCAGCTGCCAATTCTATGGAGAATTTGCAATTATATTCAGTTGGGTTTTATTTATAAGAAAAGGGAAGCAAACAACACACATGACAGTCAAGTGGAATTTGAGGTGAGTAAGCAGAATCTGAAAAGATAATGTGTAAAACCATGCTTTTCCAAAACATATATAAAAGTTATGTCTGAATAGACATGTGTTTGCACAACATGTCTTTGAAGTTTCCTGAATGCAAGTGTGTGTACATAACGTGACTGCAATGTTCACTAAAGCACTTTTTATTATCGTTTACTAGGATGTGGTAATGAGGAACAGCCACTTTCACAGAAGTGACAGTTTTTTTAAAAAATACCTCAGATTTTTTTTTTCATTTGTATAATTCCGCATGCTAATGGGGCCCATCGGGTGGCCCACGCACTTAGGGCCACCCGATGGGCCCCATATCTTCAGGGGCCCGGTCAGCACTGCGGCCGCGGTATAGCGTGACCGGGCCCCTTTTAAAAAAAAGAAAAATGCCGCCGCAGCGCAAGTGCTGCTGGGAGGAAGTGGTCACTTCCTCCCAGCTCACTCTGCGCAGGAGGAGCGCGCGCCCGACAATGAAGAGGGAGAGCCAGCCGACTGCCAGTCCCATCAGCCCCAGCCACCCTCCTGCAAAGACAATGTAAGAAACAGGAGGGTGGCTGGAAAATGAGCTGTGTGTGTGTGTGAATGTATGTCTGTCTGTATGTCTGTCTGTCTGTCTGTGTGTATGTCTGTATGTCTGTCTGTGTGTCTGTCTGTGTGTATGTATGCATGTCATTATGTGTGTATGAATGGCAGTGTATGTATGTCTGCATGTCATTATGAATGTGTGTATGTCTGTCTGTCTGTATGAATCTATGTCTGTATGCATGTATGTCTATCTGTATGCATGTCATTATGTGTGTACGAATGTCAGTGTATGTATGTCTGCATGTCATTATGAATATGTGTATGTCAGTATGAATGTCTGTTTGGGAGGATTTTCTTTGGTGTTTACTGTATGTATTGGGGCTGATGTGCTCTGTAGTCGTTGCTGCCCCCAAGAAGTGATGGGAGTGAACAAGCTAACCCTTGTATTTGTATTCACTTTTTGTATCACACAGCTTTGTTACAATGCTGCCACCCATCCCATATGTTCCCTATTAAGGGTTAATAAGTATATAGGGGTGTATATAAAAAATATCCCTTTCTGTCTCATTAGAGCTCTTTGCCAGAAGCTCAAGGAAGCAATGTTCCCTGATCATCAACTATCTCTGTTTATCCATCTCTTGATCGGACAGGACATGCAGTCCACATCATTGGGCAGACCTCTTGTCAATCATGGCAAACTAAGCTGCTTTTACACCCTCACTTAAGAAATTCCATTTCTTCTCCATTTTCCTTTTTTGCGCCAGGAATGTAATCCCAAATCTGGACGCATCCAAACATGTTTGGGCATCGCCCTGGCCGTTTTCTTGGTTTTATGTCCGAGCAGCGCTTTGGAGATATAATTTTCTTTCAAACGGCCGATCAGTATTCACAAGAAAACCCTTGAACTACATTTTGCCTATTCAGGAAGGAAATTGGTCTCTAATGTACAGGTATTCAAACATTGTGTTGGGGGAACTAGAATAATAATGTGTGCACTGCCATATATCTTATATTGGCTTTGGAACAAGAATCCCTTATTATTAGGGACATTATAAAAAGTATGCCATTTCAAAGTCCAAGAGATGATTTTGCAACTGATTTGCACGTAATTTTAACTTTCTCTTTTTGCTTATTTTAGCAGTACTTTTTTTTTTTATGTTGGTTTGCATCAGTGGTATGCAACTCATTAAAGTTGTTTAATATTGTTGTTCCCTTGTTCTCTTCACCCACAGGTGTTTCATGAGTGTTTTATATCCTCTTATTTATATCAATGAGTTATTGCTGGATTTGGAAGAAATTGGGTTCAGGGAGTCATTCTTCTTTGTAACTAGAGAATGTGGTTGTCCCAGAAGCAGTGAATTTATATTCAGAGAAAGTTGTTGATTTGAAAATGAAAATGAAACAGCGTAGTAGACATTCCTGTAGCCAGACATTGTTAGCTTTAAATCTTCTGGGATTATGTCCCGTATTGGATTATTTAAGTTTATTTACTTTAGTAATATACAATATATATTATATATATAGTCTTATGAAAAATATGTTTCCTGTGTAATTATCTGCCAAAACATGAATCTTTTTAAACATTGTTTCTTGAAATAGTAATATCTGAATATCAAGAATTTCTATAAATGCATAACTTTACTTCTTTTAATAATATTTCTACCATCAAAATTACTTTGTTAATAAAAGTTGTTTTCATCTGGTTAAAATAATTTTATCATGTACAAAACAGCTATAAAATATACAGGGAGGCATTGTAATGTCAGGGGTCATACTAGGTCAAACAAAAACCTGGGATTCAGACAAAACTTGATGACCCCCTCACCAAGATCTTCCTCTGGCCACTTTCAATCTGCACCCTGTAATCCATTCAAGTTCTGTTTTCCATTCGTCAGACTCCTATGTGGCCTATAGCTTTTCAGAAATATAAACCTGTATCTGCATGTGAATAGTGTACACTTTATTTAGCTGCCCACAGTTCTCCTTCTTGCAGCCCCATATGCTTCTTCTCACTGCTCCCATGTTCTTTCTTACTACCACAAAATTACTCTCAATCAACTGAACTGAGCTTCACCTAAAGCAGACCTTCTTTTACAGAATCCAGGCAATATCATCTGTTAAAGCAGTTCATAATATTACTGGGATAGGGAAATGGCCAGTCTTCTTTGACTAGGTTTGGGAAGTGTCCAGTTCTTCCTCCTATCACTCATTCAATGAGTTTTAATGGTTTAATTGCCATGGACTAAGAGTGAGAGCCCATCTTCAGGAATTTACATGGTCGCGGAGCTTGTAAAGTCTCTCATGAATTCTGTATATCCTGTAAAGGAGTTATTGAGTAGAATCCTGTCCTCCTGTTCTGCAGGAATCCCTCAAACAACTGCAATGCTTGAGTTTGTTTCCAAACTTCTTCACAACATATTAATCCTAGGGCAGAATCGTTCAAAAGCTATAATTACCAATTTTTCTCAAGTTCACAAGGTTTCCTCTTTCTGGATCTTCAACCACTGAATATGTCCTTGTTCATAATGCAATTTAGGATATACCGTATATACTCGAGTATAAGCCGACCCGAATATAAGCCGAGGCCCCTAATTTTACCCCAAAAAACTGGGAAAACTTATTGACTCGAGTATAAGACTAGGGTGGAAAATGCAGCAGCTACTGGTAAATTTCTAAATAAAATTAGATCCTAAAAAAATTATATTAATTTAATATTTATTTAGAGTGTGTGTATATAATGAATGCAGTGTGTGTGTGTATGAATGCAATGTGTATATGAATGCCGTATGTGTATGCAGTGTGTGTATGAATGCAGTGTGTATATAATGAATGCAGTGCAGTGTGTGTATGAGTGCAGTGTGTATGCAGTGTGTATATAATGAATGCAGTGCAGTGTGTGTATATGAGTGCAGTGTGTATGTATGAGTGCAGTGTGTATGTATGAATGCAGTGTGTGTATAATGAATGGAGTGCAGTGTGTGTATGAGTGCAGTGTGTATGCAGTGTGTATATAATGAGTGCAGTGTGTGTATATGAGTGCAGTGTGTGAGCGCAGTGTGTATATAATGAATGCAGTGCAGTGTGTGTATGAGTGCAGTGTGAATGCAGTGTGTGTATGTGTGTATGTATGAATGCAGTGTGTATGCAGTGTGTGTATGAATGCAGTGTGTATGCAGTGTGTGTATATAATGAATGCAGTGCAGTGTGTGTATGAGTGCAGTGTGAATGCAGTGTGTGTATGTGTGTATGTATGAATGCAGTGTGTATGCAGTGTGTGTATATAATGAATGCAGTGCAGTGTGTGTATGAGTGCAGTGTGAATGCAGTGTGTGTATGTGTGTATTTATGAATGCAGTGTGTGTATGAATGCAGTGTGTGTATATAATGAATGCATTGCAGTGTGTGTATGAGTGTGTGTATGAATGCAGTGTGTGTGAGTGCAGTGTGTGTGTGTGTGTGAGTGCAGAGCATTGGTGGGGTGGGCATTTTATTAATTATTATTATTTAATTATTATTGTAATATATATTTTTTTTAATGTTGTTATTATTTTTTTTATTATTATTTTTTTTTTTATTATTATTATTTTAATTGTTTTTTTCGTACCCCCTCCCTGCTTGTTAGCTGGCCAGGGAGGGGGGCTCTCACTCCCTGGTGGTCCAGTGGATGGGCTGTAGGAGGGGGGCTGTCAGGAAGCTGTAACTTACCTTCACCGCAGCTCCTGTCAGCTCCCTTCTCTCTCCTCCGTCCGTGCAGCTCCCAGGTCAGCTTCCTCTGCAACGCGAGAGTTGCAGAGGAAGCTGACCTGGGAGCTGCACGGACGGAGGAGAGAGAAGGGAGCTGACAGGAGCTGCGGTGAAGGTAAGTTACAGCTTCCTGACAGCCCCCGGTCCTTGTCTGTATTATGGCAATGAAAATTGCCATAATACAGACAACTGACTCGAGTATAAGACGAGTGAGTGTTTTTCAGCACAAAAAATGTGCTGAAAAACTCGTCTTATACTCGAGTATATACGGTAATCTCTATCTCTCTTTACTCTCAAACCAATCATTTATGGAGAAGATAGACATCCCTCTGATCTATAGAAAATGAGCCGATTTACATGTTCCAGTTTTTCCAGGTTGCCAAAGTTTCCTCGGATTAGTGATCAGAGATCGTTGCTTTCAGCTTGGGTCATTAAGTTTTGGTTTCAGTACTGCTCCCAGGACATTTACAGAGATCCTGGAGTCCTGGAAGGCAAATAATAGGTAAGAGGAAATAAACATCTACCACTGTTTGAATGACATCCTGGTAGTAGATAAGGCTGTGAGCATGCTGTAATTTCACAAATGATACATGTTCTTAACCCCTTAAGGACAGAGCTTCAGAAGCTTGTCTTTCACTTAATGACACAAGCATTTTTTGCTGTTTGCGTTCAACTGCAATTTGCATTTTACTAATTTATTGCACCGACGCATATTATATACAGTTTTTTAAAGGACAGAAAGGGCTTTAATTTGATGTAACATATATATATATATATATACATACATGCTTGTTTATTATTAAAAAAATACAGAAAAATGCAAAAAAAATGAAAATTTTTGATTTTTTTTTACAGTTTTTGCAATAATAATGTGTGCACAATTAGTGCAGGTTAAGGAAAGTAATTAAAAATAAATTCATTTAGTTGTTCTGATTTACAGAATATATAATGTGTCTGGGATTTTAAGTTTTTTTTGGTAGTTACAGGTCACAAAGCACAAGGAGTAAAATAAACTTTTAATGTGGAGCGATTTTAGAATTTGGTATGTTTGTCTTGTAATCTTAATAGCCATAAAAGAAAACAAAATTGCCACACAAAAGTATATATTTATATAAAGTAGACAAGTGCCGGCTTACTTGTGCACATGCGCACATCTGTTCTGAGGTCCGGAGGAGTTGGTCTGAGGTCTTTGTGTGAGAGGACAGGTATGCTCACGGAGAGCGTGCCTGCCCCTTCCTTTATCTCAGGGGAGTTAACAGGGGGCTGTTTGATTCAAAGAGAGGTGTTCCCTAGTTAATTTATAAAAGTGCAGATTTCTCATATAAATTTGCACTTTTATAAACTGGGGTTAAATTAGGATACTCCTTACCCATAAAGCACTTCAGAAAGCTGAAGTGCTTTGGGGTTTGGAGTGGTCTTTAATTAGATTAACAGCTTGACAAGGGGTTACGGTTGTGGTAAAAGATCTGTTTAGGATTACTGTGTTTAGTATTAGAGTTGGTTTAAATTTAGTATTTGGAGTGATTAAGTTTGTAGTTTTTAGGAGAAGTTAAACATAGGATTTGGGTAAAAGGTTTATTTTTATGCTAAGACTTTAAATGCGGGAGTTTCAAGGGTTATTTGCAAAGTACTCAACCTCCTACAAATTCTGTAAACCAATCAGATTGATAATGTTAGAACTGCATGAGTGGCAATACAGTGTGAATGACAAAAACGTCCTCTTCTCTTCCTGCAAGGCATTTCCTGTGTGAGAGATTACTAGTGGTCAGATGGGAAGTGATCCCTTCCACTTCTTGTCCAGCCTCACACACAGACACTGGAAGAGCTGGGACAGCACTCAATTTTACACCCTCTATAACTGTTCCTGCAGTTCTGCTATCAATGCCGACTGGACCACAGAGTGTACTGGCCAAGGCTCCTAGTACGTATCTCTCACACCAGTCTATTTAAGTTCCAAAAGGCACATTCTAAGTACTCAAAACAGGCACCCCCTAGTGGTCAAACAACTGTAGGCAGGTGCCTACAATACCTAAAGTAATGGATTCTTTCCAGCAAATGTGTTCCACATTTCACTGATAGCACACCAAAAAAAAAAAAAATTCACAACAGCCTAACAGGTTTCACAACAGCCTAACAGGTTTCACAACAGCCTAACAGGTTTCACTGGTGTGGAAAATTAACCAGCATTTCTTATAAACGTCTTAAAATTTTTTTTCGTGTATAACTGCATCAAGGAGATACAGCCCACAAGATTAGAACTCTTGTCTGCAAACTAAGCTTTTTTTTTTTTTTCGTTAGGCAAACAGCATTATCCTCCATCCCATTTTACTTTTTTTTCTGGTGCCCAAAACTGCACTCCAAATCAAGAATGAAAAGAAGTAGGTTAAAGGGAAACTCCAGTGCGTGGAAAACAATCCGTTTTCCTGGCACTGGAGGGTCCCTCTCCCTCCCACCCACCAATCCCCAGTTACTGAAGGGATCAAAACCCCTTCAGTCACTTACCTGAGGCAGCGGCGATGTCCCTCGCCGCTGTCTCCTCCTCCACCCAGACCACTCCAATAGGCAGAAGTGGTCTGGGTGCCTGGAGTGTCCCTTTAATTTTTGTGCTACTTGATTCTCCCAAGTTTAGGCATTAAATCAGAATTGTGGCTGATCACCTGATTGGCCTGAATTTCACCGAATTCCAGTTTGGATCAAAATGAATTTCCAAGTCTAGTTACCAGCTGGATGTTAAAGCAGCCTCAGCAGCTTAATTTGGTCGCGTAGTCCTTAGTTCTGTTACTAGTCATTAAAATCTATTTTGAAGTTTTAGTCTTCGGTGTTCCCCATTCAATTTTATCATCATAAGTATTATCCAAGAGTAATGTTGCCATGTATAGGCGTGCATAGATAACAGTTTTCTGATGCCTATCATGATTTTTTTCCTGGCTACTCTATGACAAGGCTCCGATAAAAGGCACAGGGCCTTCTATTTATTACTTTTGTTTATTTCCTGTCTTATTAGCTGAGAGGAAAGGACCGACCTAAGAGTAATTATTTATTATTATTATTATTATTATATTTATAGAGCGCCATCAAATTCCGCAGCGCTTTACAATGGGTGGACGAACAGACATGTAGTTGTAACCAGACAAGTTGGACACACAGGAACAGAGGGGTTGAGGGCCCTGCTCAATGAGATTACATGCTAGAGGGAGTGGGGTAAAATGACACAAAAAGGTACGGATAGTATAAGACTAGTGACAGTTGCAGAAGAGGAATCAGTTGGGAGCTATTAACAGTTTAATTTATACAATTTTATGAAGAAGTGGGTTTTTAATGATTTTTTGAGTGGAGACTAGGTGAGCATCTAACGGAGGAGGGAAGCAAGTTCCACAGGAACGGTGCAGCCCTCGAGAAATCTTGAAGGCGAGCATCAGAGGTGGGAGTACGGACAGAAGATAGACGTAAGTCTTCAGCAGGTCGTAAGGGCCTAGACGAATATTGAATATGGAATATGAACAAGTAAACAGAGAGATACAGACTAATCTCAACAACCTAGAAAATAAGATAGTTGAGATAAAGAAAAGGAAATACCATTGTGATACTACAGACTACTCTAAAAAACAAGTAAGGTCCTATAATGGACACCACAAGGATAGACGAGAGGTCCAGAGAGAGAATAGGGTTGACTATACCCCCCCAAAATTAAATAGACTATATGGAAATGAAAATTACAAGACCGCACACTTTTCACCCCAAAGAAAGAGAGAAAGGAGACATATTGAATCACAAACTTTCACATCCAATTCCTATAGAGAAACAGAAAAAAACAAACTCTCCACATATAGATCTCATGGAAGATCTGAGCCATATCGACCCTCTTATGCACAAATGGTGAAAAGGCACACTACACCAATAAGAATACATAAGGAACATATCCCTACATCTAGAGGGAGAAATATGAAAGATCATAACACTCAGCCAAACAAGGATAGATATCCTGACTATACACGTGCCTCTAGAAATAAATCCTCCACATATCACTCACACAATAGATATAATCATTTAGAAAAATCACCTCAGGGAGAGGATTTTCTAACATCACATATGAGAGGCAAATACAAAGAGAACATACATCCACAAAGGTCCCCTGGAAAGAGATTGAGGAGCCCAGAAAACGGGGAAATAGAGGAGGAGTTAACATACAGAAAAGAAAGAAAAATCAGACATTAAACCCTAAAAAGAATGGCATATTCAATTTAACACACAGGGTTCTGACAGCACCCCAAAAGTCACTACTAGAAAAGGGATTAAAATGTGCTCCCTCTAGAGATATTGACAGGTTCAATATGTACATTGACCTCAACCGATTCAAAAGGAAACTCTGCCTAAAAAAGTTTTTCAATAAATCTCCAGGGGAAACAAACACACGAGAGATAGTCCAATCCGAATTTGTACACACAGACCTAAGCGAACAGTCTAAATTTTTTCCCAAAATCTTGTATTTCAGAAGAAATGGTAACCTTCGAAAGAATGGTCATGAAGGATATCAACAAGATTAGAAAACTGAATAAATATGAACATAATCTAAATTCACAGGAAAGAATAGCACTCAAAACCCTGAAGAATGACAATACCCTGGTAATTAAACCAGCGGATAAGGGGGGAGGGATAGTCCTATTAGAACATACCGACTATATTAAGGAAGCAAATAGAATCCTGGGAGACCCTGATACATACAAACTACTTAAAAAAGACCCAACTAAAGAGATTAAAGACAGCTACCAGGAATTGATAGAGAGAGGCAAATCACAGAACATACTGAATAAAAAGGAATATGAATTTCTAAGTATATCACATCCTAAGGTGCTTGTATTCTATTTTCTCCCCCAAATCCGCAAGGACATTAAAAACCCCCCAGGCAGGCCCATAATATCAGGGATTGGATCGATATCAAGTAGACTATCGCAATATATAGACATACATCTACAACAGGTCGTACGAGAGTGCCCGAGTTATCTGAAGGATACGATTAGCATCTTACAGATACTCGAAAACATTAAGTGGGATGACGACTTTTACTTAGTCACATCAGACGTAACTTCCCTCTACTCCATCATCCCCCATGATAGGGGCTGCCTAGCTACCAGAGAATTTTTGGACAAATTCCAGGGTTTACTTTCTGACCAGGTTAATTTTATAGTTGAAGGGATTGAGTGGATACTCCAAAACAATTATTTTTGGTTTGGTAATAATTTTTACCTCCAAACATGTGGGACTACGATGGGCACGAGGTTCGCTCCCAGTTATGCCAACCTCTTTATGTCCTATTGGGAACAGAAGTACATCTACGGGGATGGCAGATGGGAGTCGAGCCTCGTGACCTATCGCAGATATATTGATGTTCTTTTTTTCATATCGAAGGGAGATGAGGAATCATTATGGATATTTCTCACTCACCTCAATTCGAACGATTGGGGTATTAAACTGACCACACATTACAGTAAGTCATATGTCAACTTTTTGGATTTAAATATTTATGTAGAGAATCAGACACTCAAAACCAAAACTTTTTTCAAAACAGTAGACGTGGACAGTTATATACAGGATAACAGCTGCCATTTTTCACCGTGGCTCTTAAATGCCCCAAGAGCTCAATTACTCAGAATAAAGCGCAACTGTACGGAGGAATCTATGTTTCATGAACAGGCACAAATTATCATAGATCATTTTAAAGAAAAGGGATATAAAGACGAACTGCTTAATGCAGCATATGAAAAGGTCAAAACAGAAGACAGATCCTCCCTTATAAGATATAAGGATAAAAACGGTACTAGGAATGACCCCGTTTTCGTATGTGACTTTAATTGTAAAAGTAAACAATTCAAAAAGATCCTTAACAAACACTGGCCCATCCTAAGAAACGATGATTCATTGAACTCCATTCTCCCCACTAAACCTGTTATAGTATATAGAGGGGTTCCAAGCCTTAATCGGACTCTAGTAGATACCCATATAAGAGCCAAAGAAAATAGAGAAAATTTATGCCAAACTTACCGTAATTTTCTTTTCCTGGCTATTTCTCATGGCAGCATCACTTATGGGTAGCTCCTCCCTTAGCAGTCACAGGACAGGAATTAATTAGATTAATTAATTAATTAGACTGATAGGTATAAAGAGTCCCTCCTCCCCTTACACCACAGTCCAATTATAAAGCTGAAAATAAAAATGGGCGGGAACCCTGATGCTGCCATGAGAAATAGCCAGGAAAAGAAAATTACGGTAAGTTTGGCATAAATTTTCTCTATTCCTGGCTAATCATGGCAGCATCACTTATGGGTAATACCCAAGCTCACAAATTTAGGGTGGGAATAAAATTATGATAAAACACACAGAACAAATTATTATGCTATGACTGAATTTAATATCAACGGGACAAAGAAACCGTAGACAAGACACTCTTCCCAAATGAGGTGGAAGGAGCATCCACATCAAGTTTGTAATGTTTCATGAACGTCATCGGGGAAGACCAGGTGGCTGCCTTGCAAATGTCATCGTATGGAACCTCTGCCCAATTAGCCCAGGAAGTTGACAATGCTCTGGTTGAATGAGCCTTGATCTTCAGCGGAGGAGAGCGATCTTTATTGAGATAAGCCTTTCTGATTACAAGAGCAATCCAACGCTTTAATGTAGATAGAGAGGCTGCCTCACCTCTCCTGGCTCCTGAAGGCAAAACGAAAAGCTGGTGAGTTTTTCTGTAAGGAGCAGAACGTTCAAGGTACACAGACAGGCAGTCCATAACATCCAAACGATGCCACTTGATCTCCTCTGGTGAAGAAGGATTGGGATAGAAGGATGGCAGGACCACTTCTTGAGATAGATGGAAACGAGAGACCACTTTAGGCAGAAATGCTGGATTAGGTTTCAGGCACACCCTATTGTGGTAGAATTGGAGACAAGAAGGCAAGGTGGAGAAGGCCTTGATCTCTGAAATTCTCCTAGCGGAAGTAATTGCTACTAAGAACAATGTTTTGTAAGTTAGGAGGACAGCATCCGAATTCTCAAGAGGAACGAATAGATCCTCAGACAGGTAGTCGAGAACAAGCGGAAGGTCCCAAGGAGGGGTAGTGGATCTCGAGGGCGGTCTCAACTTGAAAGCCGCCTTGAGGAATCTGGAGATCAATGGGTCTGATGACCAAGAGGTGTTGCACAAAGCTGACAGGGCCGAAGACTGAACTTTAAGAGTGCTGATGCTAAGACCCTTATCCAGACCTTCTTGCAGGAACTCGTCAGTGTTGCGAGGGCGTATGAAGTCAACTTGCTTGGCCGAAGCCCATTCCTGAAACACATCCCAGATTCTATGGTAGCATGAAGACGTAGAAGCCTTCCTTGAGTGTAAGAGAGTATTGACCACTGCTTCTGAAAGGCCTAATTGTTGAAGTCTTTCTTTTTCAAGACCCACACCCCCAATTTGAGGCGTTCCGGATGAGGATGGGATATTGGACCCTGTGTTAGCAGATCCTTCAATATAGGCAGGGGCCGAGGCTGTTCCTGGCTCAGCGTTGACAGTAGGGGAAACCACGGCCTTCGAGGCCAAATCGGGATTACGGCAATAACGGTTTTTCCTTCTGCCCAAACTTTTCTCAGGAATCTGGGTATCATGGGTAGGGGAGGGAACGCATACCCCAGATCGAACGACCAAGGAAGAGATAGAGCATCCTGGCCCAGTGCCTGACTCTCTGAGTGGAGGGAGTAGTAATTCTCCACCTGGCGATTCCTGAACGAGGCCATCAGGTCGATCTGGGGCATGCCCCACCGACGGGTGATCCAAGCGAAAACTGACTGGTGAAGTTTCCATTCTCCCGGGAGAATTTCCGACCTGCTGAGAAAATCCGCCGCTACGTTCTCCGAGCCTGGAAGATAGATAGCCTTCAGTCCCTGGAGATAGGTCATGGCCATCACCATTAGAGGAGCCAGCTCTTTTAAGAGCTGCTTGCTCCTTGTGCCTCCCTGGTTGTTTATATAAGAGGCCACCGCTCGGTTGTCCGTCTTGATCAACACCCAGGAACTCCTGATCTCTGGAAGGAACACTTGAATGGCCTTGGACACAGCTCGCAGTTCTCTTAGGTTCGAGTGGAGCCGACTTTCTTCTCGAGTCCACCACCCCTGAGTCCATGAGGAATCGAGGTGGGCACCCCAACCAGAAGAACTGGCATCCGTCGTAATGACGGTCCACGGAGGTTCTTCTAAAGGAAACCCCTTTGCTAGGTTCTTCCCGTTCCTCCACCAGTCCAACTCTCTTCTTATTGGCAGGGGCAGAGAAATTTCCTGATCCCAATCCGTTTTTCCTCTGTCGAACTGGAGAAGAAAACAACTCTGTACCGGTCGAAACTTCCATTGGGCCCACTTCACCAAACCTATCGTAGATGTTAAAGAACCCAGGAGACTCATGACTTCCCTTGCCGAGGCCTTCTCGAGAACCTGGAGCTTCTTGACCTTGTCTTGTAACTTCAGGACCCTCTCCGGAGACAAAAACACATGAGCAGAAATGGTATTTATCACTGCTCCGAGGAACACGATGGCCTGAGACGGAATCAGGGAGCTTTTTTCTATGTTGAGAAGCCACCCGTGATCTTGCAGGATGTTCATTGCCATTAATGTATGATGCTCCACTATTCCCTGCGAAGGCCCTACGATGAGTATGTCTTAACGCCTTACCACTTGGCCACTGCGCCTTCCTTGGCAGGACCACTTCTTCTTTTATGATAGAGGTGACCCACTCGTCTGTGACATCTGCGGCCCACACCGGGTAAAAGAACTGCAGTCTTCCACCCACCGTACCCGGATGGGCCCGAGGACCTTCAGAAGGTTTTCCCGGAGGTCCTGGCACCTCTACCTCTGGAAGCCTTATTGGAAGAGGAGTGAGAGAAGGACTTCCACGAAGAGTTCCTGGAATACTCCCTTCCGGGCTTGTAGCTTCTACTGTCCCGAAAGGACCGATCCTTAAACCGCCTGGTTTTCCAGGAGGAGGAAAAACCCTTTCTGCTGACTTGTGGAAGAAACGCTTTTTTCCCATCAGCCGCTTTCTGAATGGCATCCTCCAGGATCTTACCAAACAGGAGGTCCCCTTGGAACGGTAGACCACACAAGGACGCCTTGGAGGCATAGTCCGCCCCCCAGGAATGAAGCCACAAAGCCCTTCTGGAGGCCACCGATAGGGCCATACCTTTGGCAATCATGCGAGTGATGTCCAGGGAGGCTTCAGAGCAAAATTCAGTGGCAAGGCTCAAATCCTTGAGACTTCCCAGGAGATGTTCTCTACGGACACCTTGGTCAATATCTTCCTCCAAATTAGCGAGCCAAACTCGCAAGGCCCTGGAGAGAGTGGTCAGCGCCACTGCCGGATGAAGGGCGGAGCCTAGCGCCAGATAGGCTTTAATCAGGTCACCATCCATACGCTTTTCCATAGGTTCTCTTAAGTATGCCATGGAGTCTATAGGAAGCGTGGTCTTTTTAGCCATATGGATCACTGCGGCATCAATCTTGGGAACCGAATTCCAAAGGCAGCAGTCCACGGCAGAATAAGGATAAGTCCTAGTGAATTTGTTTTTCAAGGTGGACTTCCTCTCCGGCTTATTCCACTCCTGAAGGATCATGTCCTTTATAGAGGAATGCACAGGGAACGTCGGTCTATTAGGTTTCAGATCCTCAAAACCTGTCAGCCTCTTTCAATTCAGACTTTTCTTCCGTGAGGCTAAGAGTGTCTCTGAGGAGGTTAATAAGCCGATCCACAGATTTAGAGTCCAGAGACCTGGAGACATAGTCCGCCTCCTCCTCCCCCTCATCAGAGACCTCCCACAGGTCCGGATCCTCCTCAGAGCTGGAAGACTGAGGTTCCGCTCTGCGTCTCTTAGGAGGGCCACCACATCCCGTGGTAGACTTAAAGCCCTCAGCAATTGCACGGGAAATCCAGAGCTTAAGATCATCCTGCGGTGAAGTCTTACTGGGGACATTAGCCGCTTCCGACAAGCATTCCCTGCAGAGGTTCCTTCCAGGCGGAGCAGGTGATGAGCAATTAACGCATTTATTGGACTTTTCCCTTGATTTCCTCGCTGGGGAATCCAGATGCTTGCTGGGGCTGAAATAAAGCCATATATGACATATATTACAGGCTTAGTTAGGCACTCTTTTTAACAACCCCCCCCAATAGAAAAAATTGAATGGCTCACCTATGTTTTCTAGAGAGGGATCTTGCAGAGGCAGAGGGGGAATCCATACTACAAGGAAGAACCAAGGGAAATTCAACACACAATCCTAATCAAAAGGTCAGAGCAGACTGACCAGCAAGAGAAATTAAAAACAACCTCAAACAAGAATAATCAGGAATCCTACCTTATAATGACACAAAGACCTCCAGGCAGCCAAGAAACAGCAAAGGGCGAACTGCAGGGGAGTCAGGAACGAGATCTCCGAACAGCTGATGCAGCGCACGATCAGACAGGCAGGATCTGCCTGTTTAAATAGAGCCGGGAAAAACCATCCGGTCCGCGCATGCGCAGACCGCTGGAACGCACGCTGTGCGTTCCAAACGCTCGCGGCCAATGAAAATCACTTCCGGGTTCGCCGGATCCGGCCGCGAGCACCAGCCTGATGCTGGAAAACAAACCGAGTCCCAGCCTGCGATGCCCGAACCCCCAGGAAGCCACAGGCAGTCGGGGAATAGCCCCATGGGCCAGAAGGCATAGCCAACAATCCAAGAGACCCCACATGAAACCGGACAAGCAACAGGTAGGAGCACTCCAGGCCCCATAGTATGGATCCCAAGAACTGCCAGAATTAGGTGCAGGGGGGGGATATTTTGGACCCCAATTAAGAGGGGCAAGCTGATAACAAGGGGAATTTTTAAGGAAGACCAACCCCATCAGGCAAATAGAAATCCAGTGTCTCCCTCAGAACACCTAAATCCCACGCAGCGGTTCAGTACTTACACAGAACCTGACCCAGTTAGTCCTGCCCATGCAGGCTGTTTACTGGGTCCTTCAAATGAAGAGAGGCTGAACTTCATTTGGAACGAACCCACGACAAACGCAGGAAGGTGGCCATAAAAGAAAAAGTTAAAAGTCCTGTAGAACTTGCTAAGGACAGGAAAAAAGACTGTGGTGTAAGGGGAGGAGGGACTCTTTATACCTATCAGTCTAATTAATTAATTAATCTAATTAATTCCTGTCCTGTGACTGCTAAGGGAGGAGCTACCCATAAGTGATGCTGCCATGATTAGCCAGGAACAACAATTTTTTGAATAAAACAAAAGGCTTTTTTGGTTGTGGCACCTGTGGAGCATGCAGAAATACACACAACAAAAAAAGACACATATCCATTTTTAAACATCCAAAAAACCCTGACCAAACTTTTAAAATAAAGGAACTAATTACATGCTATTCTAAAAAAGTTGTATATATAATCACATGCCCTTGTGGTTTATTATATGTGGGACATACCATCCGTCCCCTGAATGTACGCATACAAGAACACATTAGAAACATAAAAAATGGGTTTGAAAAGCACAGTTTATCTTCACATTTCCTGAAAAAACATAATAAAGATCCTAACAATTTAAAATCTATGGGGCTATACAAATTAACATCAAATTGGAGAGGGGAAGATCTGACAAAACGTTTGGGACAGATGGAAATGAGGTGGATTTTTTATTTGAATACTTTGACCCCCCATGGCTTAAACAATGACTTTGAACTCTGCCATTTTTTATAATCTCCCCCTTTTTTATTATTTCCCCTTTTTTATATAGTCTGTTGACTATAACTGTTTATATATTTTTTCTCCTCTACCTATGATACCTAAGTGATTTTGTTAGATGCTCCACTCACTGCTGTAAATATAAAGTTTTTTATTCTTCCCTCTACGCATACAATTACTGGAACCTATTGCACTTTATTATACATATAGACCCAATGAATGTATTCACCTAAGGAAATATATGAAGTTATAACATTACAATGCTGTATTGACACAATTGTGTTATTGTAAATGTATTCTGATTCAAAAACTGATACATATCTTTCTTTCCTATTATTGCCCTTACTTATTTGCCCCATATCTTTATGGGAGCTTTATTTCTATGTATTAGACTCTTTTGCCATTGAGTAAAATGGCGCCAGTGGACTCATTGGGAAGAAAAAAACTGCATACACGTGCCGCGTCACTTCCGGTTGACGAAACCGGAAGTAAAGAGATTTCAAACACAGCCGTCGCTAATCAAAAGGACGGGAACTCACCAATCAAAATGCACAGATATTGTTTGAAAGAAGACCGGGAACTTGAATGCAGACACCGATTGAAAAAGCCATTAAGGCGAAACACGTCTCGGAACTACACACAGGATTGGATTTTTTTATAATCTACTATCATTTATTGTTTTATTGTATATTTTATATTTAATAAATTAATTTTTAAACTATAACCCTACCTGTGGAATTCTGCATTCAACATTTAAAGTTCCTGCTGCGTCTAAAGAAGGGTATGTGTCCTCTTAAAGACACACAAGCTATATAAACTTAGAGCCGAGTCTGAGGCTCTAGATAAGGTGAGCAGTTCCATTTATCCATCTATATATACTGATATCTCAAATCTACTACACTAGAAGTTGGTATCTGTCGTTTTTGCAGAGAGTTTTTTTTTAATTAAAGTCACCTACATCTAAAGGACCTACGTCCCCCTACATACACATCTACTAAAGTGATCTGAGCCTATCCTTTTAGGTTTAGAACCACGTGAGTGAATCCTTATCAAGCTATCTTACTTGTATCTCTGTAAAACATCCTACACTATTTGCTTTCTATTCCCCCCTTAGGTCACTGAAAGTTCCAAGGGGGGTAAGTTGTAAATTGTTTTAAGCACTCCGCCTCACACTGATATTGGTTTTGTGTATCACTCAGTCTATCTAATTAACCCTTAAAGTGCCGGGTTGTGAGAGGACGGCACAGTGGTGGTAGCAGCTCTACTAATTTGACTATTTTTCTAACATCTTTGTAAGCGCCACTATACACATATTTCTCTATTCTATTATGGGACATACTTGTGTGTAAGGGAGGATAGATAGGTGGGAGCAGCATTATGTAGAGATTTGAAAGCAAGAACCAGAATTTTAAATTGAGCTCTATATTTTATAGGAAGCCAATGTAGGGACTGACAGAAGGGTGAGGCATGGGAGGTGCGGGCAGACAGGAAGATGAGCCTCGCTGCCACATTCATTATGGACTGTAACGGCGCAAGTTGGGAGCACGTAAGACCACTGAGAAACGGATTACAGTAGTCAAGGCGAGAAAGGACAGTGGAATGGACCAACACCTTAGTTGCATCTGGCGTTAAGTAGGGGCGGATGCGCGCAATGTTTTTGAGATGGAAATGACAGGATTTGGCGATAGATTGAACATGAGGCTTGAAGGAGAGGTCGGAGTCAAGGAGAACACCTAGGCAGAGAGCCTGCGTGGTGGTGCTGATGGTAGCACCATTGACTTGGAGGGAGACAGACAGAGGACTAAAAACACTTGAGGGAGGAAAGACCAGAATTTCAGTTTTGGTCAAGTTTAGTTTAAGGAAGTGGGCAGCCATCCAGTTAGAAACAGCAGAGAGGCAGTCAGAGAGACACTAGTCAAGAGGGACGGGGAGAGATCAGGAGAGGACAGGTAGATTTGCGTGTCATCTGCATAGAAATGATATTGGAAGCCAATGAGAAAACACAAGAGTCATGAGAAAACACAAACCAGGATGAATACCAAATTTGCTGTCACTATAAATGCAATGTTATTTACAAAGAATATAATAATACACCAATACAACATATAAAAAGACAAACAAAAAGTAATTGGTTAGAAATTAGACACACAGTATGCACATTTACAGCAATAGCCTACTACAGCAGAACACAAGTCATAAAAACAAAAACAACATTTCATCATGCAAAGGTGCCTTTCGCAAGGGAAATGTATGTCCTGCTCTGGTAGGCTATTGATGTAAATGTGTATTATGTGTCTAATTTCTAGCCTTATCACTTTTTCTTTGTCCTTTTATATGTTTTACTGGTGTATATTGCTTCGTAAAAGAAAATTGCATTTCTATTGACAGTAGACTTGGTGTGTTTCCTGGTTTGTGTTTAGATAACTCTCATTGCTGAACAGGAAGATAACACAGTATAAGAGAAGCAGAAAAAAAGGAAGGAAAAAGGAAAGTAGTACAACATAAGTCATCACTGATTAAAGGTCATCTCGGGCCCTACATGTAGGAGACATATAACTTAGGAGTAGGTAAGGAAGTCACATTAAGCAATACAATATATTTGTTGATACATACGCAGGGAGGGTATACCCTAGTTACAATGTTAGATTATTTTTTTTAGCGGTCTATGTTTGTTAGAATTACCATACAATGTGAAAATAACAGCAGCAGTGCGATTCCCACCAATGGGAAAAGGTGAGATAGAGGAGATAACCGATGGGAAAGGGGAGACAGAGAAGTTTATGCAGAATAAGAATGCACATATGAACAAGAATTATGGATATTCCATGAAAAAGCATTGTTGAAAGTCAGCTGTGAAAGCTGAAGCTCAAATTACAGAGTACACCTGGATCCAATGCTGTGAGAAGTACTATAATTCCACCAGAGCGTCCTCAGGTCCCCCATCTTAGAAAACCACAGTGGCATTGGTGGAGTAATATCTTGCCTCCAGAACAGAGGTATCAATTGTTTGGCAACATTCCAAATATGAATTGTTAGGGATTTATTATACACAGAGAAATTAGTTGTGATGGCGGAGAAAAAGGAAGTTGGTTATCTGAAAATTTCCAGATAATGGAAGCAATGCTCCTCGAAAAGAGCACAATGCTTGGGCATTCTCACCATTTAGGGATACAGGAGCTCTGAGACCCCTGGCATCTCCAGCATAGACCATCCAGCATTTGGTTTATGTCCTGAAGGTGCACAGGTGTTTTGTACCAATTTGATATATTCTAGAAACATCCAAAATCATATAAAGATTAGCTTTGCTGGTTGATAAAGTAGCATAGGCAAATGTTGCATAGACTGAGTATGCATATTAATGGGAAAAATTACATAAGAACATAAGAAGCTGTTTATATATGTGCCATGCCCATTACAGGTGTGTTAATATAGACATATTAATGGAAAATACTCAACTTCAATAGCCAATAGTTTTCTACCTGTTAGATGCTAAACCCATTATTTTGCTTTGCCTCTCCTGCTTTTCTGCATTCAGATCCAGTTACTAGACAAGGGTCAACCATTTAAGAACAGAAATGTAACCACAAATAGGGAAGAGGTCATAAGCATAATGGGAAATTTTATTTTTGTCTCTAAAGCTAAAAATATAGATGCATTGTGTTAATAATATGTCTTAAAGGAAAGTTCAAAGCACCATAATCACTACAGTACACTTATGGTGGTTACGGTGGAAGGAGTGTGCTCGTGCCCCTCCTCCAATGTTAGTAGTCAAACAGTTTGCTAATGATTTGACTTCTTACCTGGGGTCCTCTGGGCACTAGTCACTGCCTCTTCTTGTATTGAGAACTAGAAGCTTTTGCTATTCACTTCTGTTAGCTCTCCTGAGCTAAATCTTGGAGTCGGGATCGCTCATTAGCTGAGAGCCTATAGCTGCAAAGAGGTAATCAATTTGGATACATATAATGTGGTTTGTCAGAGCACTACTAACTTTATAACCATTAAGTGGTCTTTACACACAGATATATCAATTACTTGGCAACCAGTTCATATTTGTACCTGTACGGGAAGACTTACGACAGACTGAAGACCCCTTTTGGGATCTGGTATTTCTATGAAGGGATACAAGGACTTTAACAATTGGCACAGTCTATGCTGGTTTAGGAAATAGTTTTTAAAAATGAACACAGAATGTAGGAGGCATAAAGTGAAACTTCGTCCAGTCCCCATATCCAATGACAATTTCACAAGTATTGGTGTCATGTTTTATGGTGATTCTTATATTGCAGTTTGCAATAATGGAAGAACACAATAACTTTAAAAGGACACTACAGAACCCTAAAGCACTTTAGCTTGCTGAAAAACTTTATGTGTTAAGAGTTTGTCCTCTTTTATTTCACAAAAAGTGCAGATTTCAATAGCAATTGACACTTGTATAACTTGACCTGGTTACATTCCCTGGCTTTCAATCAGATAACAGGTAATATTACTTCCTGGATTCATTAGCTCAGTGGAGCTAAACTCAAGAGGGAGCAATTGTCCAGAGCAAATCATTTCTCATTGAGCTGCGTTGGTCTGTGCTTGGACAGTCACAGAAAGTCTGAGCCGGGTTAGAAGGGGAGGGCTTGCACTGGAAGTAGACAAGAGAACTGCAGGGTTTGCAAGCTGTTTCTAGATTTATCCCTAATTTTAAAAAAAAATCTATAAATTAATGAATGCAAGTCTTCATTTCAGGTATATCTACTAAATATTGATTTTTATTTTTATTTTGTATTTGGGCACTGGACAAACGGAAGTTTAATTTCTCTAGAAGCACTTGAATTAATTTAAACAAAGGACTATATATAGACTTGCAAAATGTTTAACTGCTTGAACAGTTAGTGCGGATAGTAGTTGCTTTACAAATAAGTAGAATAACTTAGATCAGGGGTAGGCAACCTACGGCACTAGTGCCATGCACGGCACTCAAGGTGTCTTTGCACGGCACTCAAGGTGTCTTTGCACGGCCCTCAAGGCTGCTAGAGCCAAACAGGCTATGGCCTATTAGGAGTCCCAGTGAAACTTCAGATACCTGCTAATACAAAAAGGTGGTGAAGGACAATCCTTAATTTATGCATTGCAGCACATAGAGGAAGTGATCTCAGATCACTTCATTCCAGCACTTGTGAATGGGAATCCACACTGTAGTAGAGCAGCCTGCAGCTGCTGTTGCAGCTCCTGGCCAGCCTGGTCCCCACTGGAACCCAGGGAAGCCACCCGCACTGCTAGATATACACAGAAATGCACAATAACCCTCCCCGCAGAAACGTAACCTGCTAACAATCCACATACATGCACACAACCCCACATGCAGTCTCTCACATGCAATACACCAAACAGCCCCCACACATACACACACTACCAAAGACACAATGTGACATATCCATCCACACACACAATTCCACAAGCAGCCCCCATACACCGCCCACATTCATATGTATCATACACGATACCACAAACTACTCCTGAACATACACATTATAATAGCTCATATACGCACAAATATTCAACGGTACAAAGCAATTACAGTATATATAACACAAGCAGAATACGGCAGCACACACACCTCAATTTAAAAAAATTGGACCGGCACGCTACGAGACATCACAATCCTATATCGGCACAGTGCTGCTAAAAGGTTGCCTACCCCTGACTTAGATGATGACTCCCACTACTATGAGCCATATGCAGGTGTATAATTTAGGAGACCAATTCCTAATAAACAAACTTTTTTTTTTTTTTATTCTTTATTTTGGTGCAAAGAATTGATACAATGAGTTTGCGGTGCCACAATAGCTCAGCAAACTAAGTGGTTTCATATAAGACAAGACAAAGTTATGGCGTTTACATAACATGCACATATTTTTGTTTATGGTGAAAAATATCATGCTCTTCAGATACGTCAGCAAACTTGCGTTCTAGACATATACATAGTGTGAAAGACAGTGCCTGTTCCCAATTGCTGATAGTGGGACGTGGATAAAACTCTGACAGCATGATACGCTTCTGGACCGCTGTAAACTCCGCTTTGCGGTTTAGTCCATGCGTCTAAAAGCTAGTGTTGGGGCGATGGAGCGAACTTGACAATAGTGTCTGCGCTTTGTGTTCTATGGATCAGTGGTTTGGGTACATCTTGTAGACTTCTATGCTGTGTGCGCAGTTGTCCGTTGGACCTGGCGTGTACCTAGCTGCTGTGTATGGGTTGTTACGCATCCCTCCGGTGCCTCCTCGCATGTCTCCCCGTGGGCTCCCAGAGCCGGGGGATGAGAGGGTAGGAGTTCTAAATATGTTGAGCTGCGTTTGCTAAATGTGGTGAGAGCGGAGAATTGGCGGTGTGTGCGCTCGCGTTATTAAAATACAGCATGCGTCAACCAAACAATAAGAAATTCAACTGATAAGAAACAATAATAAACAATGAGCTGAGGTGCCACGGAATTGTGGCTGAATGTTATACAGTCCCGACAAGTACTATCTGCAAAATCTTATAAAATACAAAATGATCAGGCATCCAGCTTGTACTACTAAAATGGAAACATGAAATACAACTGTGGCAAACCTAGCCACTTCTGAACTATATGTATTGTAGGTTGTCCATAGGCTGAATGTATACTGTAAGTCTTTACCTGTATAAGTGCTATGTTATGGCCGTTCGCATACTGGCAGCCGTACGCTGCCAGCATACAAAGCATTCGTTCGACGAAACATGGCTATCCCGGCTGTTCGCCGTACGAATGCAGGCTCCCCAGGTAGACCACACATTCACAAGTCGTGTGGCACCAATTAACCGATTGCAACAATGTTGCAATCGGTAATTAAGGGCTCTCCTAGGTGGCCGCCGATCGGCTACCGACCATGCGGCGGTCGGCCATCTTGGATCCTTTGTCTCTGCAGCGGTGTTCGGTCGTCGAGAGCCTGGAACTGAAAACGGCTACTCAATGGTCCGAACACCGCTGGACTTCCAGAGCGTTCGGGAGTTCCGCGTTCGGTACATTATGTTCCCCACAGCGATTCGGTACTTTTAAACCGAACTCAATGTTTGAATGTATTCTGTGCGGCGTTCGGTCAATTCAGCTGGGATCAGAGCGGTATTCTCTCAACGTATGCGCTCCGACCCCAGCTATCTGTCGAACGTTCCGCCAGCGCAAAGTACCGAATATTGTGTAAAATACATATTTTAGAGTCAATTGTCGGTTTTGCTGCACGAGGGGATAATCCACTTAATCGTCCATTTTGGTGGGAGTATCCCTCTCGTGCAGCGGTGCCTATTGGGAAAGTCACAATGCATGTTGGGAGAAATCCCCTGGATTATCTGTGTGGAAACCCCTTGCATGGGGAACTGTATAAATCTGCCAGCTGTGAATAAAGCGAGTTAGTTGACTCCCAAACTGTGTTTCGTCCGGTTATTGGGAGGATGGGGAATATTGCCGTGCTTTCTGTCCTGACTGTGGATTTCCTGAAGATACCAACGGATATCGTGGACTAATGTACTGCGTTCCGTTACAACAACATAGTGTAATAAAGTTTCAACTTTGAACACTCGCTTCACATTTCAAGGTTACACTCACAAGATGACGAATTAAGTCAGGCCCCCAAGGTGCCTCCCCTTAGATAGGGTTTTTTTTCTTTGCTGGTTACTACGCCAAATCCGGTTATAAGGAAGTCCACACACTCCCAATGGTCGTGTACAAAAAAGATTTATAGGATTTTTACAAAAATTATTTTATATATATATATATATATATATATATATATTTGTAGTCGGGGACAAAAGCCGTATACATGATAAGTTAGATATATGAGCAAGTCGGTTGTAGTGTGCCGAAACCGACGTATCGGGTAGGCCTGTAATAAAAGAGGGCCCACCTGTAATAGTAATATGTATAAGGGGAGAGGTGGGAGGGATGAACCAGGCAGCATCAGCCCTGTGGTGTAGGGGGCCTGAGTTTAAATAGCCGGGTAACCCCTCCCACAACTTCAGGCTACGCCTTCCAATTTGTAGTCGGGGACAAAAGCCGTATACATGATAAGTTAGATATATGAGCAAGTCGGTTGTAGTGTGCCGAAACCGACGTATCGGGTAGGCCTGTAATAAAAGAGGGCAAAAAGTTGAATAAGATACCTTATTACACATCTTTACGTTGCAAGATTCATAACGGCTTGTCCTACTCAAATCTAGCTCTGGTTGTGGTATGTATCTAGTATTATACTGTGGATTTCCAGCGTCCTAATGTTTATGGTGTGAGCAGGGAAATTTTTCTGGAAGCAGCTGATGCTGCCCTGATTCTGGAGGAATGTCCCGAAAAGGCATTGGGGTTGAGTCCCCGCCTAGTTAAGAGGGTTCTGAGGTACATTATGAATTTAGCTGTAGTGAGTGGTTTGCCCTGCAGTTAAATAGGGGCATATTGAGATTTGGTCCTGTGAGTGATAACCTGTAAAGGTCTGACATTTTGACCGGCACCTTATTGCCCGTAGGATTGTCCCTACGTATTACATATGGCAAGAGGATGTGAACTGTTTGGTACCAGGATGGGCACTTAAGACATGGTGTAGCCAGCCAGGTAAGTTTTGTAGTGTTAAGAGAGATTTTATAAATTGTGTGGGCAAAAAGGAGAGGAGTGTCGCAATGGTGACTAGTGAACGAATATCGGTTTTATGGTAATCGGTGGTAAACTTGTTGTAAAGGTGAAAATGTCTATTATATGCTTGTGATGTATAATCAGAGAGGGCAGCTCAATCCAGAAATCTGCCAAATGCCATGAGGCGAGTTAGTGCAGTATTAAGCCATGGAATGTGGGTATAGCCAGCTGCTTTATTGTCAGAAAATCACTTGACTTCCCCTATCCGATCATACCTCCCCAGGCCTTGTAGGCGGCCACTATGGGGCAGATTCCAAAGAAATGTTGACGAGGAATAGAAATTCTTTTTTTTTTTTTTTTTTTTTTTTTAAGAGTCTCAACTGGCCAGGCAACTCAGAACCAAAAGTCACCAAATTGGCTGTGAAATCAGTGTGTGCGGACGCATTGGTCCATGTAACTGGGAAATGATGAGAAATGGCGGGAATAACCTGGCCCCCAATCCAATGTGGTATGAACCTGAGCCATATGTGTAGGTCTGCTTACAACTAGTGCCAGAATGCAACTGTCGGTGGGAAGAAGACTCAGCGGTCGGGAAATAAATGTGCAGAATAATTCTCATGGCAAACCTCAATGTGCCCAGTAGGACTGTAGATCCATTCTCCCCCCACCCTCCCCGCTTGTTCTTCAGAAGGAAAGGTTCCCAGGACTCCGATGCGTTGTACCTTCTCTGTAGGTGGACATGTTCTGTAGCTTATTAGTGTCAAGATGAATGCCTAAGAAGGTCAGTTTGTGAAAGTGGAACCCATAGTGAGGAAAAGTGCCATCGTCTTGTGAATACTAACCAAAGCGGAGTGAGGGTGTTCTATCATGAGGAAGTTATCTAAGATAACCGGTGACTGCAGGACATTCGCTAATATTGAGTGTTAGTCAACATAGTGTGTTAGAAAATAAGATAAACAGCTTGGGGTTACTCTTTGCTCTAAAAGTTACACGTGTGGGAAATTCATGACAATCCCTCCATAAAATGCCATGAACATGCCCTTGGGATGGCTGAATAGGTAGAAGCTTGGAGGCATAGGAAATGTCTGTCTTGCCCACCCAAGCTCTGGTCAACCCCTTTGGCATAGTGCTGGGAGAATTCCTTAGAGGAAATCAATGAGTTGAGGCTAGGGGTGGGTAATTAATATGGTTGAATACCTTCTTAAGCAACGTGATTGTGTTGCGGGGTCTATTAATGCAGACAGAAGGTTCTGACACTCGTGAATACCGGACAGGAGTGTGACCAGACCTGTGTGGAACTGGTGTGTGGAAACCTTGATGTAGAAGTCGACTGAGTGACAGAAAGGCTGTGCTTAGAGGTAAAACTCCAGGTTGTTGATGCAAACCTTCTCTATGGTGAGGAGAAGTAGAGCCACTTACATCACAAAAGTCTGAAGGCTAGGATGAATTCTGGGATAGTGAGTTTCTGATTGAGTCTGGGATTCTGGTGTATAGAACGACGTACAGATCATCGTAGTAGTAAGACTTGTACTCTAAGACATCGTGGGAGGCAATCAGTAAGGAGACTAAATTAACCTTTCCAGATGTCTTTGCGTATGGTCAGGGACACAAAGTATGAGGGAGTAATAATGTAAACCGATGTGCTAAGGGAGGGATTTGAAAGGATAACATAACCATGAGAGGGATTTGGGAGTCCTGTGGCTGGGATGTGCATCAGTGCCTGTGGAGATTCCAGTCTCTGTAGTCCATCGTTGATGTTATGTATGGAGGCAAGTAGAGTGGATATCAACGGTTTGACTTCATGTGATTTGGACTAGTGGGCAGGGGCCACTGAAAGGTGTGGCAAGAATGTTGGCCTCTTGGGGACTGTAAAAAGAGTCAATATAAGAGGCCATGCTGGGTGAGGCCCTAACTCGTAACCTGGAGAGGTTGATGTGAGGCGTTAGCTATGTGTTGGGCCGAGGGGCGTGTACCTCCATATGCGGATGAAGATGGGTGTTGGCCTCACGGAACTGATAATGATGAGGCTAGTTACTGGCATAGCTGGGTACCAGGCCGATAGCTGACATAGCGGATCCGAGAATGGGACGGGTAATGGGTAGTAGCGAGGTGGGTAAACATACCTTGCTTGGGGTAGAATGTGGTTTCCTTGCCAGAGGAATGAGATATTGGAGAACCTACAGGGAAATGATGGTGGGAGGCAAGTTGGAACTGGAATTGGGCTTGACTTACTGTGAACGAAATACGCCTGTATAATCGGGGTGGTTGTTCTTGAGGCTGGTCTATGAATAGGTAACCTGAGGACATAGTTGTTAGAATCCTGACCCTACAATGGTGGGTACAAGATTCATAGGACATAAATCAAATATCCCTATAAGTGAGTAGGGTGAGGATCCTAGGCCATTACCAGAGACCATGGGGAGTGTTTAACCAATACTGCGACAATAATGGGGGATAGGCAGAGTCATGAGTGACCGCTAATTGGTCCTGTGACTTCTTAAGCTAAAATACATATAGGGGGATATGGAATACCAAGCTATGATGGCAGTTTTGAGCTATCCCGGTAGGACTTAGAATATTTAATTATGGTCGTGCCAGCATGGGAAGGAGGGTGTATGTGTGGGGAATTAAGGATCCCCGGGCGTGGGCCTGTGTACGGCCTGGCAAAGGAATTGCGTGCCAGCGTTGGCTGATGTAACATAGAACAGTTAGAGTGGAGTTGCTGTAGGTTTAGTGATACAAGGGTCGGTTAGGATGATGAACTTGCTTGAGTAGAATATAGCAGCAATGAGTAAATAACCTTTAGTGCATAATACGTGATTATTTTGACGTAGAGTCAGGGGGAACATATGATGGTATGGTAAAGCCTGGTACACTAGGGTTTGTCCCAGGGAACATGACGATACATATGAACATAGGAGTGTGGCGTGTTACAAAAAAGGTTTAGCGAATAGGTGATCGTCCTCCAAATAAGTAATATACCTATCGTGGGAGCAAGTATACAGATTGGCCATAACACATGGTAACAAATGTGAACGTGATGACTGCCTCAGAACAGTACCAGGTCCGTAAGTGATAGAATAAGACATGTGCGATATATGATGGTAATGCTATATATGTAGTGAATATTAAATGCTTACCAGAGCTGAATTAGTAATGGGAAACTGACAATATCCATGCACAATCGTAAATAATAACAAGAAACATAGCAAATATAACAGAACTACAGGGGGCATGTAAGGATAACTAGTAGCAGGCTAAAGAACCTGGACATTTCATGTATCAGGGAACAGTGTAAAACTAACGAATTGGTACTATGATTGTGGTGGCCGTTGATGGAAGCATGGAATGGAAGATGGAAGCATGTAATTGAGATAGACTGGAGACTAGTTCGGTAGAAATTTGACGAAAAGAAACTAGCGAATAGGAATGGAACAAAGAGCAGGCAGGAGTAGGTGAACTGACTTAAGTCCTGAACGGGAAAAAGTCCAGAATATACGGTATGTAAAAACGTAAACGTGTGAACAATTGTGTGTTCATGGATTTGGCCCGTACAGGCAGACTCACGGTTCGTGGATTTGACTGGTACAGGAAACAAACGAGAGGTCAGCTATGTGGCTGGAAAGTACCCAGACTTGGTGGACACGGAGGTTTGGTCCAGGAAAAGGCCCGATAAGCCAGTAAGGGGTCTCATAGAGCCAGCGGGAACGAACTGCCAGTTCTGGAGAGGAGGTGAGTAGTCTGACTGCGTGTGGCTGGAACAGCGTGATGGGAGTTGTTGGAGCAGGGAAAACTTGGTCCGATCAGCGTGGGAGTCAATGACCGCATGTGGCTGGAACAGCGTGATGGGAGTTGTTGGAGCTGGGAGAACTTGGTCCGATCGGCGTGGGAGTCTGACCGCATGTGGCTGGAACAGCATGATGGGAGTTGTTGGAGCTGGGAGAACTTGGTCCGATCGGCGTGGGAGTCTGACCGCATGTGGCTGGAACAGCGTGATGGGAGTTGTTGGAGCAGGGAGAACTTGTCCAATCGGCTTGGGAGACTTTGACCGCATGTGGCTGGAACAGCGTGATGGGAGTTGTTGGACCAGGGAGAACTTGGTCCAATCATCGTGGGAGTCTCTTACTGCATGTGGCTGGAACAGCATGATGGGAGTTGTTGGAGCAGAGAGAACTTGGTCCGATCGTCCTGGGAGTCTCTGACCGCATGCGGCTGGAACAGCGTGATGGGAGTTGTTGGAGCAGGGAGAACTTGGACCAATCAGCATGGGAGTCTCTGACCGCATGTGGCTGGAACAGCAGGATGGGAGTTGTTGGAGCAGGGAAAAACTTGGTCCGATCGGCATGGGAGCCACAGTAGGCCCAGACCAGCTTGTTTGGAGTTTTAGGCAGTCTGTGTTGATGACCTTTGAACCGGAAGTAGTCATGAACCAGGCAGCATCAGCCCTGTGGTGTAGGGGGCCTGAGTTTAAATAGCCGGGTAACCCCTCCCACAACTTCAGGCTACGCCTTCCAATATATATATATATATACACTAAATAAAAAATAAAAATAAAAAATAACGGTCCTACGCGTTTCGTTGCCCTTAGGGAACTTCCTCAGGGACCAAAATTAAAAATAACAATAAAATATGTAATCACATACACTGCCAACAAAATAACAAATGCACAAATAAGCCTAATAACCACCTCCCTCTCCTTCCCTTAAATATGGTGGAGCTGGAAGTCCATTGGTAGTGTGGTGGGTGTTGTTCTATCTTCTTCCTTTGATTTGGCTTCCTCTTCTCTGGTAATTACTAGCTGCAGTCTTTGGGGGTCCTTAGATGCCAGCCGCCTCGGAGGAGCCCCGCCTGGGCCACCATGGCACAAAGATTTTGACTCGCTCAGGGTCCCATCCGTGCTGCAGGCCTGCGTTTGGAGTGCCTGCGTTCTGGAGTGCCGGGCCGTGCATGGCCTCCTGGGGTAGTCCCAAGGGGTGTAACAGGTCTTGTGCTCCTTGTAGATTGTATACCACGTGTTTGCCCTCTCCTTTCAGGACGATAATTGAACGGTCGAGGCGCTATCTATATTGTATGTCTCGTTGTCTGAGAAGTGTAGTGAAGGGCTTTAACGACCCCGTCCAAGCCAATGTGGTGCCTGTTAGGGAGTGTCCTTCGAATGTGAATTGAGCTTGGTCAATAAACAAACTTTAGCTTAGTCCAAACACAGGTGGCATCGTGTAGAGGACATAAACATCCAAATGAATGCTTTTTTGGCACCCATAGTGAGGAGCACCAGTTTCCTAAAGGTCGTCTTAGCATCATAAATTATTTTTACTGCTTATATTGTGGCATATCTTGTTCTCCTTCCAAGGACAAAGTCATCTGCTCTGGAGTCACCATAAAGGTGAAGGAGACTTTCAGTAATTTCACAATTACTTTTGAAAATAGCTTTTTACTTCTGAGTGTAGGATACAAATGGTTAAATAGGTAGGCACATCAAAGGGTCCTTGCTTTCCTTCAAAAGTACAGTTATAGTCACTATAAGGGGTCTGCAAATAAATTCTAGTATTTGATAAAAAGGTCATCGGGATCTGGGATTTTACATTTTGTTAGAGGGCTTGAGGGCAGCTGCTAACTCTGCTTATGTCAAAGGGTCTCCCAGGAGGGGCAGGTTCTCCTGAGAGATTCTGCCTATAACATTACATGTCAAATAGTAATGGATTAAAATTAATGGAAAGCATCAGTATATGTAAAAACTGCAATTTATTGTGTAAAGGGGTAGGTGCACCACAGTGGAGTGGGATTCTTACTCATTGTAAACATTGTTTCTTTCTAATCATTCTTGCCATCAAGTGGGCTGGTTTATACCAAATTTAAAGAAATATAATTTTGTTTATAGCAATGTATACCAATGTTAAAATGTAATCATTCCAGCTAGGCAAAATCTAAAATTCAGTAGATTCTGATATAACATTGAAATAGTATCCCAGGTTCTATGCGGTTTTCACATTCCTCCTTTTCTCCAAGCAGTAACCTGGCTAATGAAAACGCTTAGATGATAGCCTTATGGACTTCTAAAACAGTGGAGGCAATGTCCTCAACAGACATATTCACCCTAATGTTTAAGAGTGTCTGTCCCTTGAAAAAGGAATAGGGAATCAGAAAACAAAAATGTACTAATGCACAACAACCCCTCCACCAGTCTGTGATGGGGAGAACTAATCATCACTAATACTGAGACATGATGTGACCAGGTAATCAAACCAAGCAGATTGGACCAACTCCAAACAGTAATGCTCCAGAAAAAAAAAATTAACTGATTCAGGAATAAAAAGAATAGGTCAATGAGCAGAAAAAAACTCCCATCCCTCAGAATAAGCCAATCCCAATACATATACTAAATGCAACGTGGCCAAGTCCTTCTTGATGCAATTTGGATGATGGTGGCAGAGGAAGAATCCAGCTTAGGGTCCAATGAGACATCTAATCCCCCCCCCAACCAGAACATCTTCAGGACTCTTACGATAGACCACAATACCCTATATTGATGCATATTACAAGTAAATATTCACAAGCACACACACAGAATTGTTCCATTACGTCCATATGTGAGTCAAATAACTCAAAATAGATCAATCTGGAAGAAAAGACTACCATTTCATCTTTTTTACTGGCAAAATAATCCACAGGTTAATACAATGCGGGAGCAACCATGATCCTAAAGTGTGTTTCCAGCAAGAAAGCTATCAGTACACAGGAGGAATATTTCTGTTTTTGAAAAGTTTTAAATAGTTTTGCCCATCCCAAAAATACACATGGCTTTTAGACAACTCATTAAATTTATATCTGAAAGCACAGACATAAATAGTTAGAAAAAAAACATCAGAAGAAGAGAAGAAACAAAGGCAAAAAAGAAAAAGTAGAGGAGAAAATGGAAAGAAAGATATGTCGGTATACTTATCATAGAGATGCTGATTTATATTTACATAGCTGTTTTCTAATACTGTATTTTTATGTCTATATATATATATATTTCTTTTCTTTTTCTCTCTCATTGCCTCCCAATTTATGTTAACGATTTTTTGAGACAATTGTGTAATTTGCATTATTTTCTTGTTCTTACTGTACTTCAAAACTTAATAAAAAATAAAAAAAGACACATAGGTTAACCAGCCGATGCTATAATTAACCTGCTTCACCATGTGTACATATTCTATCTCATCAAAATATAAAATGTGCAACATCTTAGCTATGCCAAGAAATGCTATGTAATTGCTCGCACTCGCTGTTGTGGCATTGCAAAAGTGAATGTAATCTTATGCACAAGAAAAATAAAGAATTAAAAAATAAAAATAAAAATATGTGAAAAAAGAAAAAAGTTACATATAAAAATACAAATATATTTTTGGTTTATTTAACTATTACATGTAGTTTTAGTTAAAGCACATATAATTTATGGAAATGTGTTTTGATTTTTCTACTTTTATATGTTTTGAAAGACCAGCTTAAAGGACCACTATAGTGTCAGGAAAACAGACATGTTTTCCTGACACTATATAATCCTTAGGTCACCCCCACCCTCAGGGCACCCCCCACCCCACTTCCCGCTAAACCCCTTCAGCCACTTACCTTTATACGGCACTGGGCTCCCTCGGCGCTGGTGACCTCCCCATGGAGCCGATTGCGCATGCGAGGCCAGAGCCGCGCTCACATTAATATACGCCCATAGGAAAGCAATGTTTCAATGTTGATTTAACTAATATTGACTGCTATTTTGAGTACGGGGGAAATAAAACAAAATGTGTAAAAATACTGAACTTACAAATTATTATTGTGAGGAAACGTGAAATTATAAAAGACCCATTTATGAAATCCAAAAAAAAACAAATCTTTTGTTGACTTTAAATTAATAGCAGGCCTTACATTCAAATTATTATCACCATGGCATACTATTTACTAAAGTAGTCCATCTAAGACTATTTTACATGGGGTAATTTGATTATTTTATGATGCTATTTAAGCACCAATATCTAAAAGACTGTGCTATAAGAATTGTTTAGGACAAACAAACAAACACATACACACTTCATTGTGAATATTTTTTTTTAAATTCTTTATTTTGTTGGTGCAGTGGAAAGCTTCATGCATTATATTGACACTTACAGGAGGTAAAACATATATAACAATGGCGTGTATATCACAGTATTGTCAGGTTTAACAGCACACATTTTTCTTTTTTATCCATGTCACGGAACAATTGTCAACAGTAGTGCATTTGTTTGCTCCTAGGTTCATGGCCCTTCACGTTATAGTGTCATCCTATATATAGTGTGCTTGTGATACTATGGGTTGTTGAGAGTAGCTGCACTAGATTGTGATGTCAGTATTTTCGTGCAAGGTAGTGTGTCTCCAAGTTTGTACTAGCCTGCCGTTTTGTGCCCTCTGGAGAGAGAGTTAGGGTCTTTATTCTAGGTCTCGGCTGCTGCTAGTGTTGTGATTGCCCCTAACCTAGGGGGCAGCGGTGGGGGGGGGGGGGGGGGAGAGTGTGTGGGGCTCGTCCACCCTAATGTGGATCTGTGCGGTTATCCCTGGATCTGGCCATGATGTTAATCCGGGCCGTGTGAAGTGTGTCTGTGTACGAACTATGGCATTGAGCAACTAACATTAACAGAAAAGATTTAACAAAACAGTATGCAATAACAGTGGGTCTGGTTTGACCGGATTGGGTGGTTTCATCTGGGATAGTCCCGTCTGAGCAGGTGTCTGGGCTGTATCTGGAAGTCCCAGGCGAGTGGAGAATGCAAGGATGTCCGCCTCTGATGTGGCTCTGTGAGTAGTCCCGTTGTGGGTGATTAAGAGGACCCTCGGCAGTCCCCATCTGTATTGTATGCCCGCCGTCCGCAGGCGGCTTGTTAGGTGTTGGAGCGATCTCCGCCAGTGCAGTGTTGCTCTGATCAAATCCTGAAAGAAAAGCAGGTGGGAGCCTTCAAATGGTAAAGGGGTTTTGCCTCTCACTGCTGACATTATTGCTGCCTTGTCTTGGGAAGTGGTGCATCGCAGTATGATATCTCTTGCCTCCGCTGTAGCCGTGTTGTTCCCCGCCGGCAGGCGAAATACGCCATCCAGAGTGATTTTCCGGGCCGTGTTTGGAGGTAGGATTGTGGCCAGAAGTCATCTTGTGTAGTGAGGCAGCTCCTCTGGGGAGATTTCCGTCGGCACTCCTCTGAGTTTAACGTGATTGCGGAGCAGGCGGTCCTCCTCGGTGGCCACCTGTGTCGCTAGCGCCTGGTGGGCTGCCTGCAAGGACTGCAGGGCATCTGTAAGGTTTGACACTCCACTGTTCAGTGTTTGGATTTCCCCCTCCATGGCACTCACACGCTCTGTGGTTTGGCGTACCTCTTTTTTCAGGGTTCCGAGGTCCGCGGCCAGCAGGGATTGTATCTCCTGCATCCGGTGCTGCAGGTCTTGTTTTGTGGCGAAGGTGCCGTCCCTAGAGCCTCCATGGGCCGGGGATGTGTTGGTTTGCGTGTCCTCTACCCTTGTCTCTGGTGAGTGGGCTTTCTGCTGCTGAGCGGGGGAGGCCTCCGTGGTGGCCATCTTGGATGGGGCCTGTCTCTGCAACATATTTGGCTGGTCTGCCACCGCTGCCTGTTGCAGTTTCTGCGTGCGGCTCCCCATGGTTGCAGAGATGTCTTTAGATGTTTGGGTTTCTGTCTCCTCCCCGGCTGGGTGGTAGTACGCCCCGATGCCGTCTAGGAGAGTCTCCAGGCTGTGGCTTGCGGACTTGAGGTAGGCTCGGTTTTGCCGTTTTACCTTTCCAGTCCTTGTTTGTTGGAAAAAAGGCATCGGTCGATTCTGCACGGTTCCCCCGGGTTCGTAGTGTGGTTAGATTGGTTGTGCGGGTTATGATGTTCGGGATATTTGCAGATTAGGTGCCGCAAGGCTGGGAGCCGATGGAGATGGCGTCTGTTCAGTTTCGTTCCCAAACCCCGCCCCCCACGATTCTTATTTCTCATTGTGAATATTTTTAAGGATGACATATGAAATTACTTTCACCACCGGATTAATTAGTAGACAGCTCCAACCACTTGATGCTTTCCACTTTGTGTTCGCCTTGCTTTTCCCCATCCCTGGGCGTTGGTGCGCCGCTTGTGCTGTGCACATCTGTGGGGAGCTTTTCGCGCCCTCAGGGAGTGTTGGGGTCTCCGTGGCTGGCCCGGTTTGTCCGCCTTCAGGGGGCCTCATGGGCCCTTCAGAAGGGCACGCATGGTAGGGGTGGTGGGCCCCGCCACATGTGTGTCACTTGGTGCTTGTTTTAACCTAGGGGGCTCCCCTTGGTGATGTCTGTCCCGGGGGGGTGTGCTTCCCCGCTGTACCTGCTTGTGATGTTCTGCTTTTATCTTTTGCCAGAATCTCTGGAACAGGTCGTCCAGGCGCTTTTCTAAAGTTTTGTGCCGCTCTTCAGTCTCTCTTTTGCGGTCAGCTGCCGCCATCTTGTTTTTTATGACTTGTCTGTGTGTGCAGCGTGTTGTCCAGTGGGGAGAGTCAGGTGAGTCAGACTGCTTGATGGTGACCGAGATAACCCCTGCCGGTCAGGGGGGGGGGGGGGGAGTGTCTTGCCACGGCTCCTGTAACTGCTGATGCCCCAGGGAGCGGCCGGCTCCCCGTGGCTCGGTCCCAAGTAGGCCGCAAGCCTCGTTTCGTTGGTATGGCTGTGCAGGGGCTCGTGAGGGGCACCATTCGAATCGGTAGCCCCTTCTAAGTAGAGGTACTATGGTCTCTTAACTGTGAACAGCTATGGTCCGGTGTTGTACCCCATTTTTCCTCCCCAGACGTGGGAGCTCTGGCTAGGCACGTCTGGGCTGCTTGCCTGCTTGGCTCCGCCCCCTCTAACTGTAATTTTAACCAAGACTCAAACTGAACATAAGTCCCAATTCTATCACTAACCCTAATTTTAACCTTAATCATAATTTTAACCCTTATCATAATAAACACTAACCCTACCACTAGGCTTAGCTTAAAGGGACACTATAGTCACCAGAACAACTACAGCTTATTGAATTTGTTCTGGTGAGTAGAATCATTACCTTCAGGCTTTTTGCTGTAAACACGGTCTTTTCAGAGAAAATGCAGTGTTTACATTACAGCCTAGTGATAACTTCACTGGTCACTCCTCGGATGGCTGTTAGAGATCCTTCCTGGGTCATGGCTGCCTAAAATACATCCAAACATTCAGTATCTCCTCCCTCTGCATGCAGAAACTGAACTTTCCTCATAGAGATTCATTGATTCAATTCATCTCTATGAGGAGATGCTGATTGGCCAGGGCTGTGTTTGAATCATGCTGGCTCTGCCCCTTTTGTCAGTCTCAGCCAATCCTATGAGGAAGCACTGTGATTGGATCAGGCTACCACTTCAGATGATGTAAGCAGACTGCTTGTTTTTTTTTTTAGGCAAACAGCATGCAGAGTTACAGCTTCAGGCTTGAATACAGTAAGATTTTGCCATATTTAGGGAGGCATTAGGGGCCCAGGGGGGCTAGATGGTGGTTTTAACACTATAGCGCCAGGAATACATGTTTGTGTTCCTGACCCTATAGTGATCCTTTAAAGGGACACTCTAGTCTAGTCATCCAGACCACTTCAGCTCATTGAAGCAGTCTGGGTGCAGTGAGCCAGTCCCACATAGTCATGCAATGTCAATCATTGCAGTTTTTGAGAAACTGCAATAATTACATTGCAGGACTAAGATTGCCTCTAGACGTGCTTCCTGGTTGCAAACGGACTTGCACACTCTGCCTGAGGACATCCAGCATCAGTAAAATTCCCATTGGAAAGCATTGCTTCAATGGAGGGCCTAATGCACTCGCATGTGCATTAGCGCCCCCCCCCCCCCCCAGATGTCGGAAGAGGTAGAGTGCAGAATCGGGTACGTGATCAAATTATATTTTAACTTTCTAGTCCCGGGTGGTCTGCCACAAGGGGACACAAGGGAGGACGGTGAACCCAAGGGCTCTATAGTGTTAGGAATAGAGATTTGTATTCCTAACACTATAGAATACCTTTAATCCTAACCCAAAACATTAGCCCTAAACCTAACCCTAACTCTTAGCTCTGACCCAATAGCACTAACATTAACACTAGCCCAGGGTTTTAAGCTGAGTGATCAATGAGAGTTTATCAATTGTCAGTTAAAAAAAATTCTGTTTGTGTGAGTGGCACCCATGACAATCACAGTGCCTTAGAGCTCAAATTGTGGTTACTGCTGAACTGCTTAACTGTAAACCATCCAACAATTGCCTGGTACAACTTGGGCTAAAACCACATATTATTTAGTGGGCAGCTGGACAGCTCAAGAAAAACAAGTCACCAACTTTCCAGTCATGCATCCTTGCACCTTTCTACCCACATAGTCATGCAATCTTGTAGTCTGTCAAATAAATTAAACGGGATAATCTCTAGCCTCTACCTCTAGAGTGTCCTTTGTAAACTTGTCTTTATTTGACTGTATGTTTTTTTTTTTTTTTTTAAAGTATTACTGAAATCAGATAATTGCATGTCATATAGCCTGGTTGTGCATTACTTTGTAAAGATAGATATACTAAAAGAGAAAAGTAGCCTATGGGCAAAAGCCCAGAGGACAGGAAGAAGTCCCTATAGGTCTGTATGATCTAAAATTTGCAATTTATTGTAATGTCTTAAAAAATTTAATATATAATATATATTTATGATTCCTTGGATAAACCTGTGGAATTTCAGGTCATGATACACAGAACGGTGGCTGCATTCATGGAGAAAACACTCTCAAATGTACTGACAAGAGGGCTGGTCCCCTCACTGGTATCGGCCACTAAGGGGCGGACTCTGATGCCTGGGGTGTCTCTGCTAAGGGGTTCCCCCATCATAGCAAGCACCACTGGAATGGTGAAGACACTAGACCTCTACGGTCTAAGGACAAAGCCCCCGCCAAAGCAGTATGCCGACTCCGGCACCTGCCCTGACCCCACAGTTAGACCCCTTCTCGGATGAGGACTGCAACATTATCTGTCCATCATGGAACAAAGGCATGCAGAGGCATCGGGGTCTGACGACGACTGGGGTTCGGAATCCACATATGGCTCCGCATTCGTGTACAGGTTTTTTTGGGTGAGCCCAAATAGCTGAGGGTGATGGTGCCTCGCACTGACCAAGAAGACACGGAAGCGATCCTGGAACCTACTGGTCAATGGCTGTGTGACCTACAACATCCGTCATCCAGGTTCGAGAGACTGGCCAACTTTATGCACCTGTGGCTTTCCAAGCCTCTAGAGTGGCACAGACGCCTGTGGGTGCCAAAACATTGGGACCCCAGGCACAAGGCACGTTCTTTCCTGAGGGAGCTTATTACACACGTTTATGTTCCCGCTTCCCTCATCAAGACCTAAACCTCTATAAGGAAGATGTTACGTGGTAAACTCCCTAGGGGGTGTTCTACCGGACTGGTCACAGCGGGGGCCATGTTGCCAATCACATTGGGCCATCTGACCCCTGTACCTCACTATCGCAAACTCTTTACCCGAAATGCTCCAGATGATCGAACAGAGAACACGGAACGCACAGATGCGCTAGATCCTGATTTCCTCAGGTAAGCGTCCCTGGGCTAGCATCAACTGTACTTTCTACAACGCCCAAATGAGATACCATTGCTTCTAGGTGGAAGGCATTCAAACTTAATAAGGCACCTTTTTCACGTAGGCGACTGGCTTGCGAAACTGGATATGAAGACACGTCCTGTCGGTCCTTTTCCGCCCTTCTTGATGATGTTTTCTATGTTTCCTGTGACGCGATCAACCTTTGCACTTCATCTGCCTCCTCAGCTCGGATCCTTGGGGCTTTCATGAAACTACTGAAACTAGTGATCAATTACGTATGGAGAATGCGTTGCATTATTTACCTGGACAATATCCTTCTGTTCGGTTCAGAGAATTTAAGACTGCGTCAACATTTGCGATTCTCCGTGGTCCGGCTGGAATCGTTGTGTTTCATAGTGGATGGTCCACTTCTTAGGATTCGTAATCGACTCCGCATTTTTCATACTAAAGCTTTCCCCTTCAAAGGTCTCCTCTATCCTCAAGGAAATTTGCACAATACTCCACTGCAACACAGTGACTCTCCACACACTTGCATGGAATGTGGGCTACTGCCCTCCTCCATCCAGGCTATCTTCCTAGACCCGCTACGTTACCAGGACATGCAGCACTTCCTGTTAAGGTTTCCTCAGGCGAACCCCTACAACCAACCGGACTTCGTTCTGGAGTCTGATACCAGCTTGTGGGGCTGCGGTGACAACCTTCGAGAGCGCACCCACGGAAAGCGTGTGCACAACTCAGGAATTCTCCCTTCACATTGAATACATGGAATTCTAGGTGGGGTCCTTCACTATCCGTAGACTGGTAAAAGAGTTCTCCATTTGTTGCATCCTACTCCGGATGGACAGAGCGTCGACAGTCAGATATATCATTTGCCTTGACAGAGCCAGCTCCCGTCTCCTATCAGACATCATGAAAGGCATCTTCGATTTCTGCATTCCTCGCAGGATCTCCCCGAGGGCGGACTAACTCCCAGGGGAGACACATCCCAACATAGATTGGTTCTCCAATCTTCAGAGGGACCACCAGAATTTAGTGTTCTTCGATTGGCTGCCAGATCTGGAGTGCACAATGGTGGTCGCATTCCTGCCAGCTTGGCCTCCCCGGGGACGTATGCTTTTCCCTCCTTCGCAATGATTGCGAGGATTCTCCATCACCTCTGTGTCAGCGAGTAACACTGCCTTGGCCATCCCGCTGTGACGGAGTCAACCTTGTTTCCCAGACCTTAGGGGACTGGCCGGTGAAGATGATCTCCTTCTACATTCATACCCGACTCTACATTCATACCCGATGGACCCGAAGGGGAATCCACATCTTCTATTCCTGGAGGGTAAGCTGATCCTGGTGGCCTGGACTCTTTCTGGGGTTCTTGGCAGATCAGCGAACTATCGCAGGCTGCTGGGGACCTCTTAGGAGACTTGTGGGAACCAGGGACAAGACGATGCTGCCTCTCCATCTGGGCATTCCCAGTCAGGTTGGTGTTTGGAATGGAACTTCGACCCATTATGTGGTGAGTTCAGAAGGGGACTCCCGATGGGCAAGGATCCTCTTGTGTACCAACTACCCAGTGACAGCCACCTCCAGCTTACGGGACGTGGAGATCATTTTCCATTTGTCTACAGGACTGGGCATCTGCTGACGGACTTTTATGCTTGGTCTGGTGTTTTTTCCGTCATGTACCAGATTTGCAAAGTGGATGTTTTTCCTTATTTCCAGATGGTCTATGTCTCTCATCACACTATTCGGATTCTTCATTAGTTTTCTATTCCTTTCTCAGCGTTAAAATTGCAAAATATGAAGCCTCCTGTCATGTTGTAAAATGTAAGATTATACTAGCTTTAGTGTACTAATAATCTTAATTTTAGTAATGACAGGAGTATTTCCCCCACCCTGCTTTGCTATCCCACCCATTCTGTTTGCTTTCTTTATATGTATAACTGGTCTAAGGTAGGTTGGGCTCTTAATGTTTTGTGTTTACATGGATGATTTTATTTCCATTGGTAAGGAATTGTCATTGGACTTTTATATGATTGTTGTTCAGTGGTCAGATTGTAGTTTACAATTTTTTACTATGGAATAATGTATACTGTGTGTTACTTGGATTTCCACGTTCATGACTATGTGTCTAAACCTGTCACACATTCTCTTTTCAGTTTGATTCGTCCCTGAAGACATTTTGGTTGTTTGTGTGGAATTCACAGGAAATTTGCTCCTTTGGATATTGGATTTAGGAATTATTGTTATTGCTTGTTATATGTTTGCTTCTGCTTGATGTCGCTTTCTGAAAGAGGAAGTGATTAGGTCGCTGTACCTCATGTACATCCTACTATCTTGTGATTGGTTCCTTTTTTTATATGTGTTTCTTTGCTGCTGTGGAGCTAGTAAAGAGAGATTATGCAAAATACTTACCTCCTGTCATTACTAAAATTAAGATTATTAGTATACTAAAGCTAGTATCTTCAATTTTGCAACCCCAAAACGCTATGTGGATAAATAACAAAACAAATGAAATAGGCCATGGACAAGCTGTATCTTTGTTTTATGGATCGGACTTCCAGATGTGGATCTGTAAACCAAACGGTAAATCAAATATACAGTTGTGCTCAAATGTTTGCATACCCTAGCAAAAATTGTGAAATTTTGGCATTGAGTTTGAAAATATGACTGATTATGCAAAAATATGTGTTTTATTGAAGGTTAGTGATCATATGAAGCCATTTATTATCACATATCATAACAAAAATCACCCAAATAGTCATGATCAAAGTTTACATACCCTTGAATGTTTGGCCTTGTTACAGACACACAAGGTGACACACACAGGTTAAAATGGCAATTAGTGTCTGTGTATAAATAGTCAATGAGTTTGTTAGCTCTCACACGGATGCACTGAGCAGGCTAGATACTGAGCCATGGGGAGCAGAAAAGAACTGACATAGGACCTGCGTAACAAGGTAATGGAACTTTATAAAGATGGAAAAGGATATAAAAATATATCCAAAGTGTCATGGTCTTGAGCAGGTCAGATATGAGACTTTGGCCAGAGTTAACATCAGGATCTTTACTTGTGAGTTTGGACATATTAAAGTAACTGGAAATCCTATAAACGAAATTATAGGAAAGAGAGAGAACAGAAAGAAAGGGGAGGCCAGGCTGATGAAGGTAAATTTCAAAACTAGAGGCAAGGGAGGCCACTAGTGGTAAAACATAGTCAGTGCATGAACGTTGTTTTAAAGAAACAGAATAAACAAAACATAATTCTTGGTCGTCAGGATAGGATCCTGACACAGAGCCTTGAAAATGCTGGTTAGTACTATTCAATTATTTATTAAGAAATTGAAAATTCAGGGATCTCTTGATACCAAGTCAAGGTCAGGTAGACCAAGAACGATTTCACACAACTGCCAGAAGAATTGTTCAGGATACAAAGAAAAATCCACAGGTAATCTCACGAGAAATGCAGACTGCTCTGTAAAAAGACGGTGTGGTTGTTTCAAGGAGCACGATACGGTGATACTTGAACAAACATGAACTGCATGGTCGATTTGCCAGAAAGAAGTCTTTACTGCGCCAATGCCACAAAAAAGCCTGGTTACAATATGCCCGGCGACACCTTGACATGCCTCAGAGCTTATAGCACACTGTAATTTGGAGTGACGAGACCAAAATAAAGCTTTATAGTCACAACCATAAGCGGTATGTTTGGAGAGGGGTCAACTAAGCCTATAGTGAAAAGAATACCATCCCCACTGTGAAGCATGGTGGTGGCTCACTGATGGTTTTATTTGGGGGGGAGCTCTAAAGGCATTGGAAACCTTGTGAAAATTGATGACAAGATGAATGCAGCATGTTATCAGAAAATACTGGCAGACAATTTGCATTCTTCTGCATGAAGGCTGCGTATGGGACACTCTTTGAATTTCCAGCAATGAAGTTGACCTCCAGAAAAAGGTGAAGGTTCTGGAGTGGCCTTCACAGTCTCCTGACCTTAATATCATTGAGCCACTCTGGGGAGATCTCAAACATGCATTTTATGTAAGACAACCAAAGACTTTGCAAAACCTGGAGGCATTTTGCCAAGATGAATGGGCAGCTATACCACCTGCAAGAATTAGGGACCTCATAGACAACTATTACAAAAGACTGCATGCTGTCATTGATGCTAAAGGGAGCAATACACAGTATTAGGAACTAAGTGTATGCAGACTTTTGAACTGGGGTCATTTAATTGTTTTCTTTGTTGCCATGTTTTACGATTGTGCCATTCTGTTATAACCTACAGTTGAATGTGTATCCCATAAGAAATAAAAATGTGTTTTGCCTGTTCACTCATGTTTTCCTTAAAAATGGTAGATATATTACCAATCCTCAAGGGTATGCAAACTTTTGAGCACAACTGTATATGTTATAACCATATAAATTACAGTATACCATTAAGAGCATGTTCATTCCATTTTGATTAATCCAAATCATTTTTCCCAAAACAATTGCATGGACGAAATTTGTCAGAGCTGAAGTGTCATATGAACTAAAACCCGACTTACCTAATAGAAAACTATTATTTTTTTGGACGAATCAATTTGGTTCTAGCATGGGTTGGCATGACAGTGTTACCATCCTGCAAACCATCCTGCAAAAGCATTAAGCAATGTCAATAGCCACAGCTATATTAATTATAAATATGCTCTTGTTCACATTATTTGTGCAACATACAGCAGTACATCCCAAATGAACAGGCTAACTAAGCATTTCTATATGAATGAAATCTCAAATGTAAATTAGAACTTTGCAAACTGTTGCATAATTTCAATAATACGAAAAGATATATATTATCTTGAGAGACTTGCACTCGAGGACTGAAAAAGCTTGTAGCGATCAGTGCTTAATCCAGTATCTCAATGTACAGACCAGTTACTATAGCAACTGTGATGTCACGAGTAACCTTTTTTGTTTCTTTTTTTATTTTTTTTATTTATTTTTTTACCTACTCACTTTTATGGTCAGTGTTTCTATTTCTATGTAAAGCTTTTATCGACACACATATTTATACAAATAAAGAGGCATGAAAGCAAAGTACTCAACCCTTAAATGAAGAGCATTTCCCTCTTGTGAATGTGGGCTCTATTCACCCCACAGCTCATCCTGACACAGCTAGCCCTTCTGAGTTGCTCCCCTCCAAGTTACTAGCAATCAGGGTGTTGCAAGTGAACTGTTTTTAACCCCTTAGTGATCAGACCGTTTTTCAATTTTCTTACCGTTAAAGGACCACTCTAGTGCCAGGAAAGCATACTCGTTTTCCTGGCACTAGAGTGCCCTGAGGGTGCCCCCACCCTCAGGGACCCCCTCCCGCCCGGCTCTGGAAAGGGGTTAAATTCTACCTTTTTCCAGCGCTGGGCGGAGAGATCTCCTCCTGCTCTCCTCCTCCGATCCTCCCCGTCGGCTGAATGCGCACGCGCGGCAAGAGCTGCACGCGCATTCAGCCGGTCACATAGGAAAGCATTCATAATGCTTTCCTATGGACGCTGGCGTGCTCTCACTGTGAAAATCACAGTGAGAAGCACGCAAGCGCCTCTAGCGGCTGTCAATGAGACAGCCACTAGAGGACATAGGGGGAAGGCTTAACCCATTCATAAACATAGCAGTTTCTCTGAAACTGCTATGTTTATGAAAAAATGGGTTAACCCTAGAAGGACCTGGCACCCAGACCACCTCATTAAGCTGAAGTGGTCTGGGTGCCTAGAGTGGTCCTTTAAGGACCAGGGCTCTTTTTACCTTTCTGTGGTGTTTATGTTTAGCTGTAATTTTCCTCTTACTCATTTACTGTTCCCACACATATTATATACAGTTTTTCTTGCCATTAAATGGTATTTCTAAAGATACCATTATTTTTATCATATCATATAATTTACTATAAAAAAAATTATAAAATATGATGAAATTGTTTTTTAAAACCACACTTTATCGAAATTTGACCCCCAAAATCTGTTATGCGTCTACAACCGCCAAAAAACACCCATGCTAAATAGTTTCTAAATTTTGTCCTGAATTTAGAAATACCCAATGTTAACATGTTCTTAGGTTTGTTTTCAAAATGAATGCAAGTTACATTGTAACACTGATATCTGTCAGGAATCCCTGAATAACCCTTCACATGTATATATTTTTTAAAATAAGACAACCTAAGGTATTAAACTTGGGGTATTTTGACTCTTTTCATTCAACCATTTTACCACCAATCTATGCCAAATTTAAAAAAAAAAAATTATTGGTGATTGTTTTTGACACACATAGCAATTTAAGAATACATGTACGGAGAACTTTAAGGGTTGCTGCCAAAGAACACCCCTATATGTATTCAGTAACATCTCCTGAGTACAGTGATACCACCCATGCATAGGTGTGTCAGCTTCTCTGGGGGCTAAAACACCTTATTTGGAGGGTGCGCATTCCAGTTTTCCAACTTGGAATTTTCACAGCTGGTCATCATGCACCCATGTCCTATTTGGGACATTTTTTGAAGCCGGCCAATGTAATTTACCCCCTTTAAACCATATATTTTTGAAAAGTAGACACCCTAGGGTATTTCAAATGGTGGTATTTTTAACACATATATATAGACACAAGTGGGGAGACGAGATTGAAATTGGAAGCTGGAATAAAGTGGGGGTGGAATACAGGTAGAGAGCCTGGGGCTAAGGATACACAGACAGAGACACGCAAGTGTGGGGGTCAGAGACAAATGGGAAATAAAATTTGGTGTGGTATTCAGTGCCATCTTTAATACTTATTGGACACTGGGCAGGCAGTTGCTTGGGGGCCTCTAGACCTAGCCCTTCCACTTCCTAGCATGCAACCATGCCATCAACCCCCCACACAAAAAGAAAAAAAACACAAAAAAGCAAACACATACACATGCAAACACTGACATACATAGAGATACACACATACACAGGTACAGACATACAAAGACAGATACACAGACACACAAGTGCATACACAGACACACATGCAGATACAAAGAAACACACTGGCACACATACACAGATGCAGCGAAACACTGACTGACAAACATACATATAAACAGACAAACACACTGACATACATGCAGATACACACAATAACATACAGATACATACAATGATCTGCATGCAGATACACAAACACACATACATATACAGATGCACAGATACACAAACACTAACATACAGATACACAGACACACTGACACACATGCAGATACACAGACACACAGAATAATACACATTCAGATACACAGAATGACACAAACACTGACACGCAGATATGCAGGGGCACACACAGACACACACACACACACATACAAACATATACACACACAAATATATACACCCATATATACACACCCAGCTACACATTCAGACAAAGGCACACACAGATATTTAAACAGATACAGATACAGACAGACAGATACACATAGATACAAAGATACACAGAAACACATACAGATACACAGGGTCACATACAGACACACAGATACAGACACACATGCAGATGCACATATAAGCACACATACAGACAGATACACAAACACACATACATACAAACAAACAGATACACAGACACACATACAAATGCACCACGGTGGCCGGCGGGCTAAAGGGGCAGCTGCTTTGGGCGCTCTAGGAATGACTGGGCCCGGGGCAGCTGCCCCTTTTGCCTTTAACCCCTTAGGGACCAAACTTCTGGAATAAAAGGGAATCATGACATGTCACACATGTCATGTGTCCTTAACCCCTTAAGGACCAAACTTCTGGAATAAAAGGGTATTATGACGTGTCACACATGTCATGTGTCCTTAAGGGGTTAAGGGGTTAAAAACGGCCCTGGTGGTTTTGATATATGAACTGAAAGAAAAATCCCACAGTGATGTCTACTAAAATACATCCTTGAATTCACACACTCTTCACTGATATACCACTATTTTCACACACACACAATTACACTCTGCATTTAGACATATTGGTATAAATCACCAATATATCATTCACACACATATATTCCAGCATTTACAAATATACTGACAATACACTACACATACAACACTACATGAACAAACCTTTACAGTATACACAAATATAACCCTTCAGACACATTGAGGAGCTACAAAAACACACACATTAACAAACTTGCACTACTGACAAAGACATATCTGCATTTGCACAAACACACTTCAGTTTTGAACAGACAAGGATTGCATGTCATGGGGAAAAATAACTGAACAGGAAAAATTCTCAATCCAGCTTATTTTTAAGCAAAGCTTTTGTTTTCAAGTTTTTCATTCCATGGCAATTCTTCATTATGCGTTGCATAAAGTACAACTGTAGGGATTGTTTGCTAAACAGTTATTGTCATGAACTGAAAACGGAATCACAAGGTGCAACTTAAAATAGCCAAGCTGTGACTATAGCTAACTTTAGCTAAATAAATACATTGTGCAATTTGTCTTTCAATTCACTACTTTTAACTGTTTAGTGAATAAACTCATGCATATTTGTTCGATTCTAAAGTGGATACGACATGGGCCCAGGGCCTAGACTGCTGTCAGTCCGTTCCAAATAGAAAAATATGTAGAAGAAATTTCCTAGGACCAACTTACTTAGGCATGCTTAAAAAAAAAAAAAAGGAATTTAAACATTATTACATTGTCCCAGAATATTTTTGTTTGCATTACAATTCTATTGCTACATTGCTGCTAACCACTTTTCATATAACTGTTTGTTACATTAAGTATTTATTTGCTGCCATCTAGGGTTCTTCTACCAGGATAACCAGTACAGTAATAGTAACCAGCATAGTAATGAGTGTTTAAATTCTCCATTCATTTCATGACATGGCTTCATTGTTAAAGGGACACTATAGTCACCAGAACAATTATAGCTTAATATAGTTGTTCTGGTGAGTATATTCATTGCCTTCAGGCATTTTCATGTAAACACTGCCTTTTCAGAAAAAAAGGCAGTGTTTACATTGCTCCTAGGGACGCCTCCAAGTGGCCACTCCTTAGATGGCGACTGGAGGGGCTTCCTGGCTCAGGGCTGCACAGTAGGCAGCCCTGCCATTCAGCGTCCCCACGCTCTGCATGGAGATGCTGAATGTTCCTCATAGAGATGCATTGATTCAATGCATCTCTATGAGGAGGTGCCGATTGGCCAAAATGGTGTTTGGCTCCACCCCCTTGCTGATTTTAGCCAATCCAATGCTTTCCCCCAATCCAATGGCTCAGCCTCCTTGCCAATTTTAGACAATCCAATGCTTTCCCATGGTTGGCTAAAAATCTGCAATTTTGATGATGTCACCAAGGGGGCGGGGCTAGCGCCGGCGGAGAGCTGAAAATAAGGTAACCCATTCTGAAGGGGCCAAAGGGGGGGGGGGGGGGAGTTTCACTATAGGGTCAGGAATACATGTTTGTGATCCTTTAAGGTGGTATTCATTCAGCAGATTATAAATTCTTCTGGATGCCCTGTCCCTTACCAGGCCACAGAGTAGTGATATGACAGGGTTGTCTTCATCTGGGAAATGGCTGCATAGCTACTAGGTAGATGCCCCTATTGGGTATTGTTTGTGCCATGACAACGACCTTCTAATTTGATATAGTATGGGGTGCTTCTTGGAAACTTTTGGACACCCTGGGCTTCAGCCCCTCCAAACTCTGCACCCCCACCCCACCCCTAGAAACACTTATGTCACATATTAACGTTTATATCCTTTATCCTTGAATATTCTATTTTCCTAAAAGTATCCAATGTGAACAGTGTGCTAGAAATGACTAAATTCCAAATTGTTATTGTTCTTATTGTAAAGGATCTTTCATTTGCTGCTGGCAAAATCAATTTTTTTAAACATAATTGAGTGATCTATTGTCTTTTGTGCAGTCCTATTAAAGAGCAAATTAGAACAGAGCCATTTGCAGTGGCCATGTATAGTTTAACATGTAATATCACCTTTGAGATGACGTTTTTCTAAAGTAAAGTATACATTTTATATACTTAAGTGTAAGTTCACGTTTTCTATCATTTTTTGAAACGTAAATCTGTTTTGTAGTCCTCTACCGTACTTTTAGGCATAAAACTGCAACCAACAATCACAGTGGAGTTTTTCCATATATGTATTATATCATATAATTGAATACATGAAAATGCCTTTTTTTCTATGTGAAAAACAGCAGTGCAGTAACTGCATATGTACGCATTACTTGTAAATGCAGATCTGTGTGTAGGTGTGTGAATGCTTTAAATCAGTGGTTCTCAAACCAGTCCTCAAGACCCACCAACAGTCCATGTTTTGTTAGTATCTCCATTGGAATAAAACAGGAAAATACATAAATCCTGGAGGGCCATGAGGATTGGTTTGAGAACCACTGCTTTAAAGGATCACTATAGTGTCAAGGAAAACAAACTCATTTTCCTGACACTATATCATCCTTAGGACCCCTCCACCCTCAGGGTTCCCCTTTCCTTGGCGCTAAAGGGGTTAAAACCCCTTCAGTTACTTACCTTTAATCCAGCGCCGGGCTCCCTTGGCGCTGGTGACCTCTCCTCCCCCGCCGACGTCAGCTCCCGAGTGGAGCGGAATGCGCATGCGCGGCAAGAGCCGAGCGTGCATTCAAACAGTCCATAGGAAAGCATTTCTCAATGCTTTCCTATGCACGTTCTGCAAGCTGGATGTGATTTTCGCATCCAGCGTCGCAGAATCGCCTCTAGCTGCTGTCAGGAAGACAGCCACTAGAGGTTGGATTAACCCTGCAATGTATGTTTACATCTGAAGGGTTAAAACCTGGGGGACCATTGAGCTGAAGTGGTCTGGGTGACTATAGTGTCCCTTTAAAGTGTATAATAACAGTGAACTTTGGTAAGAAGATATACCTTTTGTTTAAGAGATATACAATTCTATAACTACTTAATTTACTTTTGAAATGAATTATTTTAATGTTAATATAGATTTAATTAGTATCAAACTACATATAGATATTGATGTTAATATACTTATTAATACTATTTTAGCAGAGAAGAGAGGAAGCAAGCATGAGCTGTAAAGCAGGTAGAAAATGTTGCACTGAAATAAACATCCTTAAAAAATAAAATTCAACCTTTAACCCCTTCAGGACGGAGTCAATAGTACACATTCTGATAAAAACAAAATGTAAACAAATACTGGAATTTGCACTATATGTCTGTTCAACCGTAATTCACCTATTTCATATTAAGTGCACCCACACTTATTATATATCATTTTGTTCAGGAGAAACAGGGATTTAATTTCTCAGGAACTATACATACATGGAACATAATTTATTATGAATACAATTTTAAAAAACTGAGAAATTAAGATTTTAAAAAATAATTTGTAGTTTCACCTGACATTTTAGCTGTAAATGTCATAATACAGTTAGCTTTTACTGCAATAAAATGCACAGATTTGTATTCAGCAAAGTCTCACGAGTAAAACAGTACCCCCTATTAACAAATTTTACGGTGTTTTGGAAAGTTACAGTCAAATATAGCACATTCCAGTTTTCATTTTTTTTCACATTAAAATTTGCCAGATTAGTAATGTTACCTTTGAGACCGTGTGGTAGCTAGCCCAGGAATGAGAATTACCCCCATAATGGAATACCATTTGCAGAAGTAGACAACCCAAGGTATTGCAAGTGGGGTATGTCCAGTCTTTTTTATTAGCCACTTAGTTACAAACATTGGCCAAAGTTAGCGTTCATATTTGTTTTTATGTTAAAAAAGCAAAAACCAAATATTTGGCTAGTGTTTGTGACTAAGTGGCTACTAAAAATGACTGGACATACCCCATTTGCAATACCTTGGGTTGTCTTATTTTGCAAATGGTATGCAATCATGGGGGTAATTCTCATTCCTGGTCTCAAAGGCAACATTACCAAACTGGCAAATTTCAATGTGAAAAAAATCAATTTTTATTAATTCAATACATACAATAGGTGGATCACACGTCTTGATGCGTCTAAAAGAAACACAAAACAATATAGTGCAATATTTCTAATAAATATATAGATATGGATGATGTGGAGATCAAGTACTCAGAAGCCTGGAGCCAAATAGTAACATATGGCTCACATGAATAATGCAGTAAGACTTTTCAGTGGGATGTCCCTGTTCTTCTTCTAGATGTTGCTGTACTTTTCCGGCTGGATAAAATAAAGTGCAGCTGTGCATGCAGGATGTCTTCACAAAGAACTTTATTGATCCAAAATAAAATATGCAGTAAAAACCAATAAAAATTGTATAAATTGATAAAAAAAAACAAAAAAAAAAACAGACTATAGGGCTAGATCAGTCCAAAGTCAAATGCTGCCCAATAGCTAGTAATGTCCGAAACGCGTTTCGCCCCGTGCCGGGGGCTTCCTCAGTCTGTAATTAAATTAAATTATTTATTTTTGTAATTATACGTGTATATATAAATATAAAATATATATATATATATATATATGTATTATATATATAATACATATATATCCTATATGTATGTAACTTCATTCTAAGTGTATTTTAATACTAATATATGTACTTATATTAACATTAAAATACACTACGTATGAAGTTATATATAAGATGTATATATATTATATATATATACACATTTAATTTTTTTTTACATGTTTAATTATGTTTTTTTTTTTAGCTCTTCCCACCAGCAGGGGGACTGTCTGACAGCCCAGACAGTCTCCCTGCTGGCAGATCCACAGCCAGCTATAGCGAGCTATGTGATCACTCTTTGAGAGCGATCACATGGCCCCCAGGGGCCTGATTTGCCGGGGGAGGGCTGCCTGGGCTGTCAGGCAGTCCTCCCGAAGCAGATCGCTGGAAGGTGAGTATCTGGAGGCTCCTGGGGGCTTAAGCCGTTACGGCTTTCTATTCCGCTGCAACGGCTTTAAAGCCCATTATAATGGGGGCGGCATAGAACGCCGTAACGGCATTAAGGGGTTAAATTGGCATTACAGCACAGAGGATTCATATTCATTAACATTTTCTTGTCATGTTATTTGCGTTGTTTGGTTATGCAATATTTGTATTTCCATCAACTTTGTATAGAAAAAATATGTGAGCTGCAGGCATCTGATAAATGGGCTTTCCGGTGTTAGGTACAAAATCTAGCATTCAACTGATGTCATGCTCTCCATAGCAACCTGAAATTCTTTTCTGTTCTCTGCTGATGATGTATTTGTTGCCAGACACGCAAAGAATCCTCAGTGAAATAGCTATTTCTGAGCTGAACCAATCTCACTCTAAATATAGCATATAGCCTGTCACAAAACATCATCAGGTCGCTGTTTCTACAATTACCGTATATACTCGAGTATAAGCCGACCCGAATATAAGCCGAGGCCCCCTAATTTTACCCCAAAAAACTGGGAAAACGTATTGACTCGAGTATAAGACTAGGGTGGGAAATGCAGCAGCTACTGGTCTATTCTTTCTTAAGCCCTCTTTCAGGAATGAAATTTGCCTGTGTGAAATCGACCGGAATGAAATTCGCCTGTTTGAATTCGCCTGTGTGATTTCGCCTGTGTGAATTCGCCAGAATGCAATTCAGCAGAAAATTTCAATATTTGTCCCAAATCTAATGCGCCTTCAAATCTAATGCACATTCAAATTTTGGAAACTTAAATAAATAAATGTACTAATAATAGGATTTTCTTCAGGTAATGAAGAAGGTTAGTGTTGGGTGTGAGACAAGTTCAGAGGCTTTTTAACTCTAATAGGGTTATTTAGTAAAGTGATAAGTCAAAATTAATTCAAAGTTAATTTCAACTTTAAGGTCACATTTTTTGAATGGAAAGCATAGCTGACTTTGAGAATTTTTTTTTCCAGTTTGGCTACTTTGAACTTAAATCTGAAATTCACTTAGAATTCACATTGAATTCTCACTTTAGTAAGTTTGACAGAATCTGCTCATTAGACACAATTATCTCCTCAAGGAAAATATGACTGCAGTGAAGAAGTAAAATATTCCTTGTTTGAGACACAATGGAAATTGCTTCAAATTGAGTTTTTCACATTCTTTTGGATTAACTGCAGAAACAGATGGGTGAAAAGTTGAACCAAGATCACTATTACTATATTCAGATGTTATAACTCCAGCCCCTTAGCCACATGTTCCCTTTTCACTAACATCTTCCTGATAGGGAGTACTCAGGATATGTACTTAGGTCAACCAATTAAACAACCCCGTGGGCGGAACTATCTCCTTATTATTTGCCCACAGTGGCGTAGCTAGGGGGGCAGAGGGGGTATTCCACCCTTATCGCACTTTTCTAGGAGTGCCAGGGGCCCGCACGTTGAGGCAGGGCCATTGGGTGGCCCTTGCACTTAGGGCCACCCATTGATTATGTGTGAGAGGCCCAGTCAGTGCTGCAGCGCTTTAATAGCATGACCAGGCCCCTTTGATGATGCCAGAGCTGGGAGGAAGTGGTACAGAAGCATAAATTTCCTGTACCCGGCCGGACTGATAGGAAGTGCTCAGTAAGCACTTCCTTTCAGTCCGGCCGGGTACAGGAAACAGAAGCTCTTGTACCGCGGACTGGAGCGGAGCTCGGAAACGCTACACTAGTGACTAGAGGTAGGAGGCACCCGAGGGAGGGGGGCAGAAATGACCACCTGGGCAGGGGAGAGAGGGAAGAGAGACCACCTGGGGAGAGAGAGGGAAGGAGAGACCACTTGGGGAGGGGCGGGAGGAGAGAAGAGAGACGACCAAGGGGGGAGAGGAGAGACCACTAATGGGGTGGGGAGAGCAGAGACCACTAAGGGGCAGGGGAGAGCTCTAAGGGACAGGAAGGGAGACCAGTAAGGGACAAGAGGGGAGAGCTCTAAGGGACAGGGGGAGGAGACCATCAAGGGACGGGTGGGAGTAAAAGAGATTATTAAGGGACAGGGGAGTGGAAGACACACAGAGAGGCTAAGGAAGGGGGGAGAGAGAAGCACAAAAGGGCTGGTAGGGGAGAAAGAGACACACAGAGGGGCTCGGGAATGAGGCACACAAAGAAGTTGGGATGATGTAGGAGACATACAAAGAATGGGGGATAAGAGACAAACAAGGGGCTTGCAAGAGATACACTAAAGAGGATGTAAGACGCAAAACATTTTTAAAAAATTTATATATTTTCTGTTCCCCTCTCAGCCCCTATCCTACCCGGCAAACTCTCTCTCTTTCACAATACACACACACACACACAGACACAATGCATCCCTTTACATATACAGAAACACACAATGCATCCACACACACACAGAAACACACCATGTTCCCTTACACACAGAGAAGCACACAATGCATCCACTACTCACACACACAAGGCATCACTAACACACAAAGACAATGCATCCCTTGCACACATACACAGAGACAAAAAATGCATCCCTTACACACAGAAACACACAATGCATCCCTCACACACACACACAAACACACACTGCTTCTCTTACACACACTCAATTCACCCCTTAGAGACAATCAATGCACCCCTTACAGACACACACACTCCATCCCTTACACATAAACACACCTTGCATTCCTTACACATACAAACACAGATTCACACAATGCATCCCTTACATACACTTTACATCCCTTAAACACAAACACACACTGCTTTCTATCCTGTACACAAAAACAAACTGCATCCTCTACAAACACACACACTGCATCACCTACACAAACTGGTATCCCTATACTCTACACACATTAGATCCTCTATGGGTGGGCCTTAGAGGCATACTCACCATCAGGCAGTGGGGGCGCAGAACTTGAGCTGTGCAAGGGACCCCCAAAAATGGAGCTGCTTCCCGTTCCCCCAGAACATCGATTTTTGTGACCACAGTTACAAACAGCCTCCAGAGAGCCTGTTCTACACCAGACCAGTAGAGCCAGACTGCAGCCAGAGCCCATCATCATCCTCACCTGGTTGTAAGTAGGCAATCTAGTATATTATTAGTGACACAAGTTTCTAATTTACCTCACATTAAAAGGACACTTTAGTCCCCGGATCCACTGCAGCTTTATGTAGTGGTTCTGGTGTCTATAGCCTGTCCCTGCGGGCTTTTTAATGTAAACACACACTCTGTGCAGCACTGGTGTTGGTTCATATGACAGATCATATGGGTGGGACATTGTGTCACATTGGTGGACAGCACTTTTCATTTGCACCGGCCCTGGGTGTATCAGTGTGTCTGTTTATCTTTGTGTCTTTTTGTGTATATCTGTGTGTGTGTGTGTGTGTGTGTAACTGTTTGCCTGTATGTGTATCTGTGTGTCAATGTGTGTATCTATGTCTATCTGTATCAGTGTGTCTGTTTGTATCTGTGTCTATTTGTGTGTATCAGTGTGTATCTGTATCTGTGTGTCTATTTGTGTATCTGTGTGTGTAATTGAGTGTATGTCTTTATTTGTATCTGTGTGTCAGTGTGTATCTATTTTTGTGTGTGTGTGTGTGTGTATGTATGTGTATCAATCTCTCTGACTTTGTATCTGTCTGTGTATCTGCATGTCTGTGGGGCAAGATGTCCAAGTGACTGTCAGGAGGGGAGCACACAGCACTCCTCTCTTGTCTGTCAATTCATGTCGTGTATCCGAGCCCCACCAACACTTCCGTCTGGCCCACTGGCTCTGGAGCATGTTGCAAGCGGTGTGTCGGGGGTAGGGGTATGAGTCACCTCATATTCCTGCTCGCTGTATTCCTCACAGCACGGCCATGCATTAGTGATGAGACCAGGCTGAGAAGGGTTACAAATTCAGGGACCGTCCCAGGAGGCAAAAACTCTAGCTATGCCACTGATTGAAGGAGAGAATCGAGTAATCAGCTCAGTTCAAGCTTACCTCTCATTGACAGAGCATATATGTTTACCTTCTCACCTTGCTTGTTCTCCTGGGCCTTTGGGAATGAATGAGTAGATTGTATACATTTCCATGATAAAATGTAATGTTGTAATTAATCCCAACATACATAGGCTGTTTTTATTTAGCATGATCTGTAGCTCAGCCGTTTGTTGAAATATGCAGTGGTGTATTCTGGATTTGTGCTGCCCTAGGCACGACTAAATTCGGCACCCCCTTATCTAAATTTGCCCCACCAATTCGTGTCAAGGCCTTTTTTTTTTACTGCCAGACACACACACACACACACACACACGGACAGACACTCACAATGACTGACATAAACACACACTCACTGACAGTCACAAACATCCTCACTGCCAGACACACACACATTTTCTCATACACTCACTAATTATTAATATTTTGTTTTAATCTAAAAGGACATATCTCCCTTATCGCCCGGCTAGAATATTAGTACGTTAACACCTTAGGGGGCCCTAAGGTGGCAGCCAGCTCTTGAGCCTCCCAGTACACAAGGAAAACAAGGCATTTCTGGGCCCTTGGGGGTGTTTTTTGCTGCCCCCCCCTGAAAGTGCCGCCCTAGGCAAATGCCTTGTTTGCCTTGTGGTAAATACACCCCTGGAAATATGTGCACACAAACTGTCAGGGATCAACACCCAAACAGCATTATACAAATCATAGGAGACATCATGTGTGTTGTCATTATAGGAGGTTTAGAGTCTACTTCTCCTGTCCTGGAGACCTTGTTGGTATTCTGTAAGCCTTGCTAGTACCCTGGTATCATGAATGGTTTACTGGTATATCATGAAAGCCTTGGAAGCACCATGAGCATTTACTGGTATTGTGAAGGCCTGACTAATGCCCTGAAAGCCTTGATGGTACCTGGAGATCCTGCATAGTTTGTTGTAGGGATTTTGTTTGCATTATTCACAATTTAAAACTCTAGTACAGATTGTGTATTGCACAACCTGACACTCACTATAAACAATTGTCCCAAATGTTATGTCGCTTACATCAAGCATCTGATACCCAACTCCCCACACAATGGCTTGCATTTAATACCCAACTCCCCACACAATGGCTGGCATCTGATACCCAACTCCCCAACTCCCCACACAATGTTCCATACCATATATCTCATTCCCCTCCACATTATCATTCTCTGTCATAATCACTGCATGCAATTATATACAGTTCCTTCCCAGCCACCCATATCATGTCCTCTACTTCCCAGCATGTGTAATGTACATCGTGTCCTTGCTATCTATCCATTATATGCCCTTATGTCATTTCAACCTCTTCCTGTCCATGTAGGCTCTCACATCATCTTAATGCCTTTACATAACCCATCACATGAGAACCTCCCTTCACATCCATTGCATTGTGTCACTCCCTTTTTGGCCCTGGGATTCACTGCATTCCCTCCCAACACTGAATGCATACAAAACTCATATTGAACTACAAATTTCCCTTTCAATATTTGAAAGCTATGGGGGGAGTGGGGGTCGGAGGAGAGGGCTGATAACAATTCAAAGCCAGAGTGATATTTTGAGGACAAATTAATTTCTTAAATTATTCCAAGACAACTAGTGTATGGAAGAGACACCTAGTGTCTAAATATGCATGCAATAAAAGTAATACAATTCCTAAACTGGACCAGCCAGAAAATATTCTCGTTAGTATTTGCTAAGATCGTATGGTGTTTTACTTTTAGCAAATGAACAGTTAAAATATCTTGTAACTTAACAACAGGTACAGAGAACCGGTTTTGGGAGAGTATTCATTAAAGCAAGTTAAGAAGAGTGAATAGAACTTAAATGGATTAGTGATGATTATTCCATGCTGTTATGAATCCTGGGAAAAAAGCTGCACCTTAATCCTACATATTCCAACCTGCAGTAGTAGGTTAACTCCTTGCTCACCATGAAGTTCAGTGCAGTACAGAACAAAGAAAAAAAGGTTTTTTAGTACCATTATAAAACTCATTTTCTAGGCCAAAAATTTAACAATAATAAAACTAAAGATAATTGTATACATACATAACAATTTTATAACATGACAGGAGGCTTCGTATTTTGCTTAAGTCTAACTTTACTTAAGCTTCACAGCAGCACTTGGTAAGGGACAGAAAACCCAAAACCATAGAGGAGGCCACCAGGCTAGTGGATGAACATCAGGATAACAGACGTCGAGTGGAAGCCGACTTGCCTTTAGACCCAGCTACCAGGTACCGTCCACCCCTACACCACCTAGAGCGTCTTCATTTAACACCAGACCAGGTCCGGCACCACCCCGGCGACCCCCCACTCTGTGTCATCACTGAAAGCAGCCAGGACATTATAAACAAAGTTGTCCTAGTCTAAACCGAGGAAGCTGGGAAAGACAACCAGCACAACCACCCAGGGCAGCAGCACATTGTTTTCAGCAAGAGGGCCCCAATGACAACTCCACCAACGAGGAGCACTGGAACACCCTATACGATGTGAACCCAGTACAGGCAGAGGGCGACAACAGAGATCACCACCGCCAGTGGGTTTCAGTAGACAGCATAGATGCACAAGTTCTGAGGGACTCAGGCGCCACGCTCACAGTAATACAACCCCACAAAGTATGGGCACAAGCACGCACTAACTGTACCGTAGCCGTGAGAGTGGCCGGGGCGCCATTCACAAGCTGCCCACAGCCAAAGTGCATGTAGACTGGGGTTCCGGATCCAAGCACCTCGAGGTTGGCCTCATGAAGGAACTGCCAGCCAAGGTCTTATTGGGAAACGACATAGGCTCTTTAACATCCCAGCTCACACACAACACCCCTACGGAAGCCTATCCAGTGACCACCCGAGCCCAAGCCCGACTGGAAGCGCCGCTGCACTCTGAAGAAAACCAGGTAGGAGTCGTATTACCCCCTCTGCTCGATGCCCCTGCCCCATTCTGGGATACTCCTCCAAGGTTTTGAACAGGAGCAGAGAACAGACCCCACGTTAGAGGGATATAGGACCACAGTAGAATTCCCCAGGAGTGACAGCCCCAAGAAACATTTGAGTGGTATAAGGGGTTATTGTACCGAGTAACAGGAGGATCAGGCCACGGGGAAGCCCAGGTCACAAAAAGGCAGCTAGTAGTACCCCGTAAATTCCGAGCTGAGCTACTCAAACTCAGCCACGACATCCCGTTAGCAGGACACCTGGGGGTTAAAAAAACGAGCGATCGATTAATCCAAACGTTCTTCTGACCAAAGATCACCCAGGACCTAAAGTATTATTGTAGGGCATGTGACATCTGTCAAAGGACAGGAAAAAGGGGGGATCACCAGAAAGCCAAACTACACCCTTTACCCATTATAGAGGAGCCCTTTCACCGAGTATCAGTGGATCTAACAAGCCTCCTCAGCAGACCCAGCCTGTCAGGCAAATGGTACAGCCTCACAGTCGTGGACTACGAGACTAGGTACTCCAAAGCAGTAGCCCTCTCAAACATAGAAGCCGAGACCAAAGCAGAGGCCTTAGTTAAAGTGTTCTCCCGGGTTGGGTTTCCCCAAGAGATTCTTTCCGATAGGGGGACCCAGTTCACTGCACTCGTGACACAACAATTGTGGCAGAGTTGCGGAGTGAAACCCCTCTTAAGCTCCCCCTATCTCCCATAGACAAATGGACTCTGAACGTTTTAATGGCACGCTTAAGCAGATGCTTAAGACCTTCACAGAGTCCTGCCGAAACTGGGAAAAGTGCCTACCCCATCTTCTGTTTGCCTACCGTGAAGTGCCCCAGGCATCCACCGGGTTCTCCCCCTTCGAACTCCTGTTCGGGAGAAAAGTCCGGGGCCCGCTGGATCTCATACGGGAGCGCAACACAGATGATGAGGGGGTCCCTATCGTCCAGTATGTTCTGGAGTTCAGGGACCGTCTGCTGACTCTCACCGACTCTATCTATAGATAGAATACTGGAGGTAGGACAGAAGGTATTAGCTTTTTTTTTTTTTTTTTTTATAATTCTTTATTTTTGCATTGACATACAATACAACTTGTAAATAGAGATGTCCCGAATATTTCGCTGGCGAATAGTTCCCGGCGAACATGACTTGTTCGCGTTCGCCACGGCGGGCGAACATATGCGATGTCCGGTCCGCCCCCTATTCGTCATCATTGAGTAAACTTTGACCCTGTACCTCACAGTCAGCAGACACATTCCAGCCAATCAGCAGCAGACCCTCCCTCCCAGACCCTCCCACCTCCTGGACAGCATCCATTTTAGATTCATTAGGAAGCTGCATTCTTAGTGAGAGGAGGGACAGTGTAGCTGCTGCTGATTTAATAGGGAAATTGATAGCTAGGCTAATGTATTCAGTGTCCACTACAGTCATGAAGGACTCATCTGATCTCTGCTGTAAGGACAGCACCCCAAAAAGCCAGCGTCTTGTCAGGCTCACAACGTATACTGTGCCCACACTCATATCTGGTGTCACAATAGCTTGCAATTAAAAAAAACAACACTTTTTTGACTGTGAAATAATAGCAGTCAGTTTCCTTCACACGTGTGCGTTTCAGGGCCTGCCAGGGCACAGTGTCACACCAGTGCAACTCATATCTGGTGTAACAGTAGTGTACATTTAAAAAAAAAAAAAAAAAAAAAATACAATTTTGACTGTAATAGATTGAATAGCAGTTAGTTGTCTGCAAGCGTGTGTTTCAGGCCTACAGCGTCTACTCTGCCAACTTCTGCCAGTGCCACTTATATCTGTTGTCACAGTAGCTTGCACGCATAGTACCACTAATCAAAAAAAAAATGACAGGCAGAGGCAGGCCACCCCGCAGGGGCCGTCGTGGTCGTGGTGCTGTGATTCCCTTGGCCCTAGAATAATGCCCAGTGTTCAGAGGCCACGTACCCTCAACTCGAAAAGTTCTGAGGACATAGCTGACTGGTTCACACAGGACACCCAATCTTCTACAGCTTCCGCTCGGAACCTTGACGCACCATCCTCCTCCAGCTTAGCTTCGGGCACAGGGCCGACACCAGAAATTTTAGGGCCCCTAACTGAGCTCAGGGTCTGGGCCCCTGGGGGCCCGCCTCCAAAACCGCCCACAGAGACCGCCTCCAAATCCCACCCACAGGAATACACACACAGACACAAACACATTCACTGATACAAAAGGACACAGATACACACACACACACACACACTGATACATACTAACAGACACACATACTGATACGCATATAGGCATACATACTGACAAACACATACTGAGACATACACACATATACAGACACACAGGCGTACATAGTGACAGACACATACTAACATACATACAGACACAGACACATACTAACATACATACAGACACAGACACATACTAACATACATACAGACACAGACACATACTAACATACATACAGACACAGACACATACTAACATACATACAGACACAGACACATACTAACATACATACAGACACAGACACATACTAACATACATACAGACACAGACACATACTAACATACATACAGACACAGACACATACTAACATACATACAGACACAGACACATACTAACATACATACAGACACAGACACATACTAACATACATACAGACACAGACACATACTAACATACATACAGACACAGACACATACTAACATACATACAGACACATACTAACATACATACAGACACAGACACATACTAACATACATACAGACACAGACACATACTAACATACATACAGACACAGACACATTCATAATGACATACAGACATTCATACTGACATACACTCGCATACAGACACGCATACAGACACGCATACAGACACGCATACAGACACGCATACAGACACGCATACAGACACGCATACAGACACGCATACAGACACGCATACAGACACGCATACAGACACGCATACAGACACGCATACAGACACGCATACAGACACGCATACAGACACGCATACAGACACGCATACAGACACGCATACAGACACGCATACAGACACGCATACAGACACGCATACAGACACGCATACAGACACGCATACAGACACGCATACAGACACGCATACATACATGCATACATACATACATGCATACATACAGACAGACAGACATACATACAGACATACATACATACAGACATACAGACAGACATACAGACAGACATACAGACAGACATACAGACAGACATACAGACATACATACAGACATACATACAGACATACATACAGACATACATACAGACATACATACAGACATACATACAGACATACATACAGACATACAGACATACATACAGACATACATACAGACATACATACAGACATACATACAGACATACATACAGACATACATACAGACATACAGACATACAGACATACATACAGACATACATACAGACATACATACAGACATACATACATACAGACATACATACAGACATACATACAGACATACATACATACATACATACAGACATACATACATACAGACATACAGACATACATACATACAGACATACATACAGACATACATACATACAGACATACATACATACAGACATACATACAGACACAGACATACATACATACATACAGACATACATACAGACATACATACAGACATACAGACATACATAGTTACATACATAGTTACATACATAGTTACATACATACATCCATACAGACACTGACATCCATATATACACACATTCATAATGACATACAGACATACATACACTGACATTCATAATGACATACATACACTGACATTCATACACACATAATGACATGTATACAGATAGACATACATGCATACATACAGACATACATACATACATACACACATTCATAATGACATTACTTTCCCTGGTTGATAACATTCAAGGGGTGACTCCCACCAATTAACCCCATCATGCTGGGAATAGAGAGCGCTCCAATCTATTACCAACATAGAAAACCTCTCTGAGCTTGCCACAATATATACACATAATTTTTATTTTAAACATGTTTCATTTATTTTACACCTCCTACCAGCAGGGGGACTGTCTGACATTTCACAGATCCACAGCCAGCTATAGGGGGCCATGTGATCGTTCTTTGAGAGCGATCACATGGCCCACAGGGGCCTCATTTGCCGGGGAGGGCTGCCTGGGCCGTCAGACAGCCCTCCAGAAGAGGATCGTGGCGGAGGTAAGTACCTCCGATCTCCAGAGATAGAAAGCCATTACAGCGTTCTATGCCGCCGCAACGGCTTTAAAGCCCTTTTAATGCGGGACTGCATAGAACGCCGTAACGGCGTTAAGGGGTTAAAGGTTTTAAAGGTTTTCACAAACAGGAGGCTCCTGCGAGGTCTTGCAAGCTTTTAACAGAGCAGGATATAAGAAAGCACCAGAACAGAGAGAGAAGCACAATGGTCTACGCCGGCAGAAGGTGCAGACCACCAGAGAACAATGAGGATTTATCCTCCCTGGTAAGAGGAAAGGGAGTGTAAAAATATTTGATTAAATTAATAAAAAAATAATTTTTAAAAAAGTGTCCCCCAAAACACTCTTGTAAACACCCACACATAATACACACAATACCATTAACAGTTCATATACACAGTACAAACGTGCATAAAACGGGCTGCCCACAAATACATAATACCACAAAAAGCTCACACATGCAGCACCCAGACATACAATACCATTAACAGCCCACACACACACAAAACCCCTCCACATAAAATACAACAAACAACGCATACACAACTTTAATACAGCACACAGACATCCCACGCAGATACACAACACCACACACAGTCCATATATACACACTTACAAACTCACAATCAGCTGCCGCACTCATAAATAACACAAGAACATTCCTCAACTTATATAAATGTTACTTTAAAAAAACACAGGGCCTGCACCCTGATGGCCTTCAAGTTTTGGCAACGGCACAGTGTTTCCAAAAGGTTGCCTACCCCTTCTCTAGAAAAATGACATGACAGTCATGATTTTCTTAATCCCTGGTCAGTGTTAAATCCCCCCCAAGAATATAAGAGACAAACATCTATTATGAAGAGGCTAAAGGACAAAAAAGGATCATGTTAACGCTATTCATGGTGCTCCATAGCCAGTCCAATGCCATACATCTGCTGGAAAGAGGCACCATGACAAATTACCAGAATTAAATCTTTGGGGGTAGGTTGTTTCTAACGCAAATAGAAAATTGAGTTACAGCATAAACCTGCTAGTAGGATCTGAAAACAGAAGGTTCCAAACAAATCCAATACTCAACTGTAAAAGGCTAAAGAGACACTATAGTCCTCTAAATAAATTCAGCATGCTGAAATGCTTTTGTTTCTCTAATCTGTTTTATTTATAAAAGTGCTGACTTCAAGTGTCACTTTATTGAATGCCATTAGTTACACCCTGCTTACTTGCATTGCACGTAGTAGAGAGCTCTTTTCACAGTGAAGAAGTTATTTCAGAAACATTCTTTTGGCTGAGTGAGGTTGTTGACGTGTTTTGCATTTTACGTCCCCAAATCTCCTCTTTGAGAAGCATTGGAATGGACAGGGATCATCACTAATAGCAATCTCATCGTGTTTAGATTGAGAAGGAGCAAGGAGATGGACTTGCCAATAGAAAAAACGGGGAGTTTAACTTTTTTTTTTGTAATGAAATATTTTTAAATATATAGTTGAAAGGGGCAAGTGATCTAAACCATAAGGAACATTGCAACATTGAAAAGAAATATACTTCGTTTAACCCCTTAAAGGGAAACTCCAGTGCCAGAAAAACAATCAGTTTTTCTGGCACTGGAGGGTCCCTCTCCCTCCCACCCACCAATCCCCGGTTACTGAAGGGGTGAAAACCCCCTTCAGTCACTTACCTGGGACAGCGGCGATGTCCCTCGCCGCTGTCTCCGCCTCCGCGACGCTCCTCCTAATGATTACGTCGGCCGGTGGGCGAGACTAATCTCGCTCACCGGCCGAGGAGACCTAATGCGCATGCGCGGAAATGCCGCGCATGCGCATTACGTCTCCCCATAGGAAAGCATTGAAAAATCATTTCAATGCTTTCCTATGGGGTTTTGAGCGACACTGGAGGTCCTCACACAGCGTGAGGATGTCCAGCGACGCTCTAGCACAGGAAACCTGTGCTAGAACCCAGGAAGTGACCTCTAGTGGCTGTCTAATAGACAGCCACTAGAGGTGGAGTTAACCCTGCAATGTAAATATTGCAGTTTATGAAAAACTGCAATAATTACACTTGCAGGGTTAAGGGTAGTGGGAGTTGGCACCCAGACCACTCCAATGAGCAGAAGTGGTCTGGGTGCCTGGAGTGTCCCTTTAAGGACACATGACATATTATATTATATTCCTTTTTATTCCAGAAGTTTGGTCCTTAAGGGGTTAAACACTGAATTGTTCCCTTAATGCAATCATAGAGCAAAAGTTTTACTCTAGCAGAAAAAAGATACCCTTTGCAGGACCAAGGTTTAAACATGAAGGATTCCTGTAGAAAAATTATAGTATTTAACCCTTTGAGAACCAAAGACGTTCTAGGCCTTCTCAAACAAACGCAAGGCCAATGGAGCAGAATGTCACCTTCGGCATGGGAAGCAATGAGCACATACATTTAAGTAATCTATGATACAATTTCACAGATAAATGGGACCATTATATACAAATATACACCGGATACACCGGACATCTATTTCTATTGTAAAACTACAAAATGTGCAGAAAAAATATACGTTTTAAAAATCAACATCAATTTTGCACAAATTCTGACTGTGCGCTGAAATCTATTTTAAATTTAATCAATCTACACCCATTTCATGGCAAATCTAGAAGATACTCATGTACTTGTCACAAATACAATGTGGTTTTTTTTTCCCATGCAGTTTTTTTGCCACAGTAATAGCACAAGCTATGCAATTGCAATCAAAACATATAATCATGTTTAATTAAAACTCACAAGCAAGTTATCAACCCTAAATTAGTCTGAAAAAAAGACTGCCTACTGCGGTTAATCCTGATCTGTAAAGATATGGCATTCAAACCCTGAGATAGCATCTTCCTTCACATACATGCAGATTGTTGTACATTTTTTACAGTTTGAGTAGAGAGAAAACTACTAACCTTTATTTTTGATACTGACAGAGTTATTCACTAAAGTGAGAATTCAAATTGAATTTAAAATTTAAAGCCAGAGTAGCCAAACTGGAAGAATAGCTCACTTGAAGAATTTTTCCAGTTCAGCAATTTTGATCTTAAATTTGAAATTCACTTGAAATTATCATGTTAGTAAATAACCCTGTGGGACTCATTCATTAACCCCTTCAGGACGGAGTCAATAGTGCACGTTCTGATCAAAACAAAACGTAAACAAAAACTAGAATTTGCGCTATATGTCTGTTCACCCGTAGTTCCCCTCTTTCAAATTATATGCACCCACACTTATTATATATCATTTTGATCAGGAGAAACAGGGCTTTAATTTATCATTAACTATTCATATATGGAACATAATTCATTATGAATAAAAATTTAAAAAAATGTGAGAAAATAAGATTTTTTTTTAAATTTTTATTTCCGTCTGCCATTTTAGCTGTGAATGTCATAATACTGTTTGCATTTACTGCACAAAAATGCACATATTTGTAATCAGCGATGTCTCACGAGTACAACAGTACCCCCCATTAACAGGTTTTATGGTGTTTTGGAAAGTTACAGGGTCAAATATAGAACGTTCCATTTTCAAATAGAAATTTGCCAGATTGGTGATGTTACCTTTGAGACGGTGTGGTAGCCCAGGAATGAGAATTACCCCCATAATGGCATACCATTTGAAAAAGTAGACAACCAAAGGTATTGAAAGTGGGGTATGTTTAGTCTTTTTTAGTAGCCACTTAGTCACAAACACTGGCCGAAGTTAGCGTTCATATTTGTTTTTGTGTGAAAAAAAGCAAAAAACGAATATTTGGCCAGTGTTTGTGACTAAGTGGCTACTAAGAAAGACTGGACATACCCCACTTGCAATACCTTGGGTTGTCTACTTTTGCAAATGGTACCATACGCTCTCAAAGGCAACATAACCAATCTGGCAAATTTCAATGTCAAAAAAATGAAATGCAAGCCTTATATGTGACTCTCTAACTTTCCAAAAACACCATGAAACCTGTACATGGGGGGTACTGTTATTCTCGGGAGACTTCACTAAACACTAATATTAGTGTTTTAAAACAGTAAAACATATTACAACAATAATATAGGCCATAAAAGTGCAGTTCGTTTGTAAAAAATGCAAAAAACGTCACTTTTACTTAAAATATCATTGTTGTAATACCAGTTTGAAACACTAATATTTGAGTTCAGCGAAGTCTCCCGAGTAAAACAGTACCCCCCATGTACAGGTTATATGGTGTCTTGGAGAGTTACAGGGTCAAATATAGTGCTTGCGAATTAAATTCTCTGCACTTTCTCCCTGTGTTGTCAGGTATGTCAATCAAATTTTAATTTTACACATGTCTAATATTTTTTTTTTTTTACAGATCCCACCAGCAAGGGGACTGTCTGACATTTTAGACAGTCCCCCTGCTGGCAGATCCACAGCCAGCTATAGGGGGCCATGTGATCGCTCTTTGAGAGCGATCACATGGCCCCCGGGGGCTTCTTTTGCCGTGAGGGGGCTGCATGGGCTGTGAGGCAGTCCTCCCGAAGCGGAGCGCCGGTAAGGTAAGTATACCGGGCGCTCCAGGGCTCAAAGCCGTTACGGCGTTCTATGCCGCCGCAACGGCTTTAAAGCCCACTTAAAGCGGGACGGCATATAATGCCGTAACGGCGGGAAGGGGTTAAAGGAAAACTATAGCGTAAGAAATACAAAACTGTAATAACTATACCACCACAGTACTATACTACTGTTTTCCCCCGAAAATAAGAAATTCCCCCCAAATAAGCACTAGCTTATTTTCGGGAGAAGCTCGTAATATAAGCCCTACCCGAAAATAAGCCCTAGTTGAGATCAACGCTAGTTCACTAATCTATGTTCGTGGAAATTTCCCTGAATATAGATACGCGGGATTCCATGTTTGGGGGAATTCCCACTAATGTATACCTGCTTTCTTACACATGCTTGCTAGTGCATCCTCACTTACCTGAGAATTCACTTTACAACTGTGTCGTAAGAACGAAACCAGGTCGGTAAGTAACGACCACCTGTAATGTATAAAAATAAGACATCCCCTGAAAATAAGCCCCAGTGCGTTTTTTTGGAGCAAAAATTCATATAAAATACCGGTCTTATATTCAGGGAAAAATGATACTACAGTTCCGTCTGCCCCCCATGGCTAGTAATACTGATATAATATCTAGGGGGGAACTAAACTGTCACTCCTATCCACCATTGGTCATGGGTGGGGCAAGTGATAAATCAAGGTCACCCCCATACCTATGGGCTTGGTTAACAAAACAAAGCGAGGTGTATGTCCTCTTAGCCACTCACCACAACAATTTCACCGTTTCCCCTTAGCCTAATAGTGAAGAGGACCCAATAAATCAAATACCTGTAAAAGAAAATGTCATATTTACTTTCAGAAATATTTCTTCTACAATTAAAATAGCCTTTCCATGCTTATAAATGTCAATAGAGCTCTTTGATTTGTAAGCCAACCAATCAGTGCACTTTGACAGGCAAGTGTTGCCTCTCATTATAATTGCCTAGGAACTATTCTTAAGCAAACATTAAATCTAGCTACCTATCACCCATAACACCAACCTTAACCCTAAATCTACACTAAGCCTTAAACCAAACCTACATCTACATCATTCATCATCCCTAACACTAACCCTACATCAACAATGTTAGAATAATTTCATCCTTTACTATTACACACAGGGTCAGGGGCGGATCCAGAACCTAATCTCGGGAGGGGCACTGGTAGATTATTTAAAGGAACAATCCAGGCACAATAACCACTACAGCTCTATGTAGTGGATATGGTGTCAGGAATGCAGTGGTGCCCTCCAAGAATAAGTAGTCAAACCGTTTTAGAACAGTTTGACAACTTAACTAGAGTCTGCCGGGATAGGGGCTCTAGTAGGGTATAGGGGTGATAGTGTGTTAGGGGTGCATTGTGTGTGAGGGATAGTGTGTGAGGGGTAAAGTGTGCATGAGTGTGGAGGGTGGGTACAGTGTTTGTGGTACAGTGTGTGTCTGGGGGATAAATTGTGTGAGGGGTAGTTTGTGTGTGTGTGTGTAAGGGGTACAGTGTGTGGGGTGGGCAATATGTGGAGGAGCAGTGTGTGAATGTGAAAGTTATTGTGTATGGTGGTTGGGAGGGGGGGTGGGGCAGATTAAATATATATATTTTTTTAAATAAAAATAAACAATCTTTAGATCCGTCCGCCCTGCTTAGCTTTGCTGGGGAGGGGGAATCTTTCTCAATCCCTGGCTGGCCTAGTGGTGAGAGTGAACGCTAGCCTTCTGGGCTAGAGTTCACTCTTGCGAGATCCAGAGCATGCAGGCCAAGCTCCCGGTGCCTTTCTCCCTCGCAGGCTGTCAGCAACGTGCCTGTGGACTGGTGAGGGAGATCTCTAATCTCCCCTCCAGTCAGTGAAGGCACATAGCAGGGCTGGCGCTTGTATAGCACTGGCCCTGCAGGGGAGAGCCCCGTTGGTGAAGTACAGCAAGTATTGTAGTGTGTTCACCAGCTTATGCGGATTTCATGATATGAAATGACAAGGATGGCAAAATAGTGTAATATTGTCTATGACAGGGGTGAGTAACAAGGTAATAGAAAATGTACTCACAAACAACATCTGACAATACAATCCTTGTCACGGGATATGTAGTAGGTAAACACCCAGAATATTTTCAGGAACATCGGTATGTACAGTGACACTTTCACAACATGCACGACTCACATGAAATATAAAAGTAGAGAGAAATCCAATTGTGTAATCCAATAAAACAGCCAAGGGGTAAATTATAAGATAAAAATAAACAGAGCTTCCAATTCAGCTCTTAGTCAAAGAGGTATAAACCATGTTCACAGATATTTCTTTTGGTGAGTGTTCTTCCGTATTTATTCAATATACATATAAGAATAATAGAAACACAAAAAAAAAAAAAAAATAGTACTGTTTGAAGTGGAAATATAACTTAAAAAATTCAATGAAATGTACTTTAAAGAAGCATACACATGCTCGGTGGTAACTTGGTACAATCTCCACCTGGGATATGGAAGGACAAGTGGATAAGTCGTAGTAATTCCAGGATGATTAAGATGTTTAAGATAAAATTAAATAATGCAGGACCAAAATAAAATATAAATAAGTAAAACACAATGCGGTCACTTGAGAAAACCCAAGAGGCGAAACGCGTTGTGATTTGAAGTATTTCACCTTATTTTTTTTTCTTATTTGGTCAATTGTTTTTACCATCTATTTTTATTTTGGCCCTGCTTTTTATTTTATCTTATGGGAAAGCATTGAATTGGCGTAGATTGTCAATTCTGATGATCTCAGCCAAGGAGGCAGAGTAGAGGAGCCAAACACAGCACAGACCATTTAGAATCTACTCAGAGACGCAAGTCTTAATTTCATCCTATGTAACTGTAAAAGTAATGCTGCCATGGTTTGATTAGAAAATATAGGCATTAAAAAGTCCCTGCACAGTAACAAAAAATGAAAAAGAAATAACCTGTAGCTGGTTAAATTGGGGCTTGAAAATTAATGAATTTAAATAAATAAAATGTTTAGAACAACCTCATAGCTGTCACCTGGATATTTACAACCTGTTCTCCCTTAGTATGGCAAACTCTAAATAAACTTTGTAACCCAGCCTTTCTGCAACGCTCCAGCATACGCTAGGTAAAGCTTTTTCCTCAAATTTTAGGACAGGCTTACTGGAACATAAAGCAGTGTGTACTTACCTTAAATACCTCATTACAACTGTTCTTTTGCATTCTATATGGAAAAAGAGGCTATAAGGAATCGGAGAACCAGCAACCTTGCATAATTGTGTTTGTGTGTAGGACAAAATGGAGTTACACACACACACACACAGGCTAATGTGAATTACACCCGGCAGTCACATAGCCAGAACCTATTTAGGAAAACAAAAATGTTAAACGTAAAATCAAATTACCTTAATAGGCCTGTGGTGTGCTGGAGAGCTGGTGAGAGCACATTGGTAACTAATCTGACATACAACAGAGGCCAGATAGTTACGGTTTGGTTAAAATATCCGGACGTTAGGCTCCAAATTAGAAATGGCAGGGGCAGGGCCGGACAACCATGCTGAATAGTCGCATGGAAAAACAACTCCCACAATTTTCAGACCTTTTGACTCACAAATGCTGCAAAATCCCTCACCTGACACTGAGAAGCAACAGTTCAGTGCACTGTGGGGTGATGGTCCCGAAGTTCAGTCCGAAACTTGTCTCAAGAGCCCTTACGTGGAGATACCAAACGTCCGTGATTGAGGCCTACCCAGGTAGTGAGTGGGGTGGACAGCCGCTGCCCTGCTATCCAGTCTGTCTACAACATGATGAACCCGCATTGCTGTGGCCTTGCCACCCCTTCCCCTTGGGCTGGTGGGGGTCATCCCAGTCCAGCCTGGTGCTCTATTGTCAGCTGAGCTAGTTAGTGGACTCGCCCACATCACGTCTGCCGAGACTGTTACACAACCTGGGCAATCGCTGGAGGAGACAGTCTACCACAAGACCCTTAACGCCCTCTGCACACAATCTTGGGCGACCCTACCTAAGAGGCATGCAGCTCATGATCGGAGCGCAACTAACCGGCGCTGAGGCCCAATTCCTGGATGACACCGCTCCAACCGCCATAAGGCCGCTGGCTGAAGCAACGCTATGGGAGGATAATACCTTTACTTCTGCTGACCCTTGTCTACTTACCACTGAGTACCAGCGCCAGTATGAAATGAGCTGCTAATCCTCCATAACAGCATCAAGCGACAATCTATACCTGGGGAGGACTTCAGACCTTGTGCCTCAGGCTACTGTGGACTATTGGTGACAAGGCTGCACCTGCCTTTTGGGACTGTGTCCTGCAAATGATGGGGGTTGCGACAATCCCCACTTATACTGATAGGTCTAATACTGCTTGTGTATTTTATATCTGCACTGGAAATTTTTTTTAATAAAAATGACACCAGGTGTAGAGGTTGCTTTGTGCATGTGTGTAGCACTCTAATAAGTGGGATGGAACAGCACGCCCCCATTGTGCTTTCAACCTGCGGTGTGTACAGATGCACCTACACCTCTTCCAGCACCTGGCTTTGATCAGGTGGTTGTGATAAAAGAGTGAAACACAGGAGCCATTCATGTGCTCCATAGCGCAAGATAAATTAAGGGCAAGTGTACAGGACAAGCGACCCTTCACAAAAGCCAGACGGAACCCTCCCGGGAGCCACATCCCTCTCACCAAGTTTGTCCAAACACACAAAAAACTGAGTACTTGGAACTTATTCTTCCAAGGGCAGTCAGAGAACTACCTGACCGGTTTGTCCTGAGTGCAGGAAAACACTGGGAAGCTCAAGGTGGAGGTGAGTTGGTCTTTATAAGGCTAAGAGTGCATGAGACTAGGGGTGGGGATTGCATTTTGGCTTTAAACCTTTTCAATGATACCTATCCTGCAACTACCTATTTGTGAAGACTGCCGCTTGGACTGAAAATATTGCTATGGGTGTTGCTAATTGGAGAGAGGTAAGAGTAAATGTGCTTAAAGGACAGTTATGAAACACATGAATTTGACAGGTGGTGATGGAAAATAAGTGAAGGTGTAATGGTCAGGGTAAGAGGATGAGGAAAGAAATGCAGCTGTTATTGCAAAACCAGCAATATGAAAACTACAAGAAAAAAACAAAATGACGGCAAACAATAGGACGAGAAACTAATCAATACCAAACATTAAAGAGTAAAACACTAGTCACCCCTTGAAAGGACAGGCAAATATTTTATTTTTTCCTTTGCTCCAATATTGTCGAGACAGACGCACCTTTATGTTAACTGACATTAGGCGTTAGACAGGAAAACAAGTTTCTGTAAATTCTTCATGACTTGAGCTTTTCTCTTCTGATGTTGAAACCTCGAAAAGTCAAATAAGGTGTCATGATTATGTACGTCATCTGCTATGTGAAAAACCTTGTTTTACACTATGCCATGATTTGTGGGTGTGAATGTTTTCTACCGCTTACAAATGATCACTCAGAAAGCTAAAGCACCATTTTCTCAGAAAGGTCTTGTAAGGAAAGTATTGCACAACCATTTACACAGCACTCTCCATCCACTTGACAAACAGGAATTGAAATATTTACTGGAGAAATGAAAGAGCACACCACAAAGACGCCTTTAACCCATATCAACGCTTTAAGATCCATTTCAAAGGCTGTTTCTGAGTTGGCAAAAACTGAAGCTATTTTGTGTGGTTTATTGCATGATGAGGTTAGGGATCTGGGGATGCTAAAACAGAAGTTATTGTATACCTAATGAATAAGTAAAGTTTAATAGGCAGCTTTTTTTGTGCAGTCGGTGTTCTCGTTATATAAAAATAAAAAAGTGGAGTACAAAATAAAGGATAATGGTTTTTATAGATATGGTGTGTGATTTGTTCATTTAATACACAGTAAAAGAAAACTAGAGCGTTAGGAATGCAAACATGTATTCTTAATGCTATAATGCTCTTCTAATTAGTTTATCAGCTCCCCCCATTACTTTTTTACATTTGATGTAATCAACTGAGCCAAAACCCGCTGTTAAATAACCATGATGAAACTGACATTTTCTTTAACAAGAAATAAAAATGATTAGCTCCAACAGTTACCATGACTACAGCAAAATATTTGAACACACAGCCAATGCAATTGAGGAACTGTAACCTTTACTCATGTCCGATTTGAGTTCCATGAACTCGACGGCAAAACACCACTGACCGCGTTCGACTAAACAAGATGGCCGCCGCCACGTGTTTCGACTATACGAACGGCGACCACCCAGCCGTTCGTCAATTAGCTTGCGGTTAACCACCAGCCTGGGAGGTAAATTGGCTGCACACTACTTGTGTGTGGTCTGGCTGTTCGGTAAACCCAACTTACCGAACCACATCGTAAAAAGGCACGAACAAGCATTTTTACAGTTAGAAAACAAAGTTTTAACGCATGGGCCATAATCCTGGGGCAAAAGGCTGGCAAACAGGCCACTCCAAAATCCAGTGGCGAGGTTATTTTCGCCACAATTTTATATTATTGTGATTGCTTACACCATTATATGTCTGTGCTCGCCAGTAGTGTTGGCACGGTGCAATTTCCGGGTCAGTATACATCTGGCTACCCAACCCATGATCATATGTACCAATTTCATTAAACGTGACTTTATGAACAGAACCTTTCTGTAAATTTTAAGCACACACACATGTGGAAATAATGCAGAAAAGCAGCTCTAATGATGGACTACTACATGGCTGCTTATTAAAATCGCTCAGAAACTTCACGAAATGAAAGGCATAACCAGCAAACTAATTTATAGTTAAGCCAGCAATGTTTCTACAAGTAACCTGGTAGTCTCTAGTTTTCATGTAACTTTGTGACTTTTATTTTTTAATATTGCTGAATTGGTTTTATATGAACTTTGACATTAAAAAAAATAAATCATGTCTAGAAACACAATATAAATACAACTAAAGCTTCCATAACAGTTAACATGACCATATTCCAAAAACGATTGGGATCACGCAGGCTGAGATTTAGAATCTACCATGAGCTCGCTATAACTGCTCCAAACTTTTAACCTAATGAATATCATAATTAATTAACTTATAAATAAAATTAAAACAAGTTGTAACTTGCATTATGTTTTTATTTCAGAGACAAAAAAAAAAAAAACATAAAAAGAATATGAAAATTTCACTCTGCACTTGAGAGTATTGACACAGTAGTAATAATTCCCAAGAAATCAAAAGCCATATTTTTAAGTAAGCATCAAGTAAAATATGCTGCAGGGACAACAGTGAAATGAAATGTAGGGCATGTAACTGCTCGACAATATGAAGGAAAAAAGAAAACCTCAATGAATAACAAAAGCAATCTTTTCCTAGACCTAGCCCCTTAATATTTGGAGTTCTTGGCTGTAAAATGTTCTATAAGGATCCAAGTTTAATGTCATTCCATGGAAATGAACTCCCAAAAGCTTCAAAACCCGCTGTTAAATAACCATGATGAAACTGACATTTTATTTAACAAGAAATAAAAATGATTAGCTCCAACAGTTACCATGACTACAGCAAAATATTTGAACACACAGCCAATGCAATTGAGGAACTGTAACCTTTACTCATTTAAAACATTCCCTAACTGAACACAAATGAAGAAATGTGCTTTTTATGTTCTCCAAGGGGGCATCTATTTAGTGAACCTGAGCTCTCCTGGGAGATGGATTTATGAAGTTAGAGAGTAACCAGAAATTTTGCGCTTTTAGAACTGACAAAAAGTAAAAAACAGCAAGGTCTCTAATGTCAGTCACATAAATTATAATTTTTTTTTTCTATTATACATTGTGAAAGTTCTTTAACTATTACTTAACTGGTCATTTTAAACAGGGAAAACACAAGCCTATGGAATATCCCTAGACATCGAATAAATGATTCACATGATGCTTACGATGCAATTCTTTTTTTAAGCACTCCACTCAAAGACCTGCAACACATTTTACAAAATATATTTAAATAAAGAACAAAAAAGTCCAATTGGCTAGCAAACAACATAGCTTTCGAAATCAGTCACATACATAATCTATAGAAATCATATGTATTAAACCAAAAAACACAAACATTCAAGCTGCACAGTTGTTACAAGTGATGGGTACCATGGTTATTCCAATGTCCCCAGAGATTGGTAAATGCAGGCTGTTCATAGTCTTCAGTGCCAAGGGCTAAGTTCATTTGCAGGCCTCCTAGAGACAGAAAGGTGGGGTGGGGAGGAACAGGCATAAATCATGTGTTGACATCTGGTTCTGGACTATCTCTGCTCTTGGAACAAGCATGCCTCATTCAGGCTGGTTCAAAATTATAGTGGAGGGAGCATGAAACTGAATTAAGACAAAATTGAATGTTGCTGGTGTGCTGAAAAATTTGAGACTTAACACTTTAAATATGTGGCAGAACTGAAGTGAGACTAAAGAGGCATTTGTGATTACAGTCTCTGGTAAGAGAATACACAGTCAGACCATTACTGCTTCCCAGCCTGCCTGCCTGGTTTCTTTTCCTGTTGCCCCCGGCCACCTCCAGAGATTCCTCTACCTCTTCCGCCAAAAACACCTGAAATAGAGGATGGAAAAAGATCTTCGTAACATGCACACTTGTTCTTGGACCCCTGCATCACCTATGATAAAGTGGATCTCTCTTGCTAAAATTACACACAATAATAGAGGTGTTTGCTCAGAAATCGTACACACATATCACACTCAACCATGAAGGCTACATCATGCATTTACCTGAAGTAGTGGAACTTTCAGAAAGACATTGTACTGTTAAAATAGCACAAAAACCAGAAAATAAAAAGACACCCACCTAATATGGTCAAAAGTTCACCTGTGTTCAATCCCCTTTTTTTCCTGGCTTAAAGGGATACTCCAGGCACCCAGACCACTTCGGCCCATTGGAGTGGTCTGGGTGCCAACTTCCACTACCCTTAACCCTGCAAGTGTAATTATTGCAGTTTTCATAAACTGCAATATTTACCTTGCAGGGTTAAGTCCTCCTCTAGTGGCCATCTACTAGACAGCCACTAGAGGGACTTCAGTGTTCATAGAACATACAAAGTTTTTTCAGTGACGCTGGACTTCCTCACGCTATGCGAGGACCTCCAGCGTCGCCGAAATCCGCAGAGGAAAGCACTGACTAATGCTTTCCTATGGGGAGGTCTAATGCGCCTGTGTGGCCTTTGTCGCACATGCGCATTAGGTCTCCCCCGCCGGGGGAGGAGCCTCACCCAGGGCCCAGGGGACATTGGCGCTGGACTCCAGAAAGTCACTGAAGGGGGTTTAACCCTTTCAGCAACTTGGGATATGGGGTGGGAGGGAGAGGGGCACTCCAAGGTCCTGCAGTGCCAGGAAGACATGTTTTCCTGGCACTGGAGAATCCCTGTAAGCTTTAGACATTAAGATTGCCCAAAGCCACAAGACATTATATATATATATATATATATATATATATATATATATATATATATATATATATATATATTTATTTTGATTCAATGCATCTCTAGGACAAGATGCTAATTGATGTGGTGTTTTGCCTTTTACATAAAAAAAACACATTCCCAGTTTTTACATTTTTTAGATAATATGTATAATTTATAAATTATTAATATTTAACACTAAAGTAAAGTGGTTTCAAACAGATATTCTACACAAAATCTTATATGATCTAGCTCTACCCATCTGCAGTTTTCCTCACCCATCTGCAGTTTTCCTCAAGCCATTAAAATCTCAATATCTGTCCAAAAAATAGATTACCTCGTCCAGCTCCTCCAACTCCTCTGCCTTTCATCTGTTTCTGCTGCTGCATGCCACCTCGACCCCTGCCCTTTGACATCACTTCCTCTTTCACCATATCAATAATTTCATCAGGGATGCGCAAGTATTTAATAGTGCTACCTCGTATGTAGCACTCAGGCATCCGCCAGAATTTGTCACCATCCTGTAAAGACATTAAAAATGAAAATCATAAGTATATGTTAAAATATTGAATTGCCCTTGTGACAGCGGCAGAAAGATGTGAAGCACTCAAACAAAGTAGTTAGAAAGGGAAAGCCTAGCATGCAATTATCTTCTAATGTTCATTTGACATAGATGACTTTTTAGAAATTTCACTACATTTTATGGCAACTGGTAGCTTTAGAAAAGTAGAAATTGTTGAGCATTTTGTTATTTAAATAAATCTTATAAATAAATAAAAAATATATATAAATCCATTAGTGATCGGTTTGAAAAATACAAATCACGTGCCTACATTTCTCATTATCCTTTTCTAACAGTCATCTTTAGGCACTTTGGAACAGTCAATGCTCACTATTGTGCAACTCTTGAAAATCGTGTTCTCCTTCTACCTATTTGATAAGTAAATAGTGTGTAGCAGGCACTCAAACAAATTCCACATTTTGGTGCAGGTGCTAGAAGGTGGGGTCCCTGTTCACTTGGATCCATGGTATAAGCAAATAAAAATTGTAAAAAAATAAAATAAAAATAAAGGTCCTTTGCACTCCGTAAATTCAGGTGGTTTATTCAGCCATCAAAATGAAAGGGCTTTTTCTTGGCTTGAGAAAGACACATACGTGTCAAAACATTGCCATTTCACTTTGATGGCTAAGTAAACTACCTTAATTTATTGCGGAGTACAGAGGACTATTTTTTGCTCATTATAACTGTCATTTTTAGTTAGGTGATTTTGAGATGCAACGGATTGTTGCAAAATAACGAGTTATCCTTTGAAATTCTCCAAAAGAATGGATAAACCAATTATGGGGCAAAACAAAGACATTATAGTGGGCCTACAATGTAAAAAATTTAAAAACATTTGTTTCTTAAAAACCTTACCTACATCTATGCCATGTAATTTTTTATACAGAGAATATAAGCTTTGTCTGCCATCTAGTGCCCATTACTGACTACACAAGTTCTACCATGCAAATGTATGCACACATTCCTATCCAGATTGAGTCAAAGGAGAAGACTGCAAGCATTTAATATACCGACTAAACATTACATTATTTTCTCATTTAAATTTCAGTAGAGTGTGAGAGCTTATCCTATTTAAGAGAGTGCAGTGACTTGGCAAATGGACATTCCATACATACTGTAGTGAGCACATAAAGAGAAAATAAATTTATAACACACACCAAAAAGGTTATGGTGGGGAAAAAAATGTGATTGAAAATTATATTCCTTCAAATAAGCTATATAACAGTTGAGATAGCTAGAAGTAGTCCCAAATGGGTGCTATAACTCAGCACTTTCCATCGCCAAACAGTACTACTTTACTTAACTCATCTCTACTTACGTGTCTTCCAAACCTTCAAATTACTTGATTACAGTGATATTCCCCCTAATTTCACAGCTCCTGACATTCTACTAAACTATAAAGATTGCCAAAATAAAGCAAGAAATATCAGAAACCATCCTTCTCCTTGCTTGCTCAATCTGTACTCATCTAGTATCATCTACTAGTATCATCTACTACTGTGAAGGAGATTTATACTCATTCATTTTTCTCCGTACAAGAAAAATAAAAGAATAAATTATATAATATAATCTTCCCTTACTGCAACTACCATCCCACCCCTTTACTAGATTTTTGCCTTGTAAGTTTCTTTAAACAACGAATACTAGATGGGCCGAATGGTTCTTATCTGCCGTCACATTCTATGTTTCTATGAATACATTCAGGACCGACCAGCTTCCTTGAATGCATCATACTTCATCCTTTCCAATCTTGTTTCCGCCCTCTACATTTAACTGAAACAAAGAAATTAAATCACAGCCAAATGGTCACAACTAGTTTACCAACTGTTTTAGGTATCTGCTGCTTTTAACTCCTCACACTCTAATTTTGAAACCTGTGCACAGATGCACAATTGACAGATATCAGAAAATAGAAATAGTAAATATTACCCCACATGAACCAAGTTCATATCATCACAAAAGACAATACCATTTAAAGAGTCTTGCAATGGCATTATTTTCCATCAATAAATACTTCATTATATATCTTTAATATTACATGATATATTTTAAAGGGCTACTTCGACCAAAAAACTGTGTTTTAAGAAAACTAATTTTGGCTAAATAAGCAACATCTGTTGTGCTGGGCCTCACAGTCAAAGTACAATAATTATTTAAAAAACAAAAAAACACAACCCTATTCCAGCACAGAAGCCAAGTTCTCCTCTCTGCCTGATCCACCTCTGGTGACGAGGAATGTTGAGCTGAGGGGAGTCATACTGACATTAGTTGTCGGTTGCCAGCATGCAGACAAAAGACACAAAATTGAGCCAGTCTGGAACTCATTTCAGGCAGTCTGATGCCCCAATGATACTGTATGTGGGTTAAACTCTGTATGTGCAGTATTTAATAGTAAAACGCTAGGCACCATGACTACTTTAAATCGCTGAAGTGATAATGTTGCTTGAAGTAACCCTTTCAGCTTACTCTAAGTCTAAAGATAATGTAGAAGTTAAAGTTTAGATGCTAAAATAGCATTGAGGCGAATGGTTAGTTTAGAACAGGGTTCTCCATACTCCAGCCCTTCAGATGTTTCTGAACTACAACTGATGATTCTTTGAATTAAATAAATAGCCAGTGAATCATAGGAGATTTAGTTCAGCAACATCTGGAGGCTCGACTTAAAGCTGTTAAAGATACAGCTGCTATCAGCTCATTAGGCAGTATTGATCATCAACCTCAAACTTCTTATGGCTAAAGTGCTAGTTGTGGGGTTATGTTAGAAGACCAGACCCAAGAATGAACAGAAGTAATTGTTTTTATTTTTTGTTGTATATTAAATGTGGGTCACCAGTATGAGTGATTGTTAAAGCAGAATGGTCTTTCAATGTTTTTCTTTTTTATATGGTTTCCTTATTTATATTTAAATGGACACTATAAGTAGGAAGACAGCCACCAGATGTGTATATTTAGCTCTGCATTCAAAACATTGTTTCTACTAAACAGCAATGTTTCAGATTGCAGAGCTAAAACGCCAGGGGCACTTATTGCTTATTTTTAGGGTATTACTTAACAAAATTATACTAAAGACACATACCCTTGAGGTACAAATAACTTCTCTTAGATTGATGTTCATCCAGTTATCACAGCTGACCAGGTGACCGTTGTATGTTTCTCCATTCTTTAATTCCACCAACTAAAGGAACAAAATTTAAATTTCAGAACACTTGCCAAATGGATTACAGTACTACTAACGGTTATAGCAAACTATGGGCAAACAAAAATATAATTTCGCAAAAGCATGAAACACACTCCCACCTAAATTTAATGCAGGATATGTTATAGATAATATTAATAAATGTTTGTGATTAAACATTAAAGTGGTTCTGTCACAACTATATAAACATACACATATAACATATGATCATCTCGCGAAGCAGAAGAAAAGACAGAAAGGGGCGAGTAACGTGGAAGAATTTTACCACATGACAGGAGGCTTCATATTTGCATAACTCTTTACTGAAAATCTCCAGCAGCACAGAACAAACAACCAATCAGAAAAAAGGAGGATGTTACACAAAACGCCCTGTAAGCCTACGCCCTCTTCTTTCTTTGCTGCTCCAGATAGTGCACAGATCAGAGTATTTTGACCAACCTTATTCTTTTGGATTTCACGGTTTAAAATTTATTATTCAGACTTTTTCTACTTTCTCTGTCACCCCTCATCCATTACTTCATGACTATTGGGGTTTTATATGTGTTTAGTATATTATTTGGACTTTTCTTCACTTCTCCACCCTGTGGCATTATTCCCTCAGACTGTCACTACCTATCCTCTGTCTTACTAGCCTCAGAGTTTTTTGTGCGTCACGACCGTTTTGCCACATTCCCGCTCATCTTTTTATTAGAGGACACTATGTTTAGGGTGCACACGTGATGAAGGGGGTTTGCAGTGTTATTCTTACTATACCAGTTAGTTCCAGTGGTCCGCGGCGCATTGCGAGCGAACAGCGGCCATCTTAGATCTTGCGAGTACCGCGAGATTCACTGCAGCCATCTTTTTTCTGGTCATTCCAGATCGGGAATCACTCGGTCTGGACTCTAAACATAGCAACTCCCTGTGGAACCACAAGCCTGCTCCATATTTACCTTTGTGGACCTTGACAAGGTAATATCGGTAATACAATCTGCATCTGTTTGTGCCTGCTTTATCTGCAAGTCAATTTAATGAGTTCGATCAGATGTCACTCTGGCTTTAGAATCTTTCCATCTTGTTTATTTTATTCACGATACTTCACAGGAGGTGAAGATGGTTGTTGCCATGGCCACGATATACAATCATGCTAGGACACTCCCACACGCACACTGTCATCACGTATGACGTCACCGCATGTATCACGTCATCTTTGCAATGCGCATGCGCACATGCACCAATCTCTTCCAGGTTCGGGAACACAGATGGGCGCCATCAGACCCCTTTTTTACTCCCTTGTTTAGAAAGCACTAACAATAAAAAGTGTACCGATACATGACTGTATATTGTAGAAATGCCCTGTGAATTATGTCTATATAATGATAGTTGAAAGAAAGACAGTTACGTTTAAATTTGTATCCAGCGGGAGTAACCATGGCGACACATAGTAACAAAAATGTAACATTGTGAGCATGATCGCAAATAAGAATTTGAAAATATGTGTTAGACTATTCACATTGTACTATTAATGATTGTTATGGAATTCCAGAAGTTTGAAACACCGTTTATGATTAAGTGTTAAATGAAAATCAGAGTCCGCTATAAAAGCGGCAATTACCTGAAAAGTCCACATCCATTGATAAAGCCGTTGGAACGGAGAAACGCGTTTGGAGGGACACAACTCACATCACAGAAAGCCAGCGCCTGGGGAGCATTCACCTTCACTGTTACCATCAAACTAACATCTGAACTGCTGATTTCGGGACGCCGAGAACAGCATAAGGTCTGCACCCAGCACTTTCTGTACTAACTAGTAGGCATATCGTAACGAAGCCTTACTATTATTCATTTAAAGATATCTGGAGTTTGTTTTAATTCCAATTTTAATTTATGTGAAGTTTTTTACATTGATACTTAGCTTCCAGCTAAGATTCCAATAAAGTCAATTTATTTTTATTTGTACAAAGGATTCCCTTTTTGTAGTGAAATAGTATATCACTAATTCACCCTTTTTTTCTTTGCATTTTCATATTTATTTGATCATGGAGTAACACCATAAAAGAAAACATCGGGAACAAAGGGACTTGCACAGACTATTATTGGACTTTATTATTTAGTCTGTTGCATTTATTACATGAGTAATTTTATTGACGTTTTATTTGTGTTTTTTTCTAGAGGCAAAGGGTATACTTTTCACTTATTTGCATATCATTTACTCAATAGGTTGTCAGGTTTCCTATTATATATACCCTCCTCCTTAGGAAATTAAGTAGCGCTCCACTTTTTGCACACTATTACCCTTTGGGAAGTCACTAATTTATTATTTTATATATTGATCCACTGTATTATTTGTTGTTAATCTTGATAAGAACCCAGGAGGGTCGAAACGTTGATTGTTCATTTCAATACACCTTGAAAAAAATAAAATCCCTGAGGAGTGCTCCATCTATTTTCTATTTCCATGGAGGCACCCAGGTAATTTCTGCTTTAAAAAAAAAATAAAATAAGTGTTTGTTTATGGTGAGTGCCAGAGCGCTATATAGATAGAGATATAGATATATATATATATATATAGATAGAGATAGATATATATATAGATAGATATATATATATATAGATAGAGATAGATATATATATAGATAGATATAGATATATATATATATAGATAGATAGATAGATATATATATATAGATATATATATATATATAGATAGATATATATATATAGATATATATATATATATATATAGAGATAGATAGATAGATAGATAGATATATATATATATATATATATATATAGATAGAGATAGATATATATATATATATATATAGATAGAGATAGATATATATATATATATATATATATATAGATAGAGATAGATTATATATATATATATATATAGATAGAGATAGATTATATATATATATATATATATATATATATATATATATATATATATAGATAGAGATAGATTATATATATATATATATATATATATATATATATATATAGATAGAGATATATATATATATATATATATATATATATATATATATATATATATATATATATATATAGATAGAGATAGAGATAGAGATATATATATATATATATATATATATATATATATATATATATATATATAGATAGAGATAGATATATATATATATATATATATATATATATAGATAGATAGAGATAGATATATATATATATATAGATAGAGATAGAGATAGAGATAGAGATAGATATATATATATATATATATATATATATATATATATATATATATATATATATATATATATATATAGTTCCCATGCAAGGTGTCCCAGTGGGCCAAGACCCTCTGGTATGTCACTTGTTGCGGGAAGCTAAGCTATCCCTAAGCCTCCAGCTCCTAAATATTCTCGTCTCTGGGACGTAGAAGTGGTGCTGCGGTTCCTTCTAGATTGGCCGGATAACCCGGGTCTTTCAAGCAATTGTCAGCAAAACTAACCCTGTTATTGTTCCTCATCTCTTTTCGTTGAATCCTGTTTCGGGGCCCACTTGGTCAGAGGTGCAGCCGCATCTCAGGCTCTCTCGGCGGGAGCATCCCTTCCTGGCATCATGCATTTTGTGGATTGGACACATGAGAGTACCTATAGTATTCTTCTTTCACCAAATTACTCATGCTTCTTTCGCTCTTCTTAATAACCAGTGTTAAAAATGCAAATATGAAGCCTCCTGTCATGTGGTAAAATTGGAGATTATGCTAACAGTGTACCCATAATCTTAATTTTACTAATGACAGGAGGCAAATATTTCCCTCCTGTATTTCTCTTCCCTCCCTTTTTTTTGTATGGAATGTACTAGGGTTTCTGTTCTGTACTATGAATTTATGGGGGGAAGGGGGGTGTCAAGGTTCCATGGTAATCAGATGTGTACTCAAATTTATGTTGTTGATATGTCCATAAGAATTTGCATAATGTAATTGTTAAATATATGCAGATAATCGGCCATTTTAGATGCCTTTTCACTTTTTTCTTCAGTGTAATTGGTTCTCTTCTGGAGTCAAGGATACAGTTGCAAGCTTCGACTATTTCCCCTTCTTGATCTATGGAATTTAGCATTGATTATTTGGAACTTTGCCAGACGTTCGTTGTTCATGGTTTCTGTATTTGTTACCTGTTTATTGTCACTACAAAGAAGTACGTGCCAGTAGCCAACCAGAGCAGACGCATGTCAAACAAGCTCCGCTAAAAGCAGCCTAAACTTAATTATACAACCCAAATCCCACTAATTTCGGGCCACATCAAGCTATTACAAGATGGGGAAGAAATCGAAGCATCAGGATACCGTCAAACCGGAAGGGTCCTGCGATATCAGGGACCTTTTCCTCTGTCTCACTAAGGCCTCAGGAACTCCTGCACCAAAAGAAAATGGCGACTCAACCTCAGCCTCCTCCGAAGAAAAAGCGCTGGATGAGCTGGACGAGTTCCCAAACACAGGGGGATTACACCACCCCTCTTTGGATGAGGAGAATAGGTTGCCTTCCACTAAAGGAGATATAAAAGACCTTCTCTGCCACATCCGTACGATGTTCGCAGCAGACCTAGCCACCATGTGGGAGGAGATACATACGGTGGAAGGGCGAGTTAAGACAGTAGAGGAGGACACGCAGGGCCTCACTGCACGATGCATACAACTAGAAATACAAAATGCAGAGTTATAACGCACCCAGTCCCTGCTTACTAACCGCTTGGACGCAATGGACGATCGGCACAGGAGCCAGAACGTCAAAATCCAGGGAATCCTGGAGACTGTGATCCAGGAAGACCTGTCAATATACCAAGAGATTGCTAACCTCCCTACTCACACCACAGCAGGCGAAACAAGTTGTGATTGACGGGATCTATCGCTTCCTAAGAGCTACCAGAGCCCCAACAGACTCCCCAAGAGATGCAATATTACAACTCCAAACAAGGTCAGCTCAAATAAACTTTATGGCAGCAGTGCGAGGTGCATCTACTCACCCCTTCAAAAATGCCGCTCTGTCTTTCTACATGGACCTGTCCAGGCCTACCTTGACATTATTCAGTGTTACTTATTACATTATCTCACCACAATGCTTTTAACCTGTAAATCTTGAAATGTACCGTTTAACTTAACCTGCATTGGGTAGGGCTCACTTGTAATTTTTAACGCCTATTCTCTCATTCTCCTGCAATATAAGCAAGTTTTATAATGCTTTTACTTTTAACCATTCACAAGTCTGGATAGCCCACGCTAAGGCCCGGTTATGTTGATCCTTTAGAAATGTTTGACTAGCCTGCGACTTTGCATCTCAACCTAAAAATGTGTGCAGTAATCTTTTATGCCTCTTACTTACTGAAATGTGTATCTTACAACCTTTGCTACTGCTATTGGGTGTTGCAATAAGGTATGTTAAATATTTGCACCACGAAAATAAAGAACTTAAAAAAAAAAAAAAAAAAACCTAAAAAAAATGCTCTATATCAAACAAGTTCTAAAACACATGAATAAGGTCAACTAAATGTGTCATGGAGTTAACTTGCTACATACCATAGGGTGATTTTGCGCAGTTTTCAGTAAGGATAACGGCAACTGTAAGAGAAATAATATTTATTAAACAAATTTAAATAAAAAAGGCTGACTACATAGAATAACTTAAAAAAAATCTAATTTGATTTAGCTGTCTGAACTCTAAAAACATATATATTGAAGAGCAGAAATATGTCCATCTTCTAGCCATAATATTCAGCTTGTACAGAAGAGTTTTACTATAACTATATGATCCAGTTTAACAGGATATAAACTAAACAAATCCTTTGTGAAGAGAAAAAAGTTCTCTCTCTTAATAAGTAAACTTTAATATGTTGCTGTAAGGAAGTAGCGGTGTTATGCCTTTGGCTCATTTGGAATTTATTCAGCTCCAAATTGTAGTAAATTCAAAGCTAAATTGGAAGTGTAGTAATACAAGAAGTGCTGATTTGGTAAAATTATAAAAATAAATATACACACGGTGATATGGGTGATATACAGTTTTTTTTAGTCTGCTGTTAGATTAAAGATGTAATGCAACACATTACTGATCACTGTGGTAAAAGAAAGCAAGGAAAATGACAAGGTTATAATTATATAGACGTGAGTTTTCCTGGATGCATATCTGATCCATCCTTGTTTGGAACAGGTACATCACCATTTTCAAGTCCACCCTAGACGACTGCCCACAATAAAATGCTATTGTAGCTGCGCTGAAGAGTCTATTGAATTGGTTTTGCAGAAATAATGTTGCTACATATAACATTACACCAGAGTTAATGTTAAAACTATAGAAAGAGGTAGGGAACCTTCGGCACTCCAGGTGTTGTGGACTACATCTCCCATGATGCTCTTTACAGCCATAATGCTGGCAAAGTATCATGGGGGATTTAGTCCAACAATATCAGGAGTGCAGAAGGTTGCCAGCCCGAGCTAAAAAAAAAATATTATATATATCCCCTGAGCTAATGCCATGCACATAATGTGGATTCCTATAAAAGTTAGTACCCACTCTTTAATACAGGGGTCCTCAAACTGCGGCCCTCCGGATGTTGCTTAACTACAACTCCTACGATTCTTTGAATTACATAGATAGCCAGAGAATCATGGGAGTTGTAGTTCAGCAACATCTGGGGAGGGAGAGGGAGGGAGAGAGAGAGAGAGAGAGAGAGAGAGAGAGAGAGAGAGAGAGAGAGAGAGAGAGAGAGAGAGAGAGAGAGAGAGAGAGAGAGAGAGAGAGAGAGAGAGAGAGAGAGAGAGAGAGAGAGAGAGAGAGAGAGAGAGAGAGAAAGACCCCTACCCCCAACATGTAATGACTAGAGCCGTGTAACTACTTCAGCCCCATGTAAAGCACGGGACTACATGCATCTCTACGTTGTACAATGGTGAATGTCTATAAGACAGACGAGGCCTGTATGAGGCTTCCTCTCTGTTTCGGTTCCCCTCCCCGGTAACTCGCCATGTTTCACTGTGTCCCACGTTTCCCCCACGGTCACTTCCGCTCAGTTGCTCGGACAACGGGGAGAGCGCGCGCGCGACGACGGACAAGATCCTCCCCACCTCGACTGACAGCTTTGGAAGCTCCAATCAGAATACAGAATGCAGGCCTATCAACAGACTGCACGCACACGGACGCTTGGCGTGATGGCGCACGCACGGACGTCGTGTACGCCTCCACCTAGGGCGGCCATGTGTAATGTGGGCGGAGAATGCGGCTGGGGAATGTTTTTGTGTCTGTGCTTGGCAATCAGGCAGCGCACTGTTATAATAAGTTTATTTAGGATTACTGTCATTATATTAGACGCTCATTAGTCAGATAGTTATGGCCATTTCATATTTAACCGAGGGCATTGTCTAAAGATCTGCAGATTTATTTTTTTATTTGGTATTTGTTTATTATGCACCTGCTGCTACCACTAAAACGCACTTCCATACTTTATATACATCGTGGTTTTTAAGATCTAGTTTTACATATATCCCTACATTTCTATTGAACTAAGAGGAAAACCTTAAAGCACTATAACAACATCTTATTAAAGTTCTAGTGCGTTCTGCGAGTCCCCCCGTCAGTATTGTATATTTTAATAGTTTGAAGGCTTAGAAATGTGACTACATGCTAGGACTCCAAGCCTACTGTATAGAAGAGCCAGGTCTGTAACTCCCCGGCTCTCATTTCCAGATATACAAGATGTCGCGTGCACATGTTCAGTGCCATTACCGGCAAGTCATAGGTAATCATTGTATGGGTCGGACTCGGATGATGGTTTGGCAAAAATAAAGCCAAAATGGAGAAGCCATGTGTTTTAAAATGGTACAGCTTATGATTCAATAGCTTGTTGAACCACCTTTGGCAGCAATAACTTGAAGTAATTGCTTTCTGTATGAATTAGTTTCTTACATCGTTGTGGAGTGTTTTTGGCCCACTCTAGTTTGTAACGTTGTTTAGTTCGGTTTATTGAGGTTTGCTGGCATTTGCTTATGAACAACCCTCTTAAGGTCCCGCCACAGCATTTCAATCAGGTTGAGGTCAAGACTTTGACTGGGCAATTTCAACACCTTGATTCTTTTCTATTTCAGCCATTCTGTGGTCGATTAGCTGGTGGGCTTAGGATCATTGTTCTGTTGCATGACCCAATTTTGGCCAAGCTTTAGCTTTCGGACAGATGGCCTCACATTTGAATCTAGAATACTCTGGTATACAGATGAGTTTATAGTTGACCCACTGTTTGCAAGGTTCTCGGTTTCTGTGGCTGCAAAACAAGCCCAAATCATCACCCCTCCACTGTTCTTGACATTTCGTATGAGGTGTTTGTGCTGATTGTGCTGTGCACTAAGGCCAAATATCTCCACTTTGGTCTTGTCTGTCCAAAGGAAATTGTTCCACAAGTCATACCGAACAGAAAAAAGGCGCGAAAAAGCGCCTATTTGAACTGAGAATGGACTAAATGGATTTACACTTTGAAAAAAGCTTCGGCTGAAACGCGTCAGTGTAGTGTGTGGAGAGTAAGATTGCTGATCTTCATTTTTTGCTGCTGTTTTTTTATATTATGCAATAAACCTTTTTACAAAGATTCTGCATCCTGGTTTTTTAATAAAAGGACGAGAAAGCAGTTAGCATCTGATTTCAGCCATCACCACATTAATCCATTCAACGTTCGTATTCTAAGCCAGCTTTTATTTTAAGTGGCTCAGAAATATGTGAGTTTATCTATTTATTTGCTCATTTATCAATTGTTTGTACGTTATTACCCTATGTCTGTTTTTCCTGATTTTATCTCTGCAGGATTATAACCGGACATAGGGGTAACTATTATCATTATACTGTATCTTGGGTGTGCTCTCACCACTTATACTGTTTTAAGTCTTGTGGTTTGTTCGTATGCAGCTTTGCAAACCTAAGCCTTGCTGCCATGTTCTTTTTAGAGAGAATAGGCTTTCTCATGACAGCCCTTCCAAATAAACTTGTTCAGTCTTTTTCTAATTGTACTGTTTGGAACTTTAACATATTATATTCTAGCTAAGGCCTGCAGGGTCTGAGATGTACCTCTTGAGTTTTTTACAATTTCTTTGAGCATTGCAGGGTCTCACTTTGGGGTGAATTTGATGGAACGTTCACTACTGAGAAGATTGGCAACTGTCTTGAATGTTTTCCACTTTTGAATAATCTTTTTTGCTACTTTAGAATGATGGACTTTAAATTGTTTGGAAGTGGTCTTATAACCCGTCCCAGTTTGATGGGCAGCAAAAATTACTTCTCTAAGATCATTGCTGATTTCTTTCCTTCTTGGCATTGTGTTAACACACAACTAAATGTTTCAGACAAGCAAACTGTTAAAACTTTAGGTTTTATAGAGGTGGTTACACTTAGGGGTGCACCGAAATGAAAATTCAGGGCCAAAACCGAAAATTCAGGATGCCCTTGACCGAAAACCGAAACTGCCTTTTTGCCCAAATACTTTTAAAATACTTTTTTTTCTATGATTTTATTAATATAATTCTTTTTCATGAATTTAATAAATCAAATATGAAAAACTACAAGCCAATAAAATAAATAACCACACTTATTGAGAGCAACACACCAAAATTGGACAGAAAATAGCTTTAAAAAAAACCAATATATATATATATATATATATATATATATATATATAAAATTGAATACCATACCAATAAACAAACATATTTCCAATTTATTTGATAGAAATATTTTAATTTTTTTTAAATTCTTTTTTTTTTTTTTGAGTGCACGAATGAACACAGCAGCTTACTCTGCCACAACAGCATTTATAAGCACATTAATGTCAGAACGTTTCACAAATATGGCAGTTAGTAATGCACATTTTTAAGTATATAAGTACAGAAGTGAAGCAAATACGTCTATCGGTTATACTGTTAACGGTTGCAACTTGAAACATAATGATATAGACGTGTTTAATACTAGATAAAGCACAGGCTAGAGGTGAAAACTGGGCACTAGTTGCATAGACTGAGGGTAGGGGCACTATGCCCATGAGAAGTAGACTAGTGAGTTACTTTAGCATATTATGTTTAGCTATAGCCTATAGGCATTGCTTAAGCTAAGGGTGTTGAGTTAGTTCAGCTAAACATATGGAAGCAGAGTACAGAAGGTGATCAGGTGTGCCTCCTCCCTTCATAAGTAACCATTTCTTGTTTTCTGGGGTTTAAGGCTAGTTGGTGACTCTTAATGGGATGAAATCAATTAGGCATTAATGTTCCTTCCTCCACAGCTGGCAATGGTAGTTTACGTGGAAGCCTTGTTGGGAGTTTTGTGCCGGAATTAGTGTCCGCAGCCCCATGCCAAGGTCAGCCAATGCTTGAGAGTCTCAGGGATGGGTCCAGCCTGTCACTGATTTATTTGAAAATTATGTTCAATAGGCTCCCAATGCTTTTCTCAGCCATGGTGTCAGCCGTCAGAGCCAGCCGCAGCGATGGAGAAAAGGTAATTAAACAACCTTTTATCTCCAATCTGAGGAGGGTGGGCACATAAATGGCTACTCCAGCAGTCTAGTGTTAGGTATACATGATGGTATTCCTGACACTATAGCGTACTTTTAAGTGTCTGACAATTAAAAATTATAAAACCCTCAATAAAATATTTAGCTTTGTATTCTAGTCAATATTCATAGACTGTTAAAATCCTTGCCCAAGGTTTAGACATATCCATGTAATGATATTATTAACTAAGCCACATATTATATAACATGGGGCTTCCTCATACACAAGCGATTGTACAAAACAACATGTACAAGTGATTGTACAAAACAACAGTGCAAGAAACAGTTGTAAAACCAACCTCAAACTGTAAACAGACGTAGCCTCAGGTCAAGAACAAATTTTTGCTGGGCTACACATTTTTTTTTTAAATGTAAATAAAATAACTACACACAACTTGGACTGCTTTCTATTTAAGTAAAAGTGACAGGTTTCTTTTCAAGAACAAAAGTTGCTCAGCTTTCTCGCACGAGAGACTGTTCCGCTTCTCATCAAGAACATGAGATGCTGCACTGAATAGTCTCTCGCTCTCTGTGCTGGTGCTTGGGGCAGATAAATATCTGCGTGCAATCCGTGCAAGAAATGGAAGGCGATCTTTGTTCATGTGCCAGTAGTCAAGGGGATTGTCGCTTCTGGCGATGGGTAGTTCAGCAAGGTAAATCTCCAGCTGTTTTGTAGCTGCACTTGTGGCACTGCTGTGGATCGGGGTGCTGCTTTCCTGTAGAATCTCGTCAAACATGTCAGAAAGAGAGGGAGTGTGCTCCCCATCACTTGTACGTCGTGACCGTTTCTCTGGCATACTTTGTTCTGTGCTGTGCATCAAGTCTCCCTCACCAGATGCTTCCATCACTTCCAACTGTGCCTGTATCATTTCCCGTTCACGCTGCTTTTTCTCCATGTCGAAGTAATGTTCTTTAAATCGAGGATCTAGTACTGTTGCAATGCAGTACAGGGGGTTGGACTCAGTGTCTTGAAAGCGTTTGTTAACAGCCTCCAATAGAGTGCTTTTAGCTGTTTTGATGCCATGGTCTGTTTGCAACAGATGCATTAGTTGAGCTTATTTCCTTGGTTAACTGTTCAAATGGAGCAAGAAGAGACACAAATTTTCAATTATGATCCACTGATGTGTACTGAAGGTTGCTGGCAGTTCGTAATCTGCCATGTACGCAGCTAAGACTCGCTTTTGTTCAAGTAATCTTTCCAACATATAGTACGTGCTGTTCCAGCGAGTGGCTACATCTTGCTGCAGTCGTTTGGGTGGCATTCCAAACTGTACTTGCAAAGCTTGTAATCAGGAATAAGCAAGCGGAGAATGCTTAAAGTGACCCACAATTTTTCTCCCTGATGCGGTTATATCTGATATGCTGCGCTGACTCAGCACTCCCTCATTTACAGCCAGCTGCAGCGTGTGTGCCATGCACGTTATACTATTGAGGCCACTGTCCTCCAGAGCCTTTACCATGTTCCGTGCATTATCTCGGACAATCAGATGCACTTTAGACCTGTCAATGTGCCAAGTTTCAAACATGCTAACTAAAGCTCAAATATTGCTGCTGCAGTATGTGACCCAACAAACTCTTGTGCCTGAAGCAAAATTGTTTGCAATTTAAAATCGGCGTCTATCCACTGCGCTGTTAAGCTGAGCATGCTAGTTGGACTTACGTCTGAGCTCCAAATGTCAGTGGTAAAACTTAGAGCTGGGATGTCTGTGGTCATCAGCCTATGAATGTGTTTTGAAACACGGTCAAACATTTCAGGTAGACAGGTTTCTGCAAAATAACGTCTGCTTGGCAGTGTGTAACGAGGCTCAATGTGTTGTATGAGCTTACGAAATCCAATGTCTTCCACAACAGAGAATGGCTGGTCATCTAAGGCAATAAATTCCATTATTTTCTCTGTAATGCCTTCTGCTTTGGCACTATCATTTGCAAATTTCTTCATTTTTTCAAAGACTGTGGCTACAGATGGTGTTGGTGGTGTGCTAGTAGTTGGGGTACTTTTAAGCATTGTTGCTTTTCTGTACTCTTCATGCTGAATTGAATGTCGTGTTTTCAGGTAGTATATCAACCCGGTTGTGGAAAATTGCCTCTGCACTGTACCCCCTCTTGAAATTTTAGATGAACAAAGACTGCAGACGGCAAATTTGGTGTCTTTATCAGAAACTTTGAAATATTTCCAAACCGCTGACATTGTGAAGTCACTGAAAGAGGACTATCTATGCCTCAGCTATAGATTAAAAAAAAAAAGGAAAGTGACTTAAAATATATAAACAGATACATAGATATTATACACACAATGCCACCCAAAGCTGTTAGTTTAAAAAAAATACTAAATTGATGGGGTAAAAGACCTTTAAAATATGATAAGTGGCAAGTGCATTAGGTATTAGCCAGGTATTAGTGCATTATTGCCTTGGTATGTCATTTAACCCCTTAAGGACCAAACTTCTGGAATAAAAGGGAATCATGACATGTCACACATGTCATGTGTCCTTAAGGGGTTAAAGAGAAAAAAATAGCTATTTCAAGAGCTAGTCAGATTGAAATAAAAATTCAATAAATATCAGCTGGCAATTCAAATATATATAAAACTCTGGTTGTTTCACCTGAGTTTTCTATATATTTCAATCTGACTAGCTCCTGGAATAGCTCATTTTTTCTATAAATGACATACCAATAATCATAATATATTAATTAATAATAATATTTATTAATAATAACGATTTAGAAATGTGGCACGTGCAGAATATAATTAATAAATGGATGTGGATATGTGGATATGTTTGCAGCAGGAAAGTGTATTTCTTTATTCAATCAAAATGCTCTAGGTAGGAATCACCCTGGTGTCACCCGGCTACATATAATTAAATTATAATATAATACTTTATTAATTATATTTATTTACATTTGAGTCTGAGTGCAAGGACTAGTCAGACTCATGGCACTATTTTTAGAAACGGCAAAATGTCGGATGGGCGCGAAAATTGTTACAGTACAGCAATACACTTTATCTTCCTGGAGGCTAAGACACAATTAGCCTCCTGTACAGCAGGGCAATCATCACTTAATAGCACTTTCTAAGTGGATGGCTTCCCACAGGATTGGGGATTCTTAGTGAATCTCTGTAATTAATTTTATTAACAAATATAATTACTTACCGCAGGCGATCTGGGTAGTTTTACAGCAGGCTGCCCCACTTCTCTCACGGCACTTCCGGTTAGAAGGTTGCGCGGCGGCAGTGTGCGGTCTTCTCACAGCGGTACCAGGACGGATGGTGAGCTACTGTGTGGGTGACAAATCCCAACGCCCTATTATCTGCCGATATGTACCAATATCGGCCGAAATGGATTAGGTCCATTTTCGGCCGATACTTTCGGCCGCCGGAATTTCGGTGGACCCCTAGTTACACTTGCTGATGATCAATTAATCAAGGGCATTTGATTAGCAGCACATGTCTGCTACATCATCTCTCAATTCCTATGGAAGCAGTAAGGGTGTTTTTAGTTTTTCGTACATGACTTCTCCATTTTGGCTTTATTTTTGTTAAGTTAATCATGACACAGTGTAATATGTCATGTGTAGTTCATCTGAGGTTGTATTTACTAATCATGTAACTAATGCTAAGATGTTATTATGTCCTGATATGTAAAGCCATAGAATTCAAAGAGGGTGTACTTACTTTACCCCATGACTGTGTGTATATATTATTATTACATATTATTATAAGCTACCCCTCCTGTTTTTTTTTTCCCTCTATTACTCAATTCTCACTATGTGCGTAAAATCAACATTTAGTGATGGTCCCCTAAGTGTCGATCATCTTATTTTTCCCATCAATCATCTCTTTTTTTTGGTGACAAGGCCGGAATTCAGAATACTGACCACTCTCTGAACATGTTCAGCATTGTGTGTTTCAGTTAGTCTGTAATTTTATGTATATTTCAGATTGGAATTAAGTTGAATACCCAATTGGCACAAATTCAGCCAAATTGCAGTTCGGCCCAAAATGAATCTCCTAGTCAAGTGACATGTTTAATTTGCACATATACCTATGCAGGTCAGTTGTCAAGTAACATTAAATGTGAATCACACACACAACTTGCACATTGTGTGTCAAATATACCACGTATTGCAGGTATCCACAATATGCATCACATCTGAAGACAAATTTAGACATACATAGTGCTTTCCATAAAACATATCAACCCGCTGTGTTAAGGAAGTATGGGAGTGCTGTAGGCTGTGCATTTGATCCCTCATTTCACGTACCTCCTGTTGGAGCTCTGTAACAGTGTTCTCTGTGACTTGCGTGCGAGCCTCCACCGCCTTCACATCACTGCGGACCGCGTCTATGTCGGCCGCTGACATTTGTCTCAGCTCCCTTAGGAGGTTGGCGAAGTCTTGTCTGGTGGCAGGAGCGTGAGGGTCCTGTTCAGTCAGTGCCTCCAAGAAAGTCGTGAGAGCATCGGCGTCACCAGTCGCGTTTAGGGCGGCTGGCGGTTTTGCTTTCTGCATGCCAGTGTCTGGCTGTGCCGCCATCTTGGGTGTCATCGGGCGTTGTAGCATCTCCCCTATATCGTGGGAGTCCTTGCTGGGGCCAGCCTGAGGTTTCTGGGTCCTGCGCCCCATGATGTCTGTGTGCTGTGGGGACCTGTCAGGTAGCCAGGGGGAGCTGTAGAGCTCTAACAGTTCTTCTTCCAGGTCCCGTGCGGCAGCCCGCATGTTCTTGTACCCAGGGTAGGCCCCGGACTTGCGCCGAGTTTTCCCGCCCGATTTTGTGTGCTGCTTGTACTCATGTGTTGATCCCATAGGTGTTTGTGATGTGCGATCATGTGCCTTTGCAAAGCAGTTCTACCTAGGTGGGTGTTGGACTTCCCACGACTCAGTTTCTTTTGGCACAGGTTGCAAATAATTCCTCTGACAGATCAAGTGAAGCGGCTGTGGTGCTAGTGTTGGTGGTGGCGGCAGGCAGGTGCGTCAAGGTTCTGAGCGGAAGCTGTAGAAGATTGGGTGTCCTGTGTTAGCCAGTCAACTATGTCCTCAGAACTTTTCGAGTTCAGGGTATGTGGACTCTGAACACTGGGCATTATTCTAGGGCCAAAGGGAATCACAGCACCACGACCACGACGGCCCCTGCGGGGTGGCCTGCCTCTGCCTGTCATTTTTTTTTTTTGATTAGTGGTACTATGCGTGCAAGCTACTGTGACAACAGATATGAGTGGCACTGTGCACTGGCAGAAGTTGGCAGAGTAGACGCTGTAGGCCTGACACACACGCTTGCAGACAACTAACTGCTATTCAATCTATTACAGTCAAATTTGTATTTTTTTTTTTTAAATGTGCACTACTGTTACACCAGATATGAGTTGCACTGGTGTGACACTGTGCCCTGGCAGGCCCTGAAACGCACACGTGTGAAGGAAACTGACTGCTATTATTTCACAGTCAAATTTCTATTTTGTGTTTAATGTACACTACTGTTACACCAGATATGAGTTGCACTGGTGTGACACTGTGCCCTGGCAGGCCCTGAAACGCACACGTGTGAAGGAAACTGACTGCTATTATATTACAGTCAAAATTTTTTATTTATTTTTTAAATGCAAGCTATTGTGACACCAGATATGAGTGGTGGCACTGGGCACATGGGCACAGTATACGCTGTGAGCCTGACACACACGCTGGCAGGCAGGCAGGCAACTGCAATTAGATTACACAGGGAAAAAAAAAGCAGACTGATGTTCTAGCCCTAAAAAGGGCTTTTTGGGGTGCTGTCCTTACAGCAGAGATCAGATGAGTCCTTCAGGACTGTAGTGGACACTGAATACACTAGCCTAGCTATCGATTTCCCTATTAAATCAGCAGCAGCTACACTGTCCCTCCTCTCACTAAGAATGCACCTTCCGGGGGGGCGGGGCCTGGCCAGCATGGCGGACGTACGTGCATGAAGTGAGCTCCCTGCATACAGCCTGCAAAATGAGACCCACAGAGGGAATAATACCTTTGGAGGTTGCTCACTGAACACTTACCTGTTCCTGAACACCAGGGAGCTTGACAAAAAAAATCCCGATCAAGTTTGTAGCAGCCTATGACTACGCACTGTCCTGTGGCCTATCTGCTCTGGGGTTTCTGTGGCAGGGAGAAGCGGCCGATCTTCCGGCCTGGAGCTCTCATCGTGTCTGCACCTCATATATACAACCCCTTCCCCCCCCCTTTGAAACGGTGGGGGTTATCCCGGTCCCCACCAGGGAAAGGCTAACGTAACCCACAAGGCTAAATGGCCACTACTCACCCTGACAAAATGAGCCATCGTGTCACAGCTAAGATGGTCGCCACTACGACAGAGCAATCAAGCCCACACTGGGAAGCTAAGTTCCATGCAGCCTTTGATGCTCTTTGTGCAGCCTTCTGGAATCGGATTGAATCACGGCAGAGGGCTTTGCTACTCACCTCACCTAGGATGGAAGAGATCTCCAGAGGTGCCCCAGCATTGTGCTCTCCTTCGGAACAGAGAGCCAGGGGGGATGGCACGCCAACCAGGACCGATCCCAGAACCTCACAGGTTACTTATACTGAAGCTGAAGCTTCTTCTTCCACAGTGGACTGGGCTCGGGAAGCAAGGGTGCCGATGCGCCGACCTGCTGACCCTCGTGGTCTGAGCGATCCTCTGGTGCACCCGGCAGGCGGTGGAAGCACTACTAAGAGGCACATGGATGCCAGTAGTGACGACCACTCTCTGAAGCATGTCAGAGGAATTGGCTAAAACATCTCTGCTGCTGAGAATCTAAAATGCCCTTGTTATGAGGTGTAGTCAGTTGTCTAGCATTTAACAGCACTCACTAAGAGGTTATTTAGTCTAGTTATTTCTAGTTTTGATATTCTGTATCACACATGTTGATCTATAACTGGTGGTGTTAATCCCCTTACCCCTCTTCAGTTCAAGCATGTGTATTCAAACTTACGAACACTCTCAACATGTCTGACGATTTCCCTATGCCATGCTTTTCACTTATATCAAGACAAGTTTACCTAGCATGATTGTTTTATATTTTAAAAATGTGCAGTTCCTCTTGACATTTTGTTTCATAACTCTGTCTGTATTCCAACATTTGGCATTGCACCATATGTCATTGTCACTACGTGTATGTTCACTGCACTTCAAAAATAAAGAATAAAAAAAAAAAGAAGGCAGCTTCCGAATGAATCTAAAATGGATGCTGTCCAGGAGGTGGGAGGGTCTGGAAGGGAGGGTCTGCTGCTGATTGGCTGGAATGTGTCTGCTGACTGTGAGGTACAGGGTCAAAGTTTACTCAATGATGACGAATAGGGTGCGGACCTAACATCGCATATGTTCGCCCACCGTGGCGAATGCGAACAAACTATGTTCGCCGGGAACTATTCGCCAGCGAACTATTCGGGACATCTCTACCATCTGGTAAAGTAGTCAAAGTGAATGTGTCATTTTCTTTCAGTGAATCTATTTCTGTCATAGCGGTAAGCTAATTATGTGACTGAGGTGAACTTATAGCATCTTTAAAGGTTTGTGGTACATCAAAAACCTTGTAACAGTAATCAATGTTTGTTAGTAACTGGTTATCACATTCAAAATCTGAAACATAGTCCTCCAAGTACTGAGGGGTTTTTCTGTCTCTTTTAGGGTAACGTGTACTATGATCATTACCTGCCTGACTATTGTTCTCATTTCCTAAAGTTTCTATTTCAGAAATTTGGATAATCTCTGGACACTCAATTCCAGTCTCATTTGTTTTTGGTATAGGTGGGGCATAGCTCTCTCTATAGCAATCCTCATCATCAACTAACAAATCAGTTTGAGTCTGTCATTCAAAAACTCTCTTTGTGATAAATCTCACAAGCCTGCATTTAAGAACCTTCCCTGTGTCTAGGTGAAACACTAGGTAAGAGGGGCTGTTCTAGTCATATCCAATTAAAATCCCTTTCTCACATTTTGAGTCTAATTTTTATCTGTCAAACTTGTATGTAAAACATTCTGACCCAAAAACTCTCATCTTAGAAAGATTAGGCTGTCTGTCTGTCAAAAGATAATATGGAGTTTGTGCTAAACGGTTGTTAAAACACCTGTTTCTGATATGAGCGTCAGTCATTGCTACATATGTCCATAATTATTTTGGTAATTTACTCTCAATTAACTGACATCGCGCCATTTCAAATAGCGTTCTCTAATTTCTCTCAGCAGTCCCATTCTGATGGGGTGAGTAAGGTGCCGAGGTTTCATGTCTTATGCCTCGCTTACTTAACAGTGACTTAAAACTATTTGCTGTGAACTCAGTACCATTGTCTGATCTTTTACATTTTATAACTCCATATAGAGCTGTGTCAGCAATAAACCTTTCAGTGGCTAGCACTGCATCATTCTTGTTTTTCAGAAAATATACAAATACTGCACGAGAGTAATCATCAGTGAATGCTATTGTATATCTGAAGCCCTCTTTAGCTTGTGGGTCTATAGGACCTGCCAAATCAGTGTGTACTAGCTCTAATCTAGCTGTGGCTCTGGTATCAGGTTCTCTGTTCCCACTCTGAACAAATTTTCCCTGAGTGCAAACTTCACAGTTAAGATTAGACTTGGCAATCTTAATGTCAGGATCAAGACAGGGATCCAACACGCAGTGTACTAAAAACTATAAAGACGTGTACCAGACCTTAGAGTGGCCGGACTAACGTCAAGCAAACAGAGAATGGTCAGGGGCGAGCCGAGGTCGAGGGAACGAGAAGACAGGAAAGCGAAAGCCAAGCCGAGATCAAGGATAGGAGAGGTAAGCAAAGTCAGGATACAAGCCAAGTCAATAACCGAAGAAACAATCAATATAAACGCACTGAGGGAACAGACAAGCTGAAACCATGACAGGGCAATGACTCACTGTAAGTGAGTACCTTTTATACCCTGCTTCTTTAATTGATGACCACGCCCCCAAAACGTCCTAGTTTGAGATTTTCGTCGGGTCGTGACGTCATTGATGTCATGACATCGGCGGCATAGCGCCGCGTCATAAAAGGGGGCGGGGCTATCACGGCCGGCGTCCAAAGTGCCGAAATCGCTGGAGGAGCATGAGGTCTGAGTAGCAGGTACCATGACAGTACCCCCCCTCTTAGGAACGCCCCTAGGGCGAAAAGCCAGGACGAGAGGGAAAGCGGGCATGAAATGCCCGAAGAAGGCGATAAGCGTGAACATCTGCATGAGACACCCAGGATCTTTCCTCAGGACCATATCCCTTCCAGTCAACAAGATACTGCAATTTCCCCTGAGAGATGCGGGAATCAAGAATGAACCTAACCTCATATTCCTCCTGACCCTCAACCTGAACAGAAGAGGGAGGAGCCGAAGCCGAGGTGTACCTATCACAAACGAGAGGTTTCAGGAGTGAAACATGAAAAGAATCAGGAATGCGCAGACCAGGAGGAAGCGCAAGCTGATAAGCAACTGGGTTGATTTTCCGTAAGACTTTGTATGGTCAAATGTAACAAGGTGCGAATTTCATGGAAGGAACTTTCAAACGAATGTGTCTGGTACTTAGCCACACCTTATCCCCCGGGTGAAAAATAAGAGCAGGCCTTCTGCATTTATCTGCTTGCTGTTTAAATAAAGCCGAAGTGTGAATCTGATCCCACAACTTCCTCAGACTGGTGACATAATCATCAACCATTGGTATACCCTGAGAGGAGGACACCGACGGCAGAATGGTAGGATGAAAGCCATAATTCATGAAGAAGGGGCTATTATGAGTAGACTCGCAAACCAAATTGTTGTGTGCAAACTCCGCCCAAGGAATCAAATCGACCCAATTATCTTGATGTTGACGTTCGGCAGCCCCATTAGACTGGGGATGGTAGGCCGAGGAGAAATTTAATTTGATACCCAACTGGGAACAGAAGCGAGAGACAAACTGGGGACCTCTATCCGAGACAATATCCATAGGAATTCCATGCAAGCGAAAGACTTCCCTCGCAAAAATTTCAGCCAATACGGGTGCAGAGGGTAGCTTAGGTAAGGGGATAAAATGAGACATTTTAGTAAGTCTGTCAACAACCGTGAGAATCACTGTTTGGTTGTTAGAAACCGGTAAATCAACAATGAAATCCATAGCTAGACTGGACCATGGTGTCTTGGGAATTTCTAAAGGTTAAAGTAAACCACATGGAAGGGTGTGAGGCTGTTTATTCTTAGCACAAACGACACATGACATGACATATTCTCTAACATCCTTACGTAAGGTAGGCCACCAAAAATTTTGGGAAATCAGAGAGTGAGTCTTATGAACGCCAGGATGTCCGGCAATTTTACTGTCGTGGAAGCATGTGAGTAATTCATCCTGAAAAAGAATAATTGTAATGAGCGCTTATTTGTACTAATAATTTCAATAAATCAATATAACAGAAATTGAAATATAGCTGCTATACATTCAAGTGTACCCTTACAATAACACTGTAACAGAAAATGCAGACAGAAAAGAATGTAGCGCTTTTCAGTATAGATGAAACTAATAAACACCTTTTTATCAATTTTGATCGAAGTTTTCTCTTTTAAAGGAACGTAAAATATGTAGACATCTATAAAAAGTATATGGACATAGTGCAGATTATACAAATTAAGTATAAGAAGGTATCATATTGAAGAAATATTGCACTCACAAACGGAGAGCTGTTAACTCAGCTCTAGTTGGAATCACTTCTAGGTCCGTTTAGGCGACCCACCCCTATTAGCAATGTAATTTCTTTCTATGTGGAAAATAGAAACACACACAATTGCGCAGTATTGCTGGTACAGTGCCCAAAATGTATGAAAGAAATCCCAAATGGGTACTTACAAAATTAGAGTCATTAGGTAATGACTCAATTTCGCAGTGATATGCAGACTGAGGGCTGCACTCCCTTCTTTGGTAGTATAAAAAGCTGGGAACCAGGATGCAGAATTTAAAATAAAAAGTAATACATTTATTCATATAAATAAAATTCACAAATAAAATTGCAACAATGTGCTAAATCCGGAACGCGTTTCGCCACTAACCCTGTGGCTTCATCAACCGGGTAAATTCGTTACTCCAAGTTCCCAATTCTGATTTAAATACTTAAAAGTGGCGGGCAGGGAGCAGGTACACGGTAACCGCCTCAGGTTAGTACCACCCACAGGTACTACGTGTGCAGTCCATGCCTCCCTCTCATGCCGTTATTCCTAGAGAGCTGAAAGAGGTTGTCAGTTCTTCCTCCTTCGTTCTGTAATTTTCTTTTAATCCATAAAAAAGAGAGGGTCCACAGTTCATTTTTCAGTATATTTCGTTACAATAATGCCTTCTGAGGTTCACAATGTCCGCTCTCACTTGGTGTTCCCGATAATTGATACATAAAATTGCAGGAAACACAGTGTCAGTTTCAGATCTTACTAGTATCAATTATTCAATAAATGTCAGAGACAAAATGTAATCCTTTATAACAAGGTCAATATTAAAGGACCACTCTAGGCACCCTGACCACATCAGCTTAATGAAGTGGTCTGGGTGCCAGTTCCAGCTAGGGTTAACCCATTTTTTTATAAACATAGCAGTTTCAGCAATTTAAGTGCATCATAGCCTTTTTCCATAAAATGTGTCTTTATACGTAATGATTGTTGGTCATAATTGTTCAAATCACTGCAATTCCTACGGATCTGTCACGTCTAAACATTTGTTATTGTAACGAGTATATACCCCTACACGCAGGATCCAGCCTAACAGAAGACAGTACAGAGGAGAGATACGTCTACCGGACCTTAGAGTGGCCGGACTCGACGTAATAGGATAAGACAGAGTCAGGAACGATCCGAGGTCAAGGGCACAAAGAGACAGCGAAAACGAAAACTAGCCGGGGACTGGTACACAGGAATCAGCAAGCCGGCAAACAGTACAGAATAGGATAAAGCGAAAACGAAGTCAGAATACAAAGCCAAGGTCAAATACGGAGAAACACAACTGAACACAACAAGCACTAAAGGGAACTGTAGCAGAAACCACGATAGGGCAAGGAACTAAGGGAAAAGGGTAAGTATAAGTAGCCTTCAAACTAATGTGATTGGCTCCTGTCACTTCCACTCCCCCAACAGGTAAGTGTATGGGGTGATTGGCATGACAGGAGCCAATGGGAGCCTTTTTGCAATTTAGGCTCCCACTGTCTCTTTAAGAGCGCGCCCGAGATTCGCGGCGCGCTCTTAGCTGCAGGCGGGACACGTGACCGCTTCTCGCGGTCACTGCCCGCCTTCCTGTCTGAACAGTCGGACGAGCCGCGCGCGGCTCGTGCAGCCGCAGGACCGCGCGCGGCTTGAAGAGAGGACCGCGTCCGGCCCCCGGATAAGGTAAGTACCGCTACAGTACCCCCCCCTGAGGACACGCCCTCCGGGCGGGCAGGACCAGGCCTGGCAGGAAAACGCGAATGGAAAGAACGTACAAGGCGGGGAGCATGAACAGCATCCGCAGAAATCCAACTGCGCTCCTCAGGCCCATAACCCTTCCAATGTACCAAGTACTGAAGCCGACCCCTAAGAAAACGAGAGTCAATAACAGCAGATACTTCGAACTCCTCATGACCCTCCACAGAGACAGGAGGGGGAGGGGGAGTATGCCGGGTATAGCGGTTGCGTACGTAAGGCTTCAACAAAGAGGTGTGAAATACATTGGGTATACGCAGATTCTTAGGCAGACCCAAGGCATAAGAAACGGGATTAACCTTATGTATAATGCGATAAGGACCAATGAAGCGGGGAGCCAATTTCATAGAAGGCACCCGGAGGCGAATATTCCGTGTGGAAAGCAAAACCCTGTCCCCCACAACATAGGAAGGAGCCGCTCTGCGATGCTTGTCAGCCTGAGCCTTCTGGCGGGCAGCAGAGTCCACCAAAGAACGCTGAACCTGCTCCCAAGTATTACGCAAACCAGCCAAATGCTCATCCAGAACTGGCATGCCCTGAGAGGAGAATGCAGCCGGAAGAACAACGGGATGCTGGCCATAGACAACGTAAAAAGGGCTTTTGCCGGAAGAATCATGAGTGGCATTATTCCGAGCAAATTCAGCCCAAGGAAGCAGGTCAGACCAATTGTCCTGATGGTGAGACACAAAACAACGGAGGTACTGCTCAAGAGACTGGTTGGCACGTTCAGCAGCTCCATTAGACTGGGGATGGTAAGCGGAAGAAAATGAGAGGGAAATACCCATCTCCGAACAAAAGGCTTTCCAGTACCTGGAAATAAATTGGCTACCCCTATCGGATACAATAGATAAGGGAATACCATGTAATCGAAACACTTCTCTAGCGAAGATAAGAGCCAATTCCTTGGAAGTGGGCAACTTGCGAAGAGACACAAAGTGAGCCATTTTGGAAAACCGATCTACTATCATTAGGATGACTGTGTTACCATTCGAAGGGGGTAATTCAACAATAAAATCCATTGATAGATTAGACCAAGGTCTCTCGGGAACGGGCAACGGATGCAACAGCCCACAAGGAACTCTACGAGAGGTTTTCATACATGCACAAGTAGTACAAGCACTTATATAGTCAGTAACATCCTTACGTAAGGTATCCCACCAGAAATACCGAGAAACGGCTGACACTGTTTTGGAAATACCAGGATGTCCAGCAGTCTTAGTATCGTGATAAAGTGACAGAATATCCCGTCTCTCGGGAATGTCAACGAACAATTTATCATTAGGCCTCTCGCTGGGTGCCATGCCTTGTTTCGCTTGTATGGCCTGCAAGAGGGACGAGGAAATAGACAATATAGTAGTTGCTATTATCCTGTCTGGGGGAATGACAGGAGTGACATCAATCTCCTGTTTGTCAATAGTCTCGAATTGTCTGGACAGAGCGTCCGCTTTGGTGTTCCGGTCACCTGGCCTATAGGTGATTATATAATTAAAATGAGACAAGAACAGTGACCACCTAGCCTGCCTTGAAGACAATCTTTTAGCTTCGCTAAGGTAGGATAGGTTCTTATGATCTGTAAATATGAGAATAGGATCCTTAGTTCCTTCTAGCAAATGTCTCCATTCTTTGAGTGCTAAAATGATAGCAAGGAGTTCGCGATTACCCACATCATAATTCCTCTCTGCCTTGGACATTTGTTTAGAAAAGAAGCCACAAGGATGCAATGGCTTGTCAGGAGACTCTCTTTGGGATAAGACAGCACCTACCCCTATATCGGAAGCATCAACCTCAAGTATATATGGCAATGAGGGGACAGGATGCTGTAAAATAGGGGCAGAGGCGAACGTAGTTTTAAGAAAGTCAAAAGCCTGAAGTGCCTCAGTAGACCAGACACGTGTATTGCCATCCTTTTTAGTCATACGAGTAATAGGCGCTACTATAGACGAAAAACCTTTGATAAAACGTCTATAATAATTAGAGAAACCCAGAAAACGCTGGATGGCTTTCAGACCTTGCGGCAGAGGCCATTCTATGACTGCAGCGAGCTTCTGGGGATCCATCCGAAAACCCTCGGCGGAAATCAAATACCCTAAAAACTGGACCTCGGACTGGTCGAATAGACATTTTTCTAATTTGCAATAAAGACCATTAGCAAGAAGGGTCTTCAGAACTGTTGTAACATGTCTGTGATGAGCGTGAATGTCAGTAGAATATATTAAAATGTCATCCAAGTACACAATAACAAATGAGTGAATAAAGTCCCTTAAGACATCATTAATACATTCTTGGAACACTGCTGGGGCATTGCAAAGCCCAAATGGCATGACGGTATACTCATAATGACCTGACCGAGTGTTAAAGGCTGTCTTCCATTCGTGGTCCTTTTTAATACGTATCAAATTGTATGCTCCTCTAAGATCTAATACCGTAGCATGTTTGAGCCTGTCAAACAATTCTGTTAGAGGTATAGGGTAAGCATTTTTGATGGTGATCTTGTTAAGACCTCTATAATCAATGCAAGGTCTTAAATCACCTTCTTTCTTTGATACAAAGAAGAACCCCGCTCCAGCCGGAGAAGAGGATCTTCTAATAAATCCCTTGTCTAATGACTCTTTAATGTACTCCTCCATGACACGGTTTTCTTGAACCGATAGGGGGTACACCCTGCCCTTAGGAGGTATAGTACCAGGCAACAAATCAATAGCACAATCGTAGGGTCTGTGAGGCGGTAATTTGTCAGCCTCTCTTTTATCAAAGACAGTCTTTAAAGTTAAATACTGAGAGGGTATTGTCGTAGATAAAGGAGGAACAGTAGGAACGTTAATAGAATTCACAGGCGTGACTTCAATAGTACATGACTCATGGCAGGCTTCACTCCATGATTTTATCTGCCCTGTCTCCCAGTCAAAAATGGGATTGTGGGCACGTAACCATGGATACCCTAACACCAACTGTGAAGAGGGAGAGGTGATGACCTGGAACCGAATGGTTTCATAGTGTAGAACCCCTGTGTACATGTGTAGCGGTGCAGTCTCGTGAGTAACAACAGGAGATATCAATGGTCTACCATCTATGGCCTCAACGGCCAAGGGTATCTCCTTCTCTCTGATGGGAATATTGTTTCTCTTTACAAAACCAGAGTCTATAAAGTTCTCGGCTGCCCCAGAATCAACCAGGGCGTCTATGTTTTCAACTATACAACTCTCTCCCATATGTAAAGAAACAGGGAGAAGCAGTCGGTTAGGAGGCAATGTAGGAGACTTAGAAATCACACCCAAGGCCAGTCCCCTATAAGGTCTTAGGTGCGAGAGTTTTCCGGGAGCAGAGGACACTCCTTTACCATATGGTCTCTCTTACCACAATATAGGCAGAGTCCCTCCCTTCTCCTATGTAATTTCTCAGTATCTGAGAGTTTGGCAACCCCTAATTGCATAGGTTCCTCTTCAGATACTTTAACACTCTCCGGTATATTAACTCTGGGTTGAATAGGTGTAACAAAACGTCTATTCCTGTTCTTAGTATAGAGCCTGTCACGAATCCTATTATCTATATCGATGATGTAGTCAATAATGTCCTCTAAGGCAATAGGAAGCTCCTTAGCTGCTACCTCATCCAATATAGAGTCTGATAAACCTTCCATGAAGGCCGTAGTTAACCCATTATTGGTCCAATCGACCTGTGAGGCAAGGGTACGAAACTGTATAGCGTAATCAGCCACAGACCTAGAACCCTGTTTAACCCTCATTAATGCTCTAGCGGCATTCTTAGACCTTTTCATAGTATCAAAAGTTCTGCGAAAAGCTGTTAGGAAACTGTGAAAGTTATGCACCATAGGTCCATTAGCCTCCCAAATAGGGTTTGCCCATTCAAGTGCTTTGTCGGTAAGTTGGTGCATAAAGAACCCAACTTTAGACCTCTCTGTGGGAAATGAACGTGGATACATTTCAAAATGAAACTCTATTTGGTTAATGAACCCTCTGCATGTCTTAGAATCCCCTCCATACCTAGGAGGAGGCGTTAAATGTGCTGTAGCGTTAGGCATAGTCGATACTTCAGGAAGCAGGGGTGCAGGAGGGTTAGGTGCGGTTGCTGGAATGGTTCTAGCTAAGAGCGTCTGGAGAGCCTGAGCTATTTGATCCATACGGTGATCCTGCTCTACAAATCTAGCCTCATGGGTCGCCATCTGTTGAGCTAAATCTGCGGGGTCCATGGCCCTATCGTAATGTAACGAGTATATACCCCTACACGCAGGATCCAGCCTAACAGAAGACAGTACAGAGGAGAGATACGTCTACCGGACCTTAGAGTGGCCGGACTCAACGTAATAGGATAAGACAGAGTCAGGAACGATCCGAGGTCAAGGGCACAAAGAGACAGCGAAAACGAAAACTAGCCGGGGACTGGTACACAGGAATCAGCAAGCCGGCAAACAGTACAGAATAGGATAAAGCGAAAACGAAGTCAGAATACAAAGCCAAGGTCAAATACGGAGAAACACAACTGAACACAACAAGCACTAAAGGGAACTGTAGCAGAAACCACGATAGGGCAAGGAACTAAGGGAAAAGGGTAAGTATAAGTAGCCTTCAAACTAATGTGATTGGCTCCTGTCACTTCCACTCCCCCAACAGGTAAGTGTATGGGGTGATTGGCATGACAGGAGCCAATGGGAGCCTTTTTGCAATTTAGGCTCCCACTGTCTCTTTAAGAGCGCGCCCGAGATTCGCGGCGTGCTCTTAGCTGCAGGCGGGACACGTGACCGCTTCTCGCGGTCACTGCCCGCCTTCCTGTCTGAACAGTCGGACGAGCCGCGCGCGGCTCGTGCAGCCGCAGGACCGCGCGCGGCTTGAAGAGAGGACCGCGTCCGGCCCCCGGATAAGGTAAGTACCGCTACAGTTATGAAGGAACACAACTGCAGATTTCTTATAGTTTGAATATTTATTATAAAAAGTAAAAGGTATTGACTTTAAGTCCAATTACAGGTACTGTAGCTTTAATTAGTAAACGATAACTGAAGTCCACAATTATAGGCACTGTAGCTTTAAGTAGTAAACGATAACTGAAGTCCACAATTACAGGCACTGTAGCTTTAAGTAGTAAACGATAACTGAAGTCCACAATTATAGGCACTGTAGCTTTAAGTAGTAAACGATAACTGAAGTCCACAATTACAGGCACTGTAGCTTTAAGTAGTAAACGATAACTGAAGTCCACAATTATAGGCACTGTAGCTTTAAGTAGTAAACGGTAGTAATTAGCAGACACTGAATCAGAAAGAGTCTCTTAGTAGTATTAATGAATTAGGTGATAAGAAGTTACAATAGCTGTTCCATAGACTTTAACTGAAGCAAGACAGATGCAGCTAACTGAGATAAAGTATGAGTTGAAGTTAGCTGTAACGGGTTTGTTTTATCGAAGGACTTTGGAGACAGGAAATAACAACTTTGAGATGCAACGCTTATCACAGAGGTTTTACTTAGCTTCCGGCACATAGAACACTGGTTCCCGAGATCTCCTCAGAGGCGGTTATCCTGAATGGAGAGAGTTCAGCTTTAGTCGTGGATGAGGAAAGGTGAAGGGAACTTGAAGTCTTCTAGTCCGGTCCGGTAACAGAGGGCTTTCACAACGATGTTGCAGCCGGTTCGTGAGTACGGAACGTAGTTCAATAATCCAGCGTCGATCAGCTGGTGCGGTCGGATTAAATAGGGAGACCGTGTCATAAAGAGGTGTGGCTAAGCTCCGTGGAACCAGGAAGTAAGAGGATACCATAATTAAGGCATGACAGTATCCCCTCCTTAATGAGCAACCTCTGGGTGCTATTGACTTGGCTTAGAAGGGTAACGCTTGTGAAATTTGGAAATCAATTTGTCAGCATGAACGACAGAGGAGTTTTCCCATGTATCTTCATCAATTCCATATCCTTTCCATCTGATGAGGTATTGTAAGGAGCCACGATGGATCCTTGAATCCAGTATACTTTGAATTTCGTATTCTTCTTCACCCTGGACCAATATGGGATCAGGAGAAGTAGTGACATTTCTTTGGAAAGGGTCAGGATGATGAGGCTTCAACAAGGACACATGAAAAACAGGATGTAGCTTTAAAGTTGGTGGAAGTTTCAATTTAACAACATTACGGTTGATAACCGATATTATTGGAAAAGGACCAAGAAAAAGAGAACTTAACTTCTTTGATGGACGATTTGTAGAGATGTTCTTTGAGGAAAGCCAGACAAGATCACCGATTTTATAAGAGGGTGAAGGTTGTCTTTTTGTATCAAAAAACTTCTTTTGATTGGAGGAGGCCAATTCTAGATTCTCATGCAATTTCTTGAATAAAGAGGACATATGAGAGATTTGATTCGAATCGCAGAGATTAGATGAAGAAACTGTCTGAGCAGGAAATGAGGAAGGATGAAATCCATAATTGGATAGAAATGGAGTCATTTTACTGCTGGTATGAAAAGAGTTATTGTATGCGAATTCTGCCATAGGTAACCAAGTTATCCAATCGTCTTGTAAGTGAGAGCAATAACATCGTAGATATTGTTCTAAGCATTGGTTGACTCTTTCAGTTTGTCCATCTGTTTGAGGATGATATGCAGATGATAGTTTACGTTGGATATGAAGAGTGGCACATAATGCATTCCAGAATTTGGAAGTGAATTGAGTTCCTCGGTCTGAAATGATTTCGTCTGGCAGTCCGTGAAGTTTAACTATGTTATCAAGAAATATTTTCGAAAGTTCAGAGGATGAGGGTAACTTCTTTAAAGGAATGAAATTAGACATTTTCGTGAAGCGGTCTACTACCACTAAAATGGTGGTATGATGATGAGAAGGAGGTAATTCTACCAAGAAATCCATAGAAATGGATTGCCAAGGTCGTTCAGGAATTGGTAAATTCAATAATTGACCAAATGGTTGATGATGGACATGTTTTGATCTTTGGCATACAGAACAAGATTTGACATAAGATTCAATAGTTTGGTCTTGACGAGGCCACCAATAGTGTCTTTTAGACAATTCAAGGGTCTTTTTTATACCTGGATGACCTGCCAGAGGAGAATCATGAATAAATTCGAGTACTTTAATTCTGAAAGAGGGAGGTACATAAATCCGGTCTTTAAAATAGTAGAGACCGTTTTTCTTGGATAATTTAATTGATTTAGGAAGTTCAAGAGCATCTTCACTGAGATCTTTAATGTCATCAATAAGAGAAGATAAGATTCCAATGACTTTAGGCGAAGGAGGTTCAATTTGAGTGTCTTTATGGATCCTGGAAAGGGCATCAGCCTTTTTGTTTCTAGACCCAGGTCTAAAGACGATTTGGAAGTTGAACCGGGAAAAAAAGAGATTCCATCTTACTTGTCGAGCAGACAGTGTTTTATTGGAGTGAAGATATTCGAGATTTTTATGGTCAGTATATATGATTAAAGAGTTCTGAGCACCTTCAAGAAGGTGTCTCCAGGTTTCTAAAGCCACTTTGATACTTAATAATTATTTTTCTCCTGTAGGATAATTCTTTTTCGGCAGGAGATAATGATCGTGAGAAGAAGGCGACAGGATGAAGAGGTTCTTGAGGAGTTTTGTGTTGAGAAAGGACAGCTCCAATTGCAATTTCCGAAGCATCCGTTTCAAGGACATAAAGATATGAAGGATTTGGAAGTTGAAGAATAGGAGCTGTTGTAAACCTTCTCTTTAATTCATTGAAGGCAGTTTGAGCCTTCTCATTCCAATCGAAGGGATGTTTTTTACTGTTAAGTTGATTGAGTGGGTGAGCTATCTCAGAATAGTTTTTAATAAATTTTCTGTAGAAGTTGGCGAACCCTAGAAATCGCTGTAATTCTTTTACTGTAGAGGGAACAGGCCAGTTGATGATACAATCGACTTTTGAATTATCCATACCTATTGAATGAGGGGAGATAACATAACCTAAGAAGGTTATTTCTTTGACGTGAAAAATAAATTTTTCGGGTTTAGCGAATAATTTGTGAGTTCTGAGTCTGGATAACACCCATCTGACATGTTTTCTATGTTCCTCAGGAGTGTTGGAGTATATGAGAATATCATCTAAATAAATGATGACACAGACGTCCAATAGGTCTCTAAAGATATCATTTATGAAATGTTGAAAAGTTGCAGGGGCGTTGCAGAGGCCAAAAGGCATCACCAGATATTCGAAGAGGCCATATCTTGTTCGGAAAGCAGTTTTCCATTCATCATTAGCCTTTATCCTGATGAGATTATATGCCCCGCGAAGGTCAAGCTTAGTGTAGATGGTAGCAGTTTTCAATCGTTCAACCAGTTCATTGATGAGGGGAAGAGGATAACGATTTTTAACTGTTATTTTGTTTAAGGCTCTGTAATCAATGATAGGACGTATAGTCTGGTCCTTGTTTCTTACAAAAAACATACTTGAGGCAGCAGGTGAACTAGAGGGTCTAATGAACCCTTTCCGTAGATTTTCATCTAGATATTCTTTGAGAATTTGCAATTCAGCCTCAGAGAGAGGGTAGATGTGCCCAAAAGGTACTGGGGCACCAGGTATGAGGTCTATAGGACAATCGTAGGAACGATGAGGTGGGAGCGTTTCAGCTTCTTTTTTACTGAAGACATCTGAAAAGTCTGAATAACAAGAAGGTATGGTTGGTTCCTTGGAGATCTGAAGAATAGGAATTTGCTGTAAACATGTTTCTTTACAATAATGTGAGTTAAAGGTGAGAGAGAAAGGAGACCAAGAAATTTGAGGGTTGTGGTTCCTTAACCAGTTGATCCCTATTATAACGGGATAGAGAGGTGATGGAATAACATCAAATACTAGAAATTCAGTATGAATATGATTGGTGGTTACCTTTAGAGGGATGGTTTCATGAAGAATCGGTCCCGAGGAGATAAAGGAGCCGTCAATCACTTTAATAGGAACAGAAATGGTTTTTCGAACACAAGGAATTTTATTCTTTGTTACAAAGGTTGAATCGATGAATACTCCATTTGCACCTGAATCGATGATAGCTTCAGTAACAATTCTCACCTTACCCCACTGTATTACAAGGGATATAGGTGTGAACGGAGTGGTCAGTGTTGAGGGGAGTGCACTGAAGATCGCAGAGGTATAGGCTTGCCTACCGGCTTTTGTCCGTTTTAATAAGGGACAATCAGAAACCAGATGATCTTGAGAGGCACAATACATGCATAGGTTTAATTGACGTCTTCGGTTCTTCTCTGCAGGAGTGAGAGGACTTCTTATTACCCCTATTTCCATAGGTTCACTTGGTAAGGAAGTCTTTTCTGGAGCTTTTGAGGGAGTAAAAGGTTTACGGTCTTTAGAATGTAAAAGGGCTTTTTCGGCCTTTCTTTCTCTTAATCTTCTGTCAATGCTGATTGATAAGTGAATTAGAGCGTTCAAAGTAGTAGGGAGTTCTGTTCTAGATAGTTCATCTTTTACAGCTTCAGATAAACCAATTCGAAATTGGTTGCGCAATGTGATGTCATTCCATTGCGTTTCTACTGCCCATCTTTTAAATTCAGCAATGTAATCTTCAACGGGTCTATTTCTTTGTTGTAGAGTTCTGATTGTTAAATCAGCTGTAGCTTGTTTGTTAGGATCTTCATAGAGAAGAGACATGGCTTCAAAAAATTCATCCAGTGAGTCTAAGATGGGGTCATCGTTTTCCAGAAAGGAATGGGCCCATGACATAGGTTCACCTCTTAGAAAGGAAATAACCGAACAAACTTTAGTTCTTTCTGTAGGATAAGATCTAGGTTTCAAAGCAATTAATAATTTGCAGGTGTTGAGGAACTCCCTGTATTTTGAACGATCTCCAGAGAACTTTTCAGGGTTACATACAGCAGGATCACTAGCCGAGTGCAGAATAGTATGAGGAGTATGAGTTTGTAGATCTCTGACATAAGTGAGAATTCTTTCGTTAGTAACTTGCAGGTCTTGCACACCTTGGGCTAGTGTATCAACTCTTTGATTCAGCGTAGTTATAGTAGAATCGAAATCTGCTGGATCCATTACAATGGCTGGATTATTCTGTCACGTCTAAACATTTGTTATGAAGGAACACAACTGCAGATTTCTTATAGTTTGAATATTTATTATAAAAAGTAAAAGGTATTGACTTTAAGTCCAATTACAGGTACTGTAGCTTTAATTAGTAAACGATAACTGAAGTCCACAATTATAGGCACTGTAGCTTTAAGTAGTAAACGATAACTGAAGTCCACAATTACAGGCACTGTAGCTTTAAGTAGTAAACGATAACTGAAGTCCACAATTATAGGCACTGTAGCTTTAAGTAGTAAACGATAACTGAAGTCCACAATTATAGGCACTGTAGCTTTAAGTAGTAAACGGTAGTAATTAGCAGACACTGAATCAGAAAGAGTCTCTTAGTAGTATTAATGAATTAGGTGATAAGAAGTTACAATAGCTGTTCCATAGACTTTAACTGAAGCAAGACAGATGCAGCTAACTGAGATAAAGTATGAGTTGAAGTTAGCTGTAACGGGTTTGTTTTATCGAAGGACTTTGGAGACAGGAAATAACAGCTTTGAGATGCAACGCTTATCACAGAGGTTTTACTTAGCTTCCGGCACATAGAACACTGGTTCCCGAGATCTCCTCAGAGGCGGTTATCCTGAATGGAGAGAGTTCAGCTTTAGTCGTGGATGAGGAAAGGTGAAGGGAACTTGAAGTCTTCTAGTCCGGTCCGGTAACAGAGGGCTTTCACAACGATGTTGCAGCCGGTTCGTGAGTACGGAACGTAGTTCAATAATCCAGCGTCGATCAGCTGGTGCGGTTGGATTAAATAGGGAGACCGTGTCATAAAGAGGTGTGGCTAAGCTCCGTGGAACCAGGGAGTAAGAGGATACCATAATTAAGGCATGACAGGATCCTAAGAAACTGCCCCTTATTGGCGTTCTCAAACCATGGGGAATGGTGACTACTTATATTTTCAATAAAACTATTGCAGTCTACTTTTTTGAAATGGTTTTTGGTTTTTATTTTCCCCTCTTCTATGTAAATATCTAGATCTAGGAAGGTTACTAGTTCTCTACTCCATATACTACTCAATTTAATCCCCCAATCATCATTATTCAAAAATGCTAAAAATTCCATCAAGTCTGTTTCTTCCCCCTTCCATATAAATAAAATATCGTCGATATATCGGCCATAGTAAACCAAGCTTGCTCCCCAACTATGCCCATCATAAATGTGAGAATCTTCCCAAAAAGCCATAAACAAATTGGCATAGCTGGGGGCAAACTTGGTTCTCATGGCCGTTCCGTTCTTCTGAAGGAAGAAGGTATCGTCGTACCAGAAATAATTATTGTTTAAAATAAGCACTATCCCTTCAAGAATAAAAGAAATCTGTTCTGGTAAAAAATCCTCTGATTTCTTTAAAAAATATTCTACTGCTTTACATCCATAACTATGAGGGATATTGCTATATAGAGCTGCCACATCACTTGTGACCAAAAAGCAGTCACTATCCCAGGTTTTAGTCTGCAAATGGTTTAGAACTGTAATAGTATCTTTAATATGTGATTTCGTTTTAAAAACTAATGGTTGAAGTTGGACATCTATATATTGGGATAGACGACTTGAAATAGAGTCTATGCCAGCTATGATTGGTCTACCTGGTGGATTATTAACATCCTTATGGACTTTCGGCAAAAAATAAAATACCGGAATTTTGGGAAATTTGATATTTAAAAACTCAAATTATTTTTGGTTTAAAATATTCTGTTTAAAACCTTTTTCAAAATATTCTAAAAACAATTTACAGATGTCTTCACTTGGATTTTTGCTTAGTTTCTGGTAGGTGTTGGGATCTTTTAAAATATTCTCTGCCTCCCTATTATAAAACTGTTTGGACATAAGAACTATTCCCCCCCCTTTATCCGCGGGCTTAATGACCAGATTCTTATCTGTTTGGTGGTCTTTAAGTGCCTTTTTCTCCGCTAATGAAAGGTTATGTTTATACTTGTCTTTTGGAGCAATTTTCTTGATCTCAGACATGACCATGGTTTCAAACGAGATAATCTCGTCCGAAATCATGTGTTTAGGGTAAAAGGAGGACTTATTTCTCAAAATAGTATGTTTAAATCCTGAGGTATCTCTGTTATTGCACTTTTACTTTTTCCTTCTCTATCCAATGGTTCTTTCATAAAACATTTTTTTAAACAGAAACTTTGTTTAAAACGGTTTAAATCTATATACATGTCAAAATGGTTCAGACCTGTGTTTGGGGTAAATTTTAATCCCTTGTTGAGTACTGATTTATGTTCTGTGTCTAAAAATTTTTCACTTAGATTAAAGATGCCTTTTATCAGTTCCGTTGGTTTAGATCTCTCCTTTTTGATCTGTATAAGTCTTCCTCCCCTTCTTCCTCTACATCTGAAGCTCTTCTTTTCCTGGGATTGGCGGGGATATCTAACCCTGAATTTGGTTTGTGTCGGTCTTTGAGTTTGTATTGTTGAAAAACCTCTTCCTCTTTTTGGTCAGATAGGGGTTCATACCTATTAGATATAGGGATCCCATCTCTAGCATATTGTTTTTTATAGGGTCTTTGTTCCTCATAACCCTGGGAATCTCTTCTATTTTGAGAGTTTCTTCTATTCCCATAGTTATAGGAACCCTTCTCTCTCCTCTTCCCTATATATGTGAAACCCCTATCGCTCTTATATGAGTTATGGCGTGGTCTGTACCCCTCTCTTATCCCGTATTGTTCGTACTTCCTTGGATATTGGGGTCTAAACTGATTATGGTTATAGCTCTGATCTCCATATATCTTGTTAGGCTCATCTCCATCTCTCTGTTTTTGTTTTATAGGGCTATCTTGTTTCTCTCTTCTATAAATTTGTTGTTGGTTATATTTCGAAAGGGACCTTACTTGTTTCAGCTCATAGTCCTGTGTGTCTCTAAGGTATTTTCTCTTTTCGACCCCTATTACATCTTTTTCTAATCTGTCTAAATTTTTCTCAATATGCATTGTCATATTCTCAAATTGTTCATCATTGGAGGAATTGAGTAAAGTGTCTTGACATCTATTTATATCTTTATCTAATTCTTTTAAGTTTTCTTTCCTACTTTTTATGATCAAATCCATACTTGTGAAAGAAAAACTCTCCAACATGCTGTTCCATTCTTCCATAAAGTTATCGTTATCTTTATCAAAAGTGGGTGTTTTAAAATATCTCAGGCCCCTAGGAGTGATCTTCTCCTTAATGTATTTTTCTAACGTGGCTATCTCCCACTTAATCTTTAATTCTTTCTCCAATAGTCTTTCTAATTCATTGCTTACTTTAGATGTCGATGTTTGTGGTCTTATGGTAATTTTATTAGACCAATTAGCTAATTCATGTTCCATATTTATATGAATATTTCTTCTTTTATCAAACAATGACGTGATGTTTTTGCTTAGCAGCTGTTACCGTTTATACAGAAGGATACAAGTATAATGGCAAAAAAATAATTGTAACGAGCGCTAATTTGTACTAATAATTTCAATAAATCAATATAACAGAAATTGAAATATAGCTGCTATACATTCAAGTGTACCCTTACAATAACACCGTAACAGAAAATGCAGACAGAAAAGAATGTAGCGCTTTTCAGTATAGATGAAACTAATAGATCACCTTTTTTTTTTTTATCAATTTTGATCGAAGTTTTCTCATTTAAAGGAACGTAAAATATGTTGACATCTATAAAAAAACATATGGACATAGTGCAGATTATACAAATTAAGTATAAGAAGGTATCATATTGAAGAAATATTGCACTCACAAACGGAGAGCTGTTAACTCAGCTCTAGTTGGAATCACTTCTAGGTCCGTTTAGGCGACCCACCCCTATTAGCGATGTAATTTCTTTCTATGTGGAAAATAGAAACACACACAATTGCGCAGTATTGCTGGTACAGTGCCCAAAATGTATGAAAGAAATCCCAAATGGGTACTTACAAAATTAGAGTCATTAAGTAATGACTCAATTTCGGAGCGATATGCAGACTGAGGGCTGCACTCCCTTCTTTGGTAGTATAAAAAGCTGGGAACCAGGATGCAGAATTTAAAATAAAAAGTAATACATTTATTCATATAAATAAAATTCACAAATAAAATTGCAACAATGTGCCAAATCCGGAACGCGTTTCGCCACTAACCCTGAGGCTTCATCAACCGGGTAAATTCGTTACTCCAAGTTCCCAATTCTGATTTAAATACTTAAAAGTGGCGGGCAGGGAGCCGGTACACGGTAACCGCCTCACGTTAGTACCACCCACAGGTACTACGTGTGCGGTCCATGTGTCACGTTTAAACATTTGTTATGAAGGAACACAACTGCAGATTTCGTATAGTTGAATATTTATTAACGAAAGTAAAAGGTAAAGACTTTAATTCCAATTTACAGGTAGCTTTAAGTAGTAAACGATAACTGAAGTCCACAATTACAGGCACTGTAGCTTTAAGTAGTAAATGATAACTGAAGTCCACAGTTACAGGCACTGTAGCTTTAAGGAGTAAACGGTAGTAAATTGCAGACACTGAATCAATAAAGAGTCTCTTAGTAGAGTAAACGGTTTAGGTGATAAGTAATTACAATAGCTGTTCCATACTTTAACTGAAGCAAGACAGATGCAGATAACTGATATAAAGTATGAGTTGAAGTTAGCTGTAACGGTTTTGTATTATCGAAGGATTTTGGAGACAGGAAATAACAGCTTGAGATGCAATGCTTATCACAGAGGTTTTACTTAGCTTCCGGCACATAGAACACTGGTTCCCGAGATCTCCTCAGAGGCGTATGAAGAGTGTTTAATCTTTAGTCGTGGATGAGGAGAGGTGCAGGGAACTTTGCAGAGTCTTTCAGTCCGGTCTGGTAGCAGAGGCTTTCACAACGAAGTTGTAGCCGGGTTGTGAGTAAGGAACGTAGTTCAATAATCCAGCCCTGATCAGCTGGTGCAGTCAGATTAAATAGGCAGACCGTGTCATAAAGGGGTGTGGCTAGGCTCCGTGGAACCAGGAAGTAAGAGGATACCATAGTTAAGGCATGACAGTACCCCCTCTTTAATGAGCAACCTCTGGGTGCTATTGACTTGGTTTAGAAGGGTAACGCTTGTGAAATTTGGAAACCAATTTGTCAGCATGAACGACAGAGGAGTTTTCCCATGTATCTTCATCAATTCCATATCCTTTCCATCTGATGAGGTATTGTAAGGAGCCACGATGGATCCTTGAATCCAGTATACTTTGAATTACTTATTCTTCTTCACCCTGGACCAATATGGGATCAGGAGAAGTAGTGACATTTCTTTGGAAAGGGTCAGGATGATGAGGCTTCAACAAGGACAATTGATTGGATCTTTGGCATACAGAACAAGATTTGACATAAGATTCGATAGTTTGGTCTTGACGAGGCCACCAACAGTATCTTTTAGACAATTCAAGGGTCCTTTTCATACATGGATGACCTGCCAGAGGAGAATCATGAATAAATTCAAGTACTTTAATTCTGAAAGAGGGAGGTACATAAATCCGGTCTTTAAAATAGTAGAGACCATTTTTCTTGGATAATTTCATTGATTTAGGAAGTTCAAGAGCATCTTCACTGAGACCTTTAATGTCGTCAATAAGAGAAGATAAGATTCCAATGACTTTAGGCAAAGGAGGTTCTTGAGGAGTTTTGTGTTGAGAAAGGACAGCTCCAATTGCAAATTCCAAAGCATCCGTTTCAAGGACATAAGGATATGAAGGATTTGGAAGTTGAAGGATAGGAGCTGTTGTAAACTTTCTCTTTAATTCACCAATGACTGTAGGAGGAGGAGACTCCAGTTCGGTGTCAGAACAACATGAGGTTTTAGCTGGTTCTTTCGTAGACTGAAGAATTGGAATTTGCTGTAAACATGTTTCTTTACAATAATGTGAGTTAAAGGTGAGAGAGAAAGGAAACCATGAGATTTGAGGGTTGTGGTTCCTTAACCAGTTGATCCCTAATATAATAGGAAAAAATGGTGATGAGATAACATCAAATATAAGACTTTCCGTATGAGTATGATTGATGGTTACTTTTAGAGGGACGGATTCATGAAGTATTGGTCCCGATGAGATGAGGGACCCGTCAATCACTTTAACAGGTACAGAAGTTCTTTTACGAACACAAGGAATTTTATTCTTTGTTACAAAGGCTGAGTCGATGAATACTCCATTTGCACCGGAATCGATAACAGCCTTGGTTATGATTCTTTTATTGTCCCACTGTAATACAAGAACGATAGGGGACATTTGAGTATTTGCTGTAGAGGGAAGTACGCTTAGGATGGAAGAGGCATGAGACTGCCTTCTGCCTTTTATCCGTTTTAATGAAGGACAATCAGAGACTAAATGAACTTGAGAGGCACAATACATGCAGAGGTTTAACATACGTCTTCGATTTTTCTCTTCAGGAGTGAGGGGACTTCTTATTATCCCTATTTCCATAGGTTCGCTTGGTATGGAATTCTTATCTGGAGCTTTTGAGGGAGTGAAAGGTTTGCGGTCTTTTGAATGTGAAAGGGCTTTTTCGGCCTTTCTTTCTCTTAATCTTCTGTCAATGCTGATTGATAGGCGAATTAGAGCGTTCAAATTAGTAGGGAGTTCTGTTCTAGATAATTCATCTTTTACAGCTTCCGATAAACCAATTCGAAACTGGTTGCGCAATGTGATGTCATTCCATTGCGTTTCTATAGCCCATCTTTTGAATTCAGCAATGTAATCTTCAACGGGTCTATTTCTTTGCTGTAGTGTTCTGATTGTTAAATCAGCTGTAGCTTGTTTGTTAGGATCTTCATAGAGACGTGACATGGCTTCAAAAAATTCATCTAGTGAATCTAAAATGGGGTCATCGTTTTCCAGAAAGGAATGAGCCCATGACATAGGTTCACCTCTTAGAAAGGAAATAACCGAACAAACTTTAGTTCTTTCTGTAGGATAGGATCTAGGTTTCAAAGCAATTAAAAGTTTGCAAGAGTTGAGGAACTCCCTGTATCTGGAACGATCTCCATAGAACTTTTCAGGGTTACACACAGCAGGATCACTAGCCGAGTGCAGAGTAGTATGAGGAGTATGAGTTTGTAAATCTCTGATATAAGTGAGAAGTCTTTCATTAGTAACTTGCAGGTCTTGCACACTTTGGGCTAGTGCATTAACTCTTTGATTCAGCGTAGTTATAGTAGAATCGAAATCTGCTGGATCCATTACAATGGCTGGATTATTCTGTCACGTTTAAACATTTGTTATGAAGGAACACAACTGCAGATTTCGTATAGTTGAATATTTATTAACGAAAGTAAAAGGTAAAGACTTTAATTCCAATTTACAGGTAGCTTTAAGTAGTAAACGATAACTGAAGTCCACAATTACAGGCACTGTAGCTTTAAGTAGTAAATGATAACTGAAGTCCACAGTTACAGGCACTGTAGCTTTAAGGAGTAAACGGTAGTAAATTGCAGACACTGAATCAATAAAGAGTCTCTTAGTAGAGTAAACGGTTTAGGTGATAAGTAATTACAATAGCTGTTCCATACTTTAACTGAAGCAAGACAGATGCAGATAACTGATATAAAGTATGAGTTGAAGTTAGCTGTAACGGTTTTGTATTATCGAAGGATTTTGGAGACAGGAAATAACAGCTTGAGATGCAATGCTTATCACAGAGGTTTTACTTAGCTTCCGGCACATAGAACACTGGTTCCCGAGATCTCCTCAGAGGCGTATGAAGAGTGTTTAATCTTTAGTCGTGGATGAGGAGAGGTGCAGGGAACTTTGCAGAGTCTTTCAGTCCGGTCTGGTAGCAGAGGCTTTCACAACGAAGTTGTAGCCGGGTTGTGAGTAAGGAACGTAGTTCAATAATCCAGCCCTGATCAGCTGGTGCAGTCAGATTAAATAGGCAGACCGTGTCATAAAGGGGTGTGGCTAGGCTCCGTGGAACCAGGAAGTAAGAGGATACCATAGTTAAGGCATGACACCATGCCTCCCTCTCACGCCGTTATTCCTAGAGAGCTGAAAGAGGTTGTCAGTTCTTCCTCCTTCGTTCTGTAATTTTCTTTTAATCCATAAAGAAGAGAGGGTCCACAGTTCATTTTTCAGTATATTTCGTTACAATAATTCCTTCTGAGGTTCACAATGTCCGCTCTCACTTGGTGTTCCCGTTAATTGATACATAAAATTGCAGGAAACACAGTGTCAGTTTCAGATCTTACTAGTATCAATTATTCAATAAATGTCAGAGACAAAATGTAATCCTTTATAACAAGGTCAATATTAATCTTGATTCTAGTGCATTTGACATATTTCATTCATCTCTCGCTTGTTATTTTCTATAATCATCTATTATAACTTTGAAAAATGCTCATTGAATTTAGAACGGAGTCAAAGAGACAACCGTTCTTATTTTAAATCATTTATTCAGTCCATTTAATTACTTTATATTACATCTACAATTATTCTATACCACATTTTAGATTTAATACTATGTAGAATAGCGAGTATATAACGAAAAAATATTTTTCTTCCACCTAGTAACTATAAGCAGTAAACCCTGCAATAAGCACATAACAATAATTTAAAGTTCCAAAACTAAAAAACTTAGCTTAACAATAATTTAAAGTAAAATACTTAAATATAAATACTCTATTTCGTACCATCTAAAACCTTACTATCCAATGCATTATAAATCGAATATGATATAATAGTAAGGGCTAGCGTTTAGTGTAAATAGTAAAATTAAAAAATTAGCTCCACTATTAAAAACCTACCTTAGAAATATATAATTTATAACTATAATATCATTAAAAAAAATAATAATATACACATAAATTATGCCAAGATCCCACAAAACACCGAATTATAAAAAATGACATAATTCAAAATCTGAATTTAAGCCATTAGGGATGAGAGTGTTAAGTTTGTAAATCCACTCCATCTCACTTCTACCCAGTTCCCTCACAAAATCTCCCCCTCTCCAGTTTTTATTAATTTTATTTATTCCTGTAAAGGTTAAACCTTCCGGTTTCTGGTTGTGGAATTTCTTAAAATGACTAGAAACACTATGTTGTTCATAGCCCGTTTGAATCTTGTAAATGTGTTCTCTTATCCTAATATGTAGGGGTCTAGTTGTTCTACCCACATACCATAAACTTGGAGTAACAAATTTACCCGGTTGATGAAGCCACAGGGTTAGTGGTGAAACGCGTTCTGGATTTGGCACATTGTTGCAATTTTATTTGTGAATTTTATTTGTATGAATAAATGTATTACTTTTTATTTTAAATTCGAAATATTTTCCTTCAGGAGTAAGTACAGGCGCCCTGCTTTGAACCTTTTCAATATCAAGCAGTAGAGGAGAGTGTACTTTAAGGCTGGTATTGGTTACAATATACTGTTTGGGGATTATAGAAGACATAGGGACCTCCGCGAAAATGGCAGGTTCATGTTGGCGTGAGAGAGCGTCTGCCTTAGTATTCTTGGAGTCTGTAGGTAAGTATGTAATTAAAATGGGCAAAGAACAGGGACCAGCGAGCTTGCCTAGCGGACAATCATTTGACCTCTCCAATGAAAGATAAATTCTTATGGTCAGTCAAAATAGTAACTGGTTGTAAAGTCCCTTCTAATAGATGCCGCCATTCCTTTAAAGCCAATATCACAGCCAACAGTACTCTGTCTCCAATGTCATACCTTTTCTCTGTGTCAGTCAATTTTTTAGAGAAGAAACCACACGGATGCAGCGGTTTATCCAACCCCTGTCTTTGAGAAAGTACAGCCCCTATAACAGTCTCAGAAGCATCAACTTCCAGTAGGAAAGGTAAAGAAGTGTCAGGGTGAACCAAAATCGGGGCAGAGGCAAAAGTCTCCTTGAGGGTCTTGAAGGCAGCCAAAGCCTCCTTAGTCCAAACTTTGGTATTAGCACCCTTCTTAGTCATGTTAGTAATGGGTGCTATTATAGATGAGAATCCGTTAATGAAGCGCCTATAATAATTGGAGAATCCGACAAACCTCTGCATGGCCTTGAGTCCAGTGGGTAAAGGCCAGTCTAAGATAGACTGAAGTTTAATAGGGTCCATCTTGAAACCCTCATCGGAAATGACATAACCCAGGAAATCTATCTGGGTTTGGTCAAAACTACATTTCTCCAATTTGCAGTACAAACCGTGTTGTAAAAGCCTACGCAACACACTTCTTACTTGTCTGTGGTGAATTTCCTTGTCTCTGGAATGTATTAGTATATCGTCCAGGTATACTATTACGCATTCCTCTTGAAATTCTCTCAACACCTCATTGATTATGGCATTACTGTATATTCATAGTGACCGTAAAGGGTATTGAATGCGGTTTTCCACTCATCACCTTGTCGGCTTCTAACCAAGTTATAAGCTCCTCGTAAGTCCAACTTGGTAAAAATTTTGGAACCCTTGAGTCTATCGAACAACTCGGTGATCAGAGGAATAGGATACACATTTTTAATGGTTATTTTATTCAAACCCCGGTAATCTATGCATGGCCTCAGAGTGCCATCCTTCTTAGTGACATAGAAAAATCCAGCCCCCTCTGGAGATGTAGACCTTCTGATAAAGCCCTTGTCCAAATTTTCCTTTATATATGCTTCTAGTACTAGATTCTCCTTAGTAGATAACGGGTACATAATACCCCTGGGAGGCATCGTACCAGGCAGAAGCTTAATGGTACAGTCAAATGACCTATGAGGAGGTAAGGTGTCGGCTCTCCCTTTATCAAAGACTGTCTTAAGATCTTGGTATTGTGGAGGTATCAGTAAGTCAGAAACCTGGGAACAATGGGTAGGTATGTCTGCTAAGGGAGCTGGTGTGATCCGTTGCAAGCATCTGCCAGTACAGCCCAAACCCCATGACACTATTTCTCCCAATTCCCAGTCTATGGCAGGATTATGTTTTCTTAACCATGGATACCCCAGAACTACAGGAAATGAAGGAGAAGAAATTAACAATAGAGAAATAATTTCCTTGTGTAACACTCCAATAGTAGCTTTGATTGGTATGGTCTCATGAGAAATAACGGGCTCTGATAATGGTCTACCATCTATGGCCTCAACGGCCAAGGGTGTCTCTCTTAGTTGAGAAGGAAGGAGTTGTTGTTTCGCAAAAGTTAGATCCATAAAGCTTTCTGCTGCTCCATAATCTATTAAGATCTTCTCCCATATCAAAGAGATAGGATTTAGAAGCCTATGGTCTTTTTGTTTATTTATAGAGAAAGAGATTGCATCACCCAAGGCCTGTCCTGTACTTAGGTGCGAGCGTTTCCCGGCCTAGTGGGGCAGGTAAGGCGCAGGTGACCCCTTTGTCCACAATATAAACAAAGACCCTCCCTTCTCCTGTATTGTCTCTCCTGCTCAGTTAGACGAGTAGTCCCTAATTACATTGGCTCAGGTAGTGCTAGAGCCATAGAATCGGGATTCTGGAATGAGGGAGCCAATCTGATAGACGGTCTACGGATTCTATCTCTAGTGTTTTGCCTTTGTCTCATACGTTCGTCTATGCGAGAAATAAACAAGATCAGATCTTCCAAATTTTCAGGAAGTTCTCTAGTGGCTACCTCATCTAGAATTTCCTCAGATAAGCCATTTAGAAAAACATCTATAAAGGCTTGTTCGTTCCATTTTACCTCTGAAGCCAGAGATCTGAATTCTAAAGCATAATTTACCAGAGTACTATTTCCTTGCCTGAGACGTAGTAATTCCTTAGCGGCGTTGGCTTTTCTTCCTGGAGGATCGAATGTTCTCCTAAAGGCTTCCACAAAAGCGTTATAATTATACACTAGCGGGTTATCATTTTCCCATAAAGGATTAGCCCATCTAAGTGCCTTGTCTATCAGCAAGGTGATGATAAATCCGACCTTGGCTCTGTCAGTAGAATAGGCACGGGGTTGTAGTTCAAAGTGGATACTGATCTGGTTCAGAAAACCTCGACAAGTGTCTGGTGAACCTCTATAGCATAGTGGTGAAGTAACCCGGGAGGAGGCCCCTACCGTAGCTACCTCTAGTCCTGTGTTTACAGGCGCAATAAAGGGAGTACGAACCTCCTCAGGCTGCAGATTCGGTTGAGATAATAGTGACTGTAAGGCCATAGCCATTTGGTCCATTCTGTGATCCATTGCCTCAAATCTAGAGTCCTGAGAGGAGACCTGGGAACTAGTACCTGCAGGATCCATTGGTCCTGTCGTAATGTCAGGATCAAGACAGGGATCCAACACGCAGTGTACTAAAAACTATAAAGATGTGTACCCGACCTTAGAGTGGCCGGACTAACGTCAAGCAAACAGAGAATGGACGGGGCGAGCCGAGGTCGAGGGAACAAGACTAATGCTCCACTGTTTGTTGCTTTATCTACAGAGAAGATTCCTTGAGGGTAGGAAGGTATGTACAACGCATTCTTCAGTGTCATAATCACTTGGTTTCCCCCGCTGTCAAGTAGACAAACCTCTGCACTGCCTCTTCTCAGCGCCACACCAGTTGTCTTTTTTCCATCTGCGAGCTCCATGGAATGTTTCTCCGGTTTAAAGGAGTCATCAAAGCTCTTTCCAATGTCAGTAATTACATGGGGTCTTGCTCCTGTATCAACCATTAATCCTTTTGGTTTTAACCCATTTAGTTGGTCATCTCTAATTTTAAAAGCAAATGAGTGTCCGTCGTCGGCATCATCTGTTGCTTGTCTGACATTGTCTTGCTTTTAATGTCTGCAATTTGCATCTTTGTGTGTTGGGCTTTTGCAATAACTACACCACAGTGATTGACCTTTATTTTGAATGTTTAAACACGCTCTGGCCCTGTGTCCTTTTTGGCCGCAATTGTAACAAATAATGTTAGAGTTCTCACTTTAAATCTTGGAGTCGTGTTACTCACTTTTAATACATTATCATTATTTGCACTAGTTGAGTATTTTTCAGTATCCTCAAATCTTCTCAGCTGTGTTTTAAACTGTGCAAAAGTTACTTCCCCATCTCCCTGTGTAATGTGGATGGCAAACAGTTTAAGTGATTCAGGCAAACCTTTCAAAATCATTGCAATCAACAGTCCATCACTTAATGTTTCTCCAGCATTTGTCAGTGCTGTAATAGCTGTCTCTGCACGTATAATATAGTCTGTCCCACTCCCATGTACAGACTTCTGTTAGTTCAATGTATAAACTAATTATGTGGGGCTTTCCTTTACCTGCATAATAGTCTTAATATTTTAAGCGCTTTTCTTCCATCATCAGCTGCTTCTCTCACAATCAGAAACAAACTTTTATCATCTAAAAATTTAATTAATTCAGCATATGCTTCCTCATTCTTACTGTGATCTTCATCCTCACCTTAAGCATCTGCAGACACACTCAGAATGGTTTCTTTGAGTTTTAGCAACCTCAGATGTCCCAAGAATTTAGTCTCCCAAAGTTACACAGTTACATAGCTGAAAAGAGACTTGCGTCCATCAAGTTCAGCCTTCCTCACATTTGTTTTTTGCTGTTGATCCAAAAGAAGGCAAAAAAAAAAAACAACCAGTTTGAAGCACTTCCAATTTTGCAACAAGCTAGGAAAAAAAATCCTTCTTGACCCCAGAATGGCAGTCAGATTTATCCTTGGATCAAGCAGTTATTACTCTACATTGAAAAATTATATCCTTGAATATTCTGTTTTTGCAAGTATGCATCTAGTAGCTGCTTGAACATCTGTATGGACTCTGATAAAACCACTTCTTTAGGCAGAGAATTCTACATCCTTATTGTTCTTACAGTTAAAAAAAAACCTTTCCTTTGCCTTAGATGAAATCTTCTTTCTTCCAGTCTAAATGCATGACCTTGTGTCCTATGTAAAGTCCTGTTTGTAAATAGATTACCACACAATGGTTTTTATTGGCCCCGAATATATTTGTATAATGTTATCATATCCCCTCTCAGGCGACGTTTTTCTAAACTAAAGAGGTTTACATTTGTTAACCTTTCTTTATAGCTGATATGTTCCATTCCTTTTATTAATTTTGTAGCCCGCCTATGCACTTTTTCTAGTGCCATAATATCATTCTTTAGAACAGGTGCCCAAAATTGCACAGCATATTCAATATGTGGTCTTACCAGTGATTTATAAAGAGGCAAAATGATATTCTCATCCCAAGAATGAATGCCCTTTTTCATGCATGACAATACCTTACTGGCCTTAGCCACTGCTGATAGTTTGTTGTCAATAACAATTCCCAAGTCCTTTTCGTGTGTTGTTATCCCTAATTCGCTTTCATTAAGGGTATATGTTGCTTGTGCATTCTTTACGCCAAAGTGCATAACTTTGCATTTTTCAACATTAAATTTCATCTGCTATTTGAGTGCCCAGTCCCCCAGTCTATCTAAATCCCTCTGCAGCAAAATAATATACATTGTATTACTTTACAGAGTTTTGTGTCATGTGCAAACACTAAAACATGACTTTCAATACTTTTTTCAAGATCATTTATAAACGTGTTAAATAGAAGGCGTCCCAGAACAGAACCCTGAGGGACACCACTTGCCACCTCTGTCCAGCTTGAAAATTTACCATTAATGACAACTCTCAGTACTCTATTTTTAAGCCAATTTTCTACCCAAGAACAAGCATTTTCATATAGACCGATTTCCTTGAGTTTGAACACTAATCTATTGTGTGGAACTGTATCCAATGCCTTGGCAAAATCCAAATTGATCACATCCACTGCAACACCCCGATCTATACTTTACTTACTTCTTCGTAGAACGTAATCAAGTTAAATTGACATGACCTGTGCTTCATAAAACCATGCTGATTTTTGATGATAACCATGTTCTTCTCAAGGAATTCTTGAATATTATCCCTTAATAACCTTTCAAATATTTTCTCAGCCACAGAAGTTAAGCTCACAGGTCTATAATTTCCAGGCAAGGATTTTGAACCCTTTTTTTTTTTTTTTAATTCTTTATTTTTGAAGTGCAGATAATTACATGCGACTTGTCACGCCCCAACAGCTTGTGACAGGGGATAAAATACATAGCTTGTAAGCAGTAAGGCAGTGAGAAAACATGCACATTTTTTTTTTTTGGTTACATTAAGTAGAACGATAAAACAACAGATTGTAATAATCAGGCTATACTGGCTGACTATGCGATTACAAGATTGGTAAATGAATGTCATTCTATTATAAGATAGGTAAACTAGGGTAGTTATGACATGCTTTAACCTTTAGTTAGATTATGGGTGATACATATGTTAGCACTGAATTGTAAGTAGAGACTGTGCGGACTTATGAGAGGCCCCCCCAGGCGATTCGTACTACACAGGTATGAGCCCCTTAATAACAATTAAAACAAGGAAAGAGAGACTATGATAGAAATAATAGTTGAAACAGATGAGTACAAGAATACCCCAATGTACTGCCAGTATCTGACCAGTCTGGAGGCAAATGCAGTCGTGGGAGTTCATCTGGTAGGGAACATTGGGTTCTTTGCCTAACATTAAGTCCCCTTCTTGAGGTGATTCATCCGGTGCCTTTTTGGGGGTGAATGCGTACTGCTCGCAATTTAGAGTCCTCTGCTGAAGGAAAGTCTCTGCTCAGGAGGTGCCACGTGTAGCCGGTGTCGTTCGGAGCCTGTGGTGTGTAGATCTCTGACAGCCACGGGTTTGGCGTACCAGGGTGCCCGGTCTGCCTCCAGTTGCTGGGTGCTGTTCACTAGGCTGGTACTTTGCAGGGTGTTTGCAGCATGTGATACGCTTCTCGGCAGCAGGGATTTGTGTGAGTGCTTGACTGCTGCTTCACCACGTGTCGGCAGGCCCCGCTGTGTAGTAGCGGTTGCGGGCAGCCGGTGAATCAGTGCGTCGTCCTGTACTGTGCCCAGAGGAGGAAGCAGGCCTCCTAGATTCCAGCCACAGCGGAGGTGAGTAACTTGTTTGGGTTCGATGGTGTATGCAGGCTTTGTGCCATCGCACATGGCCTCCGCCATTTTGATTGCAGTGCTTGGGTTGCGGGTCTTTGCGGCCCAGTTACTGTGCGTCGAGGTGCTCGGATCCTGAGGGTGCGGACCGGGATCACCCCCCCGGTCCAAGGGGGGGGGGTTTGGGGCCAGTTCCCAGCAGGTCCGACTCATGGCTGAGCGCTGATCGGCAGTTAGTGGGGCAGCGGCCGTCTACCCCTCCTACCGCCTGAGTAGGCCTTGAGGTGCCGATGAGGAACCCTCCTCCTGGGGACTGAAGTCCGTTCGGCCAGCCTCTCCCTAGATCCAGGGCTCTCTGCCCGCTGAGGGCCACCGGTGCTGGACGGTTTTCTGCCCAAAAGTGCAGGTTTGGTGCCAATCTGGGCCTAGTTTGCAGGAGCTGGTGTCGAGTGCGACCGTCCAGCTCGGCGGTCCGGCCCCGCCCCCCTGAACCCTTTTTGAATATAGGAACCACATCTGCCTTCCTCCAATCCTCCAGAACCCTTCCTGAAAGAAAATAATTTTGAAAGATTTAAAACAGAGGTTCACTTATGTCTACACTTAGTTCCTTAAAGGGAAACTGTACTCACTGAAAATACAGCTTATTTTCCTCCCAAACTAAATTCTACCCATCCCCTGCACCTCTGTAACCCCCCTTGCAAGACATATAAACTTCCATAAATATTATTATTCTTACCTTATTTCCAGCGCCGCGTCACACATCCATCCTCCGTCGTCTACACCCCCTTCCGTGTCATCCGATCAGCTGACCCACCCTCCTTCCCTCCGCCAATGAGCGCATACTCATTGGGAATCATTGGGAAGCAAGAGCGCATGCGCATCTAACGCAGCGCCCCGCCCCTCGCACGCTTCACGCAGAGATTCATTGAATCCCCTTGTGAAGCGTTAAAACCACACCGCGCATGAGCGTGGTGTGCGCGTCCATGAGAGACAAGCTGAGTAACATATCAGCTTGCATCTCACTCCCATCCTGTAATCCCTCCCCAACCAGAGAAAATATACTTCCCATGCAGAGTGTCACCAAGCCCTCACGTCCCCACAGCTCAGTGAGCAACTATTAAAAAAAAGTATATATATGTGTGTGTCTCTATATTGATATATGTAGAGACTTGTTCAGTAGATAAATATATGTCTAAATATATTTATAGTTTTTATATATATATATATATATATATATATATATATATATATATAGAAAATTGTAAAGATGATAGCACTCTCAGGACTCCAATATAATATTTAACTTTTAATGATTCACAGGATAAAAGATCGACGTTTCAGTCTGCTATACACAGACTTTCATCATGTCCTGATGAAAGTCTGTGTATAGCAGACTGAAACGTCGATCTTTTATCCTGTGAATCATTAAAAGTTAAATATTATATTGGAGTCCTGAGAGTGCTATCATCTTTACAATTTTCTACATTTTCGCTTGACAAGCACCAGGCAAGTAACAGTTGTTTCATGGAGTGCAAGATTTTTTTTCTATTTATATATATATATATATATATTTATATCTAAATACATTTACATATGTCACTAAATAAATTTTTATATATATATATATATATATATATAATCCAAAGAATCCAAATAAATGAGAGCACTCATTTAGAAAAATGTATATTTAAATACTAGGCAAACAAATCAACGTTTCGACCGTCAAGCGGTCTTTATCAAGATGCCAAATCAATGCAAAAACAGACAATATATAGCATGTCTAAAGATAAACGTACCCTATCACCGTGTAAACCCCATTACTCCGACATGCCCCTTTGACCAACACCAAAAATCGCGTCCTATATAAAAATCCATGTATTTAGTTGTACATGGATTGATATATATATATATATATATATATATATATATATATATAAAAAAATCTATTTAGTTATACAGGGAGTGCAGAATTATTAGGCAAGTTGTATTTTTGAGGATTATTTTTTTATTACCGTATTATTATTTTATTATTGAACAACAACCATGTTCTCAATGAACCCAAAAAACTCATTAATATCAAAGTTGAATATTTTTGGAAGTAGTTTTTAGTTTGTTTTTAGTTTTAGCTATTTTAGGGGGATATCTGTGTGTGCAGGTCACTATTACTGTGCATAATTATTAGGCAACTTAACAAAAAACAAATATATACCCATTTCAATTATTTATTTTTACCAGTGAAACCAATATAACATCTCAACATTCACAAATATACATTTCTGACATTCAAAAACAAAAACAAATCAGTGACCAATATAGCCACCTTTCTTTGCAAGGACACTCAAAAGCCTGCCATCCATGGATTCTGTCAGTGTTTTGATCTGTTCACCATCAACATTGCATGCAGAAGCAACCACAGCCTCCCAGACACTGTTCAGAGAGGTGTACTGTTTTCCCTCCTTGTAAATCTCACATTTGATGATGGACCACAGGTTCTCAATGGGGTTCAGATCAGGTGAACAAGGAGGCCATGTCATTAGATTTTCTTCTTTTATACCCTTTCGTGCCAGCCACGCTGTGGAGTACTTGGACGCGTGTGATGGAGCATTGTCCTGCATGAAAATCATGTTTTTCTTGAAGGATGCAGACTTCTTCCTGTACCACTGCTTGAAGAAGGTGTCTTCCAGAAACTGGCAGTAGGACTGGGAGTTGAGCTTGACTCCATCCTCAACCCGAAAAGGCCCCACAAGCTCAACTTTGATGATACCAGCCCAAACCAGTACTCCACCTCCACCTTGCTGGCGTCTGAGTCGGACTGGAGCTCTCTGCCCTTTACCAATCCAGCCACGGGCCCATCCATCTGGCCCATCAAGACTCACTCTCATTTCATCAGTCCATAAAACCTTAGAAAAATCAGTCTTTAGATATTTCTTGGCCCAGTCTTGACGTTTCAGCTTGTGTGTCTTGTTCAGTGGTGGTCGTCTTTCAGCCTTTCTTACCTTGGCCATGTCTCTGAGTATTGCACACCTTGTGCTTTTGGGCACTCCAGTGATGTTGCAGCTCTGAAATATGGCCAAACTGGTGGCAAGTGGCATCTTGGCAGCTGCACGCTTGACTTTTCTCAGTTCATGGGCAGTTATTTTGCGCCTTGGTTTTTCCACACGCTTCTTGCGACCCTGTTGACTATTTTGAATGAAACGCTTGATTGTTCGATGATCACGCTTCAGAAGCTTTGCAATTTTAAGAGTGCTGCATCCCTCTGCAAGATATCTCACTATTTTTGACTTTTCTGAGCCTGTCAAGTCCTTCTTTTGACCCATTTTGCCAAAGGAAAGTAAGTTGCCTAATAATTATGCACACCTGATATAGGGTGTTGATGTCATTAGACCACACCCCTTCTCATTACAGAGATGCACATCACCTAATCTGCTTAATTGGTAGTAGGCTTTCGAGCCTATACAGCTTGGAGTAAGACAACATGCATAAAGAGGATGATGTGGTCAAAATACTAATTTGCCTAATAATTCTGCACTCCCTGTATAAATGTAAATGTATTTAGTCATATATATAAATGTGTGTGTGTATATATATATATATAAATATAAATGTATTTAGACATATATTTATATGTGTAAGAAAAAAGTCTCTCCATATATATATATATATATGTAGAAAGGCCATTAGGCCTGAATTTGTGGGAGGAGTAAATCCCCTACTTAAACACCCAGCCCCTGCTCACCTCTGACGTTCGAGTTCAAGTGTTCCTTGTTCTACTTCCGGTTCCCGAGTCTTCACATTTGCATCATTTCCGGTCCGGGCGTCTCTGTATCAGCTGCACGGCTGAATCCTCCGTGCTACCGGCGGTCCTGCTCAGTACTACCGGCGGTCCGGCAGAATCCCCCGTGTTCTGCTTCCTGCCTAATCGTGAGTCCTCTCATTTCCGGTCCCCTCCACATCGCTCGGTGGTTCAGCAGGGGGCCGGAACACTAATGACAATAAAATCTTACCGGGGACCACCCACGCTCCCCTCACGCCACTGTCTCTTTCAAAACACCCGTCTGGGGGGTTCTACACCCCCCTCACCCCCTCACGTTCTTAAAATCCGAAAAAACTTTATTTAATGCCAGGGGTATACATATATGGGAATTCAAACTCATACTGTTATAAGAAGCCATGCTTTTACTATGTGGGGGAAAGAAAGTCTTGCCAGTTTTTAACATATTATGCATTACATATGTATTACATATACATAAACGTTCATTCATACTTTTTCAATATATTTTGCGTAGCAGTTCACATACCTAGTTTATTGGACCGACATCGCCACCTAGTGGTTTTTATGGTACTTACTGTCGATTCTGTATAACATACAGCTTCCCTGCTATTAAATTATTTACATAATATTTTACTATGCCTTAAACGTGCAAAATAATCTCTGCCCCGTTAAAATAAATCTCTTTGATCTCCACAGATCGCACTTTGCCACATAGTACGGCTAAATTGCAATACAAAAACTGGGGTTCTTATCCTTAAATCCAGTTTCCTTTCTACGCTACTACCAACCGTTCGCTCATTCTATATTTCAAACCCTGCTTCTTGTCCTTTAATCCAGGTATAGTATTTATTTTTACTTTTATTCTCTGTTTGAGGTAACTCAGGCAGCCAACAAGTTACACTTGTCAACTCACTCTGTGCTAGTTTTCTTTAAATCTTCTATAGTACTTCAGTTTCCCATGAAAAGGCCACAGACAGCCTTCACGGTCCAGTTTGCCACCCGTTTACTCGTCCCCCCATTAACTCATATGGCGCCCTTTCGCCACGCTCACGCAGATCTACATCTGTCTCAAACCCCTTAGGCTCTGCTACGACATCACGAACCACTGGACCTCTCTCTCATACACTTGAAGAAACAAGTCCACGGGTATAATCTCTATCAAGGTTAGTATCCTACCAGCACATAAAACGCCAATTACCCCATAGTTGTTACGTGAACTGGCTCACAGGGTCTGAACGCCAGACCTAGCTCACCGAGGCATTTACAAATCATCTCCCAAACCTCAACACGGAGGTACGGCCCTACGCCCAAATCATAGTTAATCGCCTCATTCGCCCTTCTACAGGGCCGTAGTCAGGGCCTCACTCGTCACGGCCACACGTTTGAAACCTTTTAAATGTCACCGAGATTCCAACATTCCGCCACCACATCCGTGGCAACATAATCCACTTCGCCCAAATCATAGATAGAGCCTCTCACCGCCACTTGGCATTAGCAGGGCCTCAACCGTCACTAGTCTAAGTTAAGTTTTTCGCTTCGGCAATAATCTTACAGTACAGTTCATATAAGCTATTCCCCCCACCCCCCACCCCTTGAAATAGTTTTCTCAGACGCCCCTACTAAAACCAACTAATTTAATTCATTTCTAGAATGTCACAAGACACATCTCCCATGGACGAGGTACCTGATGAGGATATTATATCAACCCCTATCAGACCAGAGTCCCCAGGAGTTTCTCTCGCCCTTTCTACCCCTACGTCTTTGAGAGTATGGACAATACCTAAAATCACTGCCGAACTTAGGCTCAGGGGCATCCCCTTTCCGGCTACAGCCCGAAAGGCGGAATTATACAGACTGTTAACCAACCAAGCCCCAGAGCCTAGGCCAGGCACAAGCTCTCAAAGCCAAGTTTCTGGCGCTGGCATTGCTACCCAGGACACCCTTGCGGCAATCCTGGCCAACCTGCAGACCCTAAACAGCAGGTTAAGCAAGGTGGAAAGTGCCATAGCCTCCCCAGGTAACCTCCCTGTTTCTATAGCCCCAATCCCGGCTGTACCTATGGCACCAACACCCGTACCTACACTTCCCCCTCCAGCTCCTGCTCGAGTACTGTCGCCTTTTGTGTCACCAGCTCACTCCGTCCCAGACTCCATTAGGAAAGAAATCCTAGATGGGAAGGACGTGTGTCTGGTGTCATTACTTATTGCCTCCCAAGACGTACTGGAGAACAGGGCTTATAATTTTGGCAACATCTCAGTGGTCCTAAAAACCAGAGATCCAAGGCTCAACAAAAAGTTGTCTATCCCCAATTTCGTGTTGGCCTTTGGGATATACCGAGATGTTATCTGCTGGTCTAAACCACCAATTTATAAACCACATAAGGAGTTTTACAAGTAATGGTGTGTCTTATGTCTCTCTCTCTCTCTCTCTCTCTATATATATATATATATATATATATGGAGAGACTTTTTTCTTACACATATAAATATGTCTAAATACATTTATATTTATATATATATATATATACACACACTTATATATATATATATATATATGACTAAATACATTTACATTTATATAACTAAATACATTTATATATATATATATATATATATATATATATATATATATAAATGTATTTAGTTATATAAATGTAAATGTATTTAGTCATATATATATATATATATAAATGTGTGTGTGTATATATATATATATATATATACAAATATATAAATGTATTTAGACATATATTCATATGTGTAAGAAAAAAGTCTCTCCATATATATGTATATATATATATATATAGAGAGAGAGAGAAAGAGAGAGAGAGAGAGAGACATATATATTTATGAAACGGACTCTCTCAATTTACATATACATATATATATATGTATATATATATATAGACAGTTGTATGTATTTGTGTGTGTGTGTGTATATATATGTATGTGTCTCTTGATATATGGAGAGACTTGTTTGGTAGATATATGTCTAAATAAATTTATATTTATATATATATATCCTTATTTATCAATGTATTTTGTCAGATATATATATATATATATATATATATATATGTGTGTGTGTGTGTGTGTGTGTATCTCTATTGATAATTGGTGTCACTTTAATCCGAAATAGACTCAGAGACAGACAATGATGACTATTTTTTAGAATTGGGGACACAAACAAATGTACATATGCAGACACCGTACCCTACAAAAACCAGAAAGCAAAGTCTCAGTTTAGAGGAAGGCGAAGTGGCCGAAGAGTCCAAGAGAGAAAGACTAGAACGATAATAAATCAGAAAAACGAGACAGAATTAGGCATTTTTAATCTATTCCAAAAGGCACTAACATCCACCCAAATTTCAGTACTCCAAAAAGGTCTTAAATATGCCCCTACAAACCCATTTAAAGCATTCCAAGCATTTATTGATGTTAACAAATTTGTCAGGAAAGCCACCGTCAAAAGGTTCTTTGCCAGTAAAAATATAGAAAATTCTACCTCACAACCCCTGGCCACTCCACCCTCAGAATCCCCTAACATCATATCCACTTCATTAACCCCTTAAGGACCAACCTTCTGGAATAAAATGGAATCATGACATGTCACACACGTCATGTGTCCTTAAGGGGTTAAAGAAAAAATCAACCTTTTTTCCCTCTAGTTTTAAATCTGGCCCCCTAGAAGTCTTTGAGAAGCTAGTTTTAAAGGATTTTGAAAAAATTCAAAAGAAAAAATATGATCAGGACAACCTTACAAAATTAGAACGAGAAGCACTACAACAATTGCAAAAAGATGATAACATTGTTATCAAACCGGCTGACAAGGGGGGAGGTATAGTAATATTAACTAAAGACATGTATATAGAAGAGGCTATGAGACAACTTAAAGATACAAATGTTTATGAAAAACTTACACAAGACCCCACCCCAAAAATCCAACAAGTCTTAAACTCCTTTTTAACCAATGGCCGTGACTCTAATATTTTAAGTAAACAAGAATATGAATTTTTAAACGTATCCCATCCCAAAATCCCCGTAATTTATTTTTTACCACCCTCCCTGTTTATATCCCCATTATCCCCTCCAGGGAGTATGTTAATGCATCTAAACATCTTGTATTTTCTGGTCGGCTATTCAGCCGACATGTATGCGTTCCACTTGCTTGGAACGCACCAGTCACGTGACGCGGAAGTATTCTAGTCGCGCGTCACGTGACCCGTTTTCTTTCATTAATTTATTAAGCTATAAGCTTCGTTTTCATAAACCAATATTACCATTCAGTTAGTTTGGGTTATAGCTTCATTTTTATACCTGTAAAAGTCATTTTTATTTTTTTATGCTAATTTCCGAATTCGTTCTAAGTATATCATTTTTTACAGGATTAAAGCCTCGTTTTCTGTTCTTTCTGGTCCCATAAGATTGGCCTCTCATAATATTTTATCCTATTATGTTTAAAAATCATTGTTATTATATTTTATGTTTTATGCTAATTATGGTAATGACGCCATTTTGGCGGGATATTCAAATTTTACTATTACTATTGTACCCTATATAAGTTCATGTATGTCAGGTTATGTTCTCTATTATCTACTTGAAGAAGCCTCTTTAGGCGAAACGCGTCTAGATACTTAGATACTATATATTTTATATTTTATATTTGTAATAAAGGAATTTTTTTGGCACCAAAATATCTTGTTTGCCATATTCCTTCTATATCTTTTTACCTTTTTAACCTGACCATACTTATATTTCAAAACTAACGCAATAGCGCAAAGAATCCATAGGTGGGGATTATACCACCCATACGCTTACACCGAGCAGTTCAGCCTGCTCTATATACTGTGAGTATATTTTTATTTTCTTCTAGCATTTTTATCTGCCATACAGAGAGCACTATATTTTATTTTATTTTATTATCAGCCGAGCCGGATCATCGCTGGACTTTTCACCTGCACTACTTGCTGACCAGCGTCCTCCTATATATCCTTGAGTGGGGATCATTCCACGTCACGCATTTAATATCAGAGCTGGATTTTAGCTCTGAAAATTGTGAGTAATTTTCATTATCACTATTTTATCCCCTTTTACCTTGCTGACATACTGTACCATTGGGATTTTGTTTGCCTGCTTTTATCTTCACATATCATCACCGAACTACAAGTGCATAGGTGTAAAGACTGACATCATCCTCAAGCATCCTCCATACTTTGTGGAATTTACCACTTCGGACTCATTGTAGGACTTTGGACTATTATTTTATTGTTATTATGTTATATATGCTTATTATTATTTTTATGTAAGTTAGGCGCACCCTTTTCATTTCTGTTTTCGTGTTTTACGAAATATAAATTTATGTCTAAATACATTTATAGTTCTATATATAACTATAAATGTATTTAGACATATATTTATATTTAGAAAAAACTAACACCAATTATCAATAGAGATACACACACACACACATATATATATATATATACATCTCAGAGCGCACACCCGTGGGCCTTGAAAAAATCTATACCCAAGGCGCAATATCAGAGGGTTATACGGAATAACTCAAACATGGAGACAGCAGAGATACAACTGAAATCAATGACCCAGAAGTTTGTGAATAGAGGTTATGAAGATAGAGTGCTGCAAGAAGCACTCATCCAAGCCAGGTTAGCCCCAAGTAAGGACATGGCTCACTCCTCACAACGTATGGTGTTCCCATTGACGTTTCATAACTCTGCTGACAAGGTTACAGCACTAATCAAGGACAACTGGAAGATGGTTTCAACTGATGATTCGTTGCCAAAGATTTTTAAGGAACCGCCAATGATCTGTTACAGGAGAAATCAAAACTTACGTGACATTTTGGTACATACAGATCCTGTGGACAGTTACACTAAGACATTGAAGTCCAACATACGCGGCTGCGTACGATGCCTCGGGTGTGTGACTTGCGGACATATGATCCCATCTAAGAAGTTTAGCCATCCTCACACCAATAAAATGTATGACATCAGGTATACCATTACCTGTAAGACACCCTATGTCCTCTATAAGCTCATGTGCCCTTGTGGGCTTTATTATGTGGGCAAGACTGAAACCCCCATATGTGAACGCATACGTGGCCACCGGTCAAGTATCAGGCTGGCCTATCGAGATGGCCAATCTGACAAACCGGTGGCCAAACATTTTTTGGAGAAAGCACATCCATTATCCTCACTTAAATTTGTGAGTATAGACCATGTACCTTGCCCTAAAAGGGGTGGTAACAGGGGTCGGATGCTGCTCCAAAAAGAAGCATTTTGAATTTATCAGTTGGGTACCATGGCTCCTAAAGGGCTAAATGAGAACATCCCATATTTTGCATTTATTTAACTCCTATAGTTTGTATCAATTTTTACAGTGTATTATATGTTTTCTATTATTAAGTCAGGCCTTGTGATTTATAGTGTACTCGGGTACTTGCCTTCTTCATATAGAGAAATATTTTATTGGTTATTATGATACTCATTTTGTACATTTTTTTGTCACACATCTATAGTGCGGATATTAGGGTTGTATACCCCACACTGCAACAGGTGTTAGCTGCACGGGTGATAATTTTTAGGGGTATCTACACTTGTATGTCTATTGATAATATCTGTTACTATGATCTGCATTAGAGCAGCACATACACTAATCACACTTCTCTTGAGGTATATATATACCTTTAAATTCTCGAGGTTATCTATTATATCTTTATTCAAGTTCTGCAATAGCACGGAACACACTGTACCTTGGTTTATAACAACACATGTTTAATAACATTCACTATATGCACGTTCAGACAGTAGTCTCCGGGCATATAGCTGTCATGATGATGCATCCTCTTCTTTCACCATATCCCAGTTTAAGCGGCATTCGCCGGACACACTATGTTGCTTAGCAACAGTATATACAATACACGTCACAGCACGCATCACGTGCACGTAAAGTGGGTGGTGCCTTAGCGGGAATGCGCGCGCAGACCCGGAAGGGCTACTGCACACGGCTGATACGGTTTCACTGCACCTGGGTGAGTTTTATCAATTAGATTTACCTATATATTGTCGGTATTTTGCTTTTGTATTTATTGTTTGTTACCCTGAGGAAAGTCCCGAGCTGGGACTGAAACGTTGGTCTCTCTTTTAACCTTTTTTCAATAAATTTTGGATTTTTACAAGACCGGTGAGCGGCAGTTTTTTGCAGTAATATGTCGATTGGAGTTCGTGCCAGGCACCCGGCGTATTGGATACATTAGAAAGCGTGAGTGCGGGGGATTTTTCAAGTTTTTTTTTTTTATATATATATAGATACATACATACACATACACACATTTCCCTAGAGAGAGTGTGAGATAGAGACTATTGTGTGGGTGTGTGTGTATATATATATATATTTATTCCGTATCATCTACATACACATACACACAAATGTCTCACTATAGATAGATATCAATGTCTCTATAGAGACATTTTTTATGTATCGAGAGAATTATATAGAGAGACAGATATAACTGTCTCTCCCCATCACTTTTATATATATTTATATATATATATACAAACACATACAAAGCTCTCTATAGATATAGATAGATATAGATAGATATTGCGACAGTTGTACAGTGCTAGTATGGCACGAAAGAAATAAAATAGAAAACAAAACAAAATTCCAACAAATATTTATAGAGAGAGAGAGAAAAAGAGAGGGAGAGAGAGAAAGAGACAGATTTATGAATGTATGTATGCATTCATATATATATATATGTCTGTCAGTGTGTGTCAGTGTGTGTGTTTGTGAGTATGTGTGTGTCAGTGTGTCTGTATGTGTGTGTCTGTCATGGAATATGTGTGTGTGTTTGTGGGAGGAACAGATTTAGCACAGGGTGGTTGAGGGGGGTGATTTGATTTAGTAGAGGGGGATGTTGAGGTTTACACAATACTGTAAGTTATAAAATCAACATACATTTTGAGCAAGATATAATTTGTTTCGATTAATTTGGACATGCACTCAGACTTCAACATTGTTTCTGTGGCCCGATAAAGATTTTGAGCTTGACATGCTTGCTTTACACAAGTGACTCGCTCTCTATATCTCCCTCTATCTCTATCTCTCTATAGAGAGAGAGAGAAAGAGAGACAGAGATTTGTGTATGTATATAGATCTATACTAACTGTCTCTATAGATATCGTAAAGGGGGATGACTTGATGTCCTCTTTTCCTCAAGCTCTCTCCCTTCATTTATCTCAGGTGTAGTAGTGCTCTACACCATCATGCATGGCCAGCGCATTCACTGTCTGGACATGCATGAGCTGCAGGAACACTGGTTCACCCTGCATTTTATTGGCTACATTCAAAACATTGTCTTACCTTCCTCTTTCGAATCTTCAAAATCATTTGTAAATCAAATCGTGACACTGTTGAACACAGCGTTAGTGGACCTCCCAATTCTTCACACCTTGACCAATTCAAGGAATTGACTGGCACCACCAAAAAAAAAAAAGAAGACAATGTTTACTTTAAAAAAAAAAAATTGCTTTTCAAATTGTCAATCTAATATTCCCTAATATATCATAAAATGGCAAGTGGACATTCTTCAGAAATGGATAATGAAAATGGTGCAGAACTTCAAAAGAAGGTAATCTATTAAAAAAGAATAATTATGTATAGACTTGAAATTCAAGTGAATAATTTTACTATTGAATATTTTAATTAGAATGTATTTCACACTAAATCTGGGTGCAGTAGTGGTGTCTAACTGTAGTTGTTAAACAATATTATGTTTTGCAAACATTTATGTCATTGGCATGAGTTTTGCGTGAATTATCAAAATGGTGTATTCCTAAAATCAATAAACTAATTTATTGTGTAAGTTATCATTCCAATTTAGGATTAAAGTATCTTAAAACATGTTAATTATTAACACTAAACAGGTTTTAAAATACATAATATATTACGGTCTAGATTGAAGAATTTTACAAGGCACGCCATACGAGGAAGCCTAGTGCAGAGGTGCTGAATAGCATGGCCTGGGATCCCCCTGATGATACCAACGGATCGTTTTCCTGGCACTGGAGTTTCCCTTTAATTTGTCTTAAGAAAATTGGAGAATCAAAAAATCAAAAATATGAAATATAACATTTAATTTATATAATTAAAAAAGGAAATGGAAAATTAAATGCAAGGGATACAGGGGATAGTGGAAAGATATACAGGGGCTAATGATATATACAAACAACAAATAGTATAAAGTAGTAACTGACTTTCACAGAGCTAGTTACACAAATAGAAATGTAGTTAATTTTTGTGAGTCAATACTTCATGACTATCTAAATTTATCATATATGACAGTAGCTGTAACAGTAAAGATGTTTGTAGTATCAAAGATTTAGATTAGGGGTCCACAAACTAAGGACACGTGTGCTGAGTACGGTCTGCAATGGTCCTGAACCCGTCCACAGCATTTATGGCCACCCGATGGGCCCTATATCTTTAGGGGCTCAGTCAGCCCGGCGGTCGTGTAATTGTGCTGTGCACTTTAAATGATTCACAGTTGCAAAGTAATGCTTGGAGGAAGTTGCCATCAGTTTCTCAAAGCTCACTATGCAAAGGGAGGGAAGAGAGACACAGACAGGCTGCAAGGAGGGAAGAGCCACGCCAACTCCCATCACCCCCAGCCATCCCCCTTCAAAATCAACTTTAGAAAAATAAGCTATGTATGTGTGTCAGCATGTCTGTCTGTGTTTATGGATGTCAGCATGTTTGACTGTGTGTATGTATGTCTTTATGTATGTCTGTCTGTATGTGTCTGCATGTATGTCAGCATGTCTGTCTGTGTGTATGTATGTATGTAAGTATGTCGGTCTGTGTGTATGTATGTATGTCAGTATGTCGGTCTGTGTGTATGCCAGTATGTCTGTGTGTCGTATGTATGTGTATGTATTTTAGTATGTCAGTATGTATGTATGTGTGTCTCTCTGTGTGTATGTATCTGTATGTCTGTCCATATGTGTCTGTATGTATGTGTTTGTGTATGTGCCTTTATGTGTTTGTGTGTAAGTATGTCCTTATGCTTGTGTTTGTCGGTTTGTATGTATGTATGTATGTGTCTGTGTAACTGTATAGATCTATGTGTCGCTTTCAGTATGTATAGGAATATTAAATAAATAATTTGAACATTATTTAGGCCCACAACCGTGTCCACGGGACAGTGAACTGGCCCCCTGTATGAAAGGTTCGAGGACGATCATAGAGGGAGTAGGGTGAGATCACCTAAGTCTCTAATTAATTTATAACTAACTTGTAGTACATTACAATTAAAACATGTCATATCAAATGAGAAATAATGCATATTATTTTAGGCTCAAATATTTTTCTGACACTTGTGTTAAATGTGAAAACATGACAAAATTACTAAGCTCATGCTGCTGTGAGACAATTTATGTTTCCTAAACGAAATTTTGTATTTGGAATCACATTTTTTTTCTTTTTCTTGAACATTGTGAAATCCTTATTTAGAAGTGTACTAATGTTATTTTTACTATCAAAAATGTATTAGTGATTATCGCAAGACCGCCTATCGTTCATTTACTATGTGGGTATATGGATACCTAGGACCAAAAAGGCGTTGTCCTATTCCTTCCTGTGCCGTGAAATGGATTAGGTCTCACTTCCCTGCTCCGGACAACTCTTACATGGGGTTTCGTTATGCTGATGAAGACCCCATCACTGTGGATCTCGTTTAATGGACAAGTACAAAAAACAAGGAGAATACTAGTAACCCTGGAGGATGCATACTGCAGGGTACTTAGTATAAAGGTCAGCAGTCTCGGGGTTAAAGTATAACTTTTAATAGTCAATTTAAAAGTAAATGTATCAATAAAGAAGAAGAAAAAATGTAAATAAATAAGGACAGAACGAGTGAGAGGAGAGGAGATCAAGTTTTAAATCGTAGAGGGAAAAATGCCACACATTAGCAGGTGGCAAAATAGTAAAGTACAGGAGGGAGAGGGTAAAATAGAGAAAAAGTCTGAACCCCAAAATCCCCAGCATTCCCTCACTTTCCCAAGATAACTAGATCCCCACACAGTCGGAATAACTAATTCCTAGGTAGTAAGCTGCAATCATCAGCCTTGCAGTGAAAATTGCTGCCTGTTCAAAGAGTTACTGTCCTAAACTAAAATCAAATCGATAAGGTAGGTCTCGAGGGGGGTGAGTAGGTATAATGTAATTAATAACACAGGAGCGTCCTCCCTATCTAGAACTTCCACCCTCCTTTTACTTGGTCCCGATGCGCGTTTCGCCGACTAACGGCTCTTCAAGGGAACCGGGTATGGGTGAGATCGTTCTTTAAATATCCCGCCCTCTCTTGTGATAGGCTGAAAACAGTTGCCTACGTAAGAGAGGGGGTGGGCACTGGTCTCCTCCGTCATTAACCCTGTCCGGATCTGAAAAGAATGTGTATACACGGATGAAGTACATAGTTAGATAAACGAAAAAGTAATACCATAAGGTGTTATATATTTATAAAAATAGTTCAGCTGCAACATAAGTGATACATGAAGAGCACAAAGTGCATAAGCACTGGAAACAGAGCGCACCAGCCCTCATCTGTTTTCCCAAATTTGATACTTAAATAAATATAAAAAATACAAGGTGTCATTCTTGTAGTAAAGTGTTATTGGTGCAACTAAGTTTCAACAAATATATTTTAGTGCTCCTTTTCATATGTAATTATAGTACCAATGTCCTTGGAGTGATTAAATCACTTTTCAAGTTGATATGTGTTCTTAAAGCAAGTCATGGACTTGGTGTATTAACCCTTGATTTAAAGGGAACAGGTAGTAGAAATAATTAAATTCAATAGCAACCTGTAGCAAAGATGGTGTCAAATTAAGGGATATGGTGTATAACCTAATACAGTTTAAACTTTTTTATTTACCAATGTGTCTATTGAAGTCATTCAATTAGATATAGATAAACCGTGTCCAAAGTTATTAGCCAGTTATATATAGAAATTGTATTAGCACTAATGTCCTATTAAGCATGAATAAACGGAGTTAAGTTAAATTCCTCATTAAGTCCTTTAGGGTATAATGTTTGAAAGGAATAAATCCATCTGGACTCGGCTTTCAGTAAGGAGACATTGATATCCCCTTTTCTGTGGTTCTGAAAGATTTTTTGGATCACCTGAAACTTCAGTACACTGGGTTGAGAGGCATGATTGAGTCGTACATGTCTTGCAATGGGTGTATCCATATGGGGATTCATGATGGAATTGACATGTTGTAGAATCCGTTGACGTAATTGTTGATATGTCTTTCCAATGTATTGTGATCCACAGACATATGTTATAAGGTATATTACATTGGTAGAGCTACAGTTAATAAATGTGTTGACCACCACATCTTTAGATGTTCTTTTATTGTGCACTGTTTTTGACGGTAAGATTAAATCACAGGCCTTACAGTGGCCACACCTGAATAAACCCTTAGTTTGTAGCCATGTGGGGGTAGTTTGTACTGGTTTAAAGTGGCTGTGTGTTAGATAATCCGCCAAGTTTCTGGCTCTTCGAAATGTCATGGATGGTTGAGTAGAAATGGTGTTTTTAAGACTAGTATCGTATTGTAGTACAGGCCAATTTTTGGTCAGCACATTAAGTGCCTGGTTCCAGTTCCTATCGTATGTGCCGATAAACCTAGTTGTACCTGGGGTGGTGGAGGGGTTTTTAGGGGGTCTATGTAGACTCTCTGATCTGTCCACAGCCTTCGTTCTTTGATAGGCTTTCTTTAGGATCCTGTTAGGATAGCCTAAACCTTTGAATCTTAGTCTTAGTTCTTTGGCTTCCTTCTCAAAGTCTTCCTGGTTAGAGCAATTCCTTTTGGCTCTTAAATATTGGCCATATGGTATATTGGCCTTCACGTGATGGGGGTGGAAGCTCTGCCAATGAAGCAAGCTATTCGTTGCCGTGGGTTTCCTGAATAGTGATGTGGTAATTTGCCCATCATCTAGAATATTAATCGTTAGGTCCAGGAAGACCAATTGACTCTCATGTATGACATGAGTCAACTGGAGATTGATTTGGTTATCATTTAAGGTGTCCACCATTTCCTTAAACAATGAGAAAGAGCCCAACCAAAAGATTAATACGTCATCTATATAGCGATACCATTTAAATATAGATGAAGTCAAAATTTCATTAGGGTTAGTAAAAACCATAGTTTCTTCCCACCACCCTAAAAAAAGGTTGCATAGCTGGGTGCACACGACGAACCCATGGCGGTGCCCCTAAGTTGTAAGTAGTATTTACCATTGAAAGTAAAATAATTGTGTGTTAATACGAATTTTAACAGTGCCAGAATGAACCGTTGTTCTAGTTCATTAAACACTTTAGTCTTTTGAAGGAAGTAAGACACTCCCAAAAGTCCTTTTTCATGTGGGATGTTGTTATACAGTGCCACCACGTCCAGACTTGCCACGGACGTGTAAGGTGGCACTTTAAGGTTTTCCAATACCAACAAGGTCTGTTTGGTATCGCGTATATGAGATTTGAGGCCTTGTACTATCGGTTATAACAGCTTATCCAGAAATTTACTTGCTCTCTCTGTTAAGCTGTGATTGCCTGAAACGATGGGTCTTCCGGGAGGGTTCCTCAGGTCCTTGTGCACCTTAGGGAGGCAATAGAATGTGGCTATGGTGATATTAGACTGAGACACAATATATCTGTACTCATTTTGAGTAATTACTTTATCTGTTAGTGCTCCTTGTGCCAATGTCTGTAAGTCCCTAAGGAATCCTTTCGTAGGGTCTTCTTTTAAAGTTTGATAGGCCTTCTCGTCTGATAAGTGTGTCATGCACATACCAATATATTGGCTTCTCTGCATCAGGACTATGTTTCATCCTTTGTCTGGGGATTTTATCACCACCTCCGATGCAGATTGTAATTCTTGTAAGGCCAGTCTTTCTTCTGACTTTAAATTAGGGGTTAGAGACTGTTGAGTAAACTGACATTCTAATTCTTTAGTGCAGATCTGAACAAACAGATCTATACATGGGAAATCTTTTAGATTAGGAGTGAACCAGCTAGGTGGTTTGCAATCTGTTAGTGAATCTGGAATTTCTTGTTCTGAATATAGGTCTGTGAGGAGTTTGTATAGTGCATAATCCTCTGTAGAGTGACCTAATTCCTTTACAATTCTAAGGTTTCTTTTTCCATGAAATGCATGCAAGGCTAGTTTTCGACCAAAAAGATTAACATCCTTGGCCCAGTTGAACATATTCCTAGATGGTGTTGGTACAAAGGATAACCCTTTTTGTAACAGAGAGATGTGTCTGGATTTTAAAATAAAGTTAGACAAGTTCATTATTTTATTCCCTTGTGAAACATTAGTCATTGGTAATTGGACTTGTGTGTCTTGTAGCCCCATTTCTTTCTGTCTCTGAGTCGTTCTCGCTGTGGTTGGGGCCATTCCTAGTCTAAAAAAGTCAAGGAAGATTGAGAAGAGCCTGGAGTAGTTTCTAGTCTAGAGTTAGAATCTGACACAGTCACAGGAGGAAGACCTGCGAATGTAATATTTGTGTCAGTATTTCTAAGGATACCTCTAGTTTGACCTGTGGGAGATTTATTGCAGTTTTTATTAGACCCAGGTCTTTTGTTCTGACGCCATCTTGTTTCTGAATCAGACCACTCGGTTTCCTCAGATGAAGAAAACCCTTTGTTTCCCACATTGCTGTTTCTAAAGTTCCGTTTGTTTTTATTGTTGAAAATATTGCCCTCCTGAAAGTCCCTAAAGTCCCTTTGAAATTTATAATGTTTTTTGTGCCTAATGTTTCTCTTGAAATTCTCTAAGTTTTTTTGTAACTTAGTTTCCATAGCCATAAAGTTAGGATCTTTGTCAAATGTTTTAATTCTCTTAATTTCACTATCTAGCTCACCATTGGTCTTATCTAGGCTTTCTTGTTCCAACTTGGTCAGGAATTGCATTATCCTTGCTGAACAGTCTAGCAGAATGGAGTTCCACTCTGCAGTCTGTTCTTCTGTTTTGACTTTGTCAGGTAATAGAATGTCTGGTCTAAGGCCCCGTGGTACCAGTTTTTGTTCTATGTAATGCCTCAGGCTGGCTAGTTCCCAAAAGCCCCTTAGTTGAGTTTGGTATAGTTTTTGTATTGCAAAAAAAGCCTGATTGATGTCACTCGGTTCGCTAGTAACAATCCCCAAGGGTTTAGTAGAAAACACATTTGCCACATCTTCAGATCTAAAGTCTGGGTGTATCACTTGTTCTAAAAAGTCTGTCATACTTTTTGACCTGAATTTTAAAGTACGTTAGTAAAGCAATCGTATTTACAATGAGTAATTAAATACAGAGATGTCCTTAATTCTAACTCCCTATTTATACAGATGGTATTGAAACCTAATGAAAACCATAGAAATGAAGTTTTTCAAATAGAGAGAGTGTGTCAAACTGCTGAGATAGAATGGGGGCTAACCCCTACTGAATTGAATTAGTACAAAAAACAAGGAGAATACTAGTAACCCTGGAGGATGCATATAATGTAATCATACAACTGCAGGGTACTTAGTATAAAGGTCAGCAGTCTCGGGGTTCAAATATAACTTTTAATAGTCAATTTAAAAGTAAATGTATCAATAAAGAAGAAGAAAACATTAAAATAAATAAGGACAGAACTCACAACGAGTGGGAGGAGAGGAGATCAAGTTACTTTACTATTTTAGCAGGTGGCAAAATAGTAAAGTACAGGAGGGAGAAGGTAAAATAGAGAAAAATTCTGAACCCCAAAATCCCCAGCGTTTAGTGAACTGGCCCCCTGTATGAAAGGTTCGAGGACGCCTGATTTAGATCATAGAGGGAGTAGGGTGAGATCACCTAAGTCTCTAATTAATTTATAACTAACTTGTAGTACATTACAATTAAAACATGTCATATCAAATGAGAAATAATGCATATTATTTTAGGCTCAAATATTTTTCCGAAACTTGTGTTAAATGTGAAAACATGACAAAATTACTAAGCTCATGCTGCTGTGAGACAATTTATGTAACGAAATCTTGTATTTGGAATCACATTTTTTTTCTTTTTCTTGAACATTGTGAAATCCTTATTTAGAAGTGTACTAATTTTATTTTTACTATCAAAAATGTATTAGTGATTATCGCAAGACCGCCTATCGTTCATTTACTATGTGGGTATATGGATACCTAGGACCAAAAAGGCGTCGTCCTATTCCTTCCTGTGCCGTGAAATGGATTAGGTCTTCACTGCCTTATGCAGGCACACATACAACTTCATCAAAACAAAGTTGTTATGGTGCCATGATTTCAATACAGGAAACATTATGTTCCCCCCTGCCCCAGTCTCTGCTCCTTCCTTGATTTCATCCCTATAATGAATTAATAAATAAAAGGACAGTGCAGCGTGCCACCGAGCAAGGACAAGACAGAATAAAATAGCTGAGAAGGCACATCCACATTTCCGTTTTCCAAATGATGTGGAATAGGTACCTTTACAACAATTAGTAAGATGTTTAGTCACTGATTGCCTAAGGACATGTCTACATTTATTAATTTTTAAGTAATGCCAAGTACAAACGTTTCTCAAATTTATTTTAATATCAATAGTGTATTTCGATGACAGGAAATTCCTAACTCGTCAAATGAACAGATAAACAATAATTCCTTCAATATGTGTATTAACTCACAATCACTACAGTTTCAATTATATCGAAAATATTAGGTCATCTATTAAATACAATTTATAGTCTATTTCAAAATGTAAACTTATAATTTTTAAATAGTTCTGAACAAGAGATAAGCAGAATTCTAAAGAAGAACTATAGTCTTTCTTGTCTGAAACGAGAAACACGTTTTTTTAATAATTCAATGGTGGATGGACGAGCGGTTGACGATATGTTTGAGGGTAATAGACATCTCTGGGACTCCCAATTTATTTCGAACTTATCCAAAGCCAGTTTTAGTATGTCTTCCACCATTGGAAAAATATGCTCAATAGTCGTTTTCTCAAATATTTTTCTGACTTTGCCATGTTTGGTTTCTTTTGGAAAAGAAATGTTTGAAACGAAAATCGCCAATTTGGCCACTTCCCTTCATGGATTTCTGGATTTTGGTTTGCTTTCTGTCCACATTGGCATTGTGTGCAAGCACGGCCAATTGTGTCCTGGCTACCATGCCGTCCATTGAGAAGTGCACCCTTTTTGGACGATATTTCAAAACAAAGCTGTGAAAAACTTCAAGTGATCCTGTGTGACCAAATTCAAACAAATGTGGGAAGTCTTTCACTAATTTATCATCCTTCACATAACTGCGCAGTTATGCATATGCAACTCCACCGGGTTTGAGCCATTTTTTTTTTCTTTGTGTATTGACAATATATTCTCCATGATCACACTTCTTGAAATGTGTTGCGGAGTCCCACTGGTGAATATCTGAGATATGATAAAGGACCGACTGCCATTTCTCCATTAATAATTGAGTACTTCCTTCACAGGATGAACATGCTGCCCACATGTGATTGATTATTGATTTCTGCCAGGGCACCAACTCCTTGTACGGGGATTGTCTGCATATTGCTGACAGTTTCGAACGCATGCTCTTGCAGTAGTGCCAGATGTCAAACTGATGATTAATATTTTTATATTTTGAACGCATTATTTTTCTTATGCTAACATGTCTGTCCGTTACAAGTATTTGTACAATCAGATTTTCATTCAAAATGTGATCCATGCAACGTGTGAATGCCCTTGCTTCCATTGCAACTGAGGAAGTAGTTTCACTTACTTGAATAGTGTTGCACTCAATGATTTTCTGAGTACTCTCCTCTAAAATTGAATAAGTGCAGTACTTTGCACTGAAACCAGGGCTATCACATTGGCCGTCTCCTGCAAGGCATAGAACTTTGTCCTTCAAGCTCTCAATCATGAGACGTCTTTGCTGTGTGTAGTGATGACTGATTACTGGAAAAAGAAATTTCTTTTGATAGATATAATGAATGGATTCAGAAATGAATGCAATCCCAAATATCTTGAAGAATTCGTGAACCTTAGTGAAATGTGAACCACTGAAGAGAACTGCTGAGCTTGCCAATAAATTTCCGCATGCACGGTTGCCAATCATGGGCTGGCTTTTCCACTGTTGACAACGATGATTATTTTCACAAATTGTATGAAAAACAAATAAAGTACCTGAAATTATCTTTTCTGATCGAATGACAGGTGCATCGCATGCTGGCAAATGTTTACAGGTATGGAATTTCAATAATAGTTCATCCAGGCATTTTTCAAATACAATAAATTTCTTGTCAGTGACATATTCTTCAGCAGAGGGCTCTTTTTCAAAAGATTGATCGCTATTGTCTGTATATTCATCTTCGGGAATGAAATCTGGATCATTTTGGTCCAATGACGTCAATGTAGAATCAATGAGAGACGCTATGAATATAGTTGAAATTTCTGATAATGGAGTATCCTGAATTCCTGTCAAAAGAAGCATCTTTGGATCTGGTTGGAGACATAAATTTTTCCATTCCAGCATTATTCTTAATTTCTTTGGGACCGTATTCAGTGATGTCATATGGCATTTCAAGCTCTATTTTGTTTGATATTTTGTCAATTCTATCAGATTGTTCTTGAGGACCAGTCCATGTCCATGCATTGCACTTTTTTAATAAATCCAAACTGGATGTTGGAACAGTTCTCTTATCAATTTGTATATCTGTTTGGATTCCTATGTTTCTTTTACCATAGTGTTTCAAAGTTACAGTACCTTTGCTACACATTGGCACTATGGATGTGTTTGTTTGATTATTATAAAATTGTTTATTCGAAGGCAAACTGTATTTGAATCCTTTCGTGTAGTCGTGGTCCATGACCATTGTCTTTTCTTCTGCGCCACTTTGTTCATCAACATGTGATGCAATTCCACATTTTGATATTTCATTGTTTTTGTTTTTTTCACCATCATGAAGTATGGGAAGTGTTTTTGTTTTTTTGAAAATAGTTGGTTTGGCCATTAACTTTAATTTCCTACGCTTTACTTCACCGATGTAAACCATTTCAGGCTCAAAATGGTCTGAACAAATCCTGAAAGTACATTTATCTTTTTTTTCAATTATTAGTGTAATGGCAGCTTCAATATCTTCAAATTCGTCTCCACTTGCTTAAAGCCATTCTTTGATTCTCTCAGGACTCCTTGGGAAACTAAAGAATGTGCAATTTGTTTTTGTTCCTTCATGACTGTTTCTGCAGCCCATGACAAGGCACCTTGCCATTTTTGATCTAATTAAAGATAAGACGGTGGACTTTAGTTAATTTTATGATGTAATTAAAAGTCACAATACCGAATCAATAAAATACTAAATTGTAGTTCAAATACTAAAGTTCACTGTTGTCTGTGTAATTGAAAAAGCACCATTTTCACAAACAAATGTAATTTTTTTATGAATAACAGGATTTGCCCCCAACACTTCAGCTCACCTAATTGGTCCGCTTGTCGTGTCCTTATTGGCCTTGGTTATTCAAATTTTTACTTTGCATTTCACGTAAGAAGGCAATGTCTTCATTTCAGCACTAAGTCTGGCTCCAGTGGCTGACTACAATATATCCATTAGAACCACAACATGTGTTTAAAAGAATCTTTGTAACAATAACTGTTGCTGGATGTCCTTACGCTTTGCCTTTGTATTTCAAATGTCAGATTTCCAGCCAAACCAAAGCATTGGAACAATGCTATTATATGGGAAGGTCTAATTTGTACACCATCCTCAATTTAGTTTGCTCGGGAGAGGGCATGCAGAATCATGTCATTATCAGAATGGATGAGCCTTGAACAGCACTATACCAGGCTCCTGCATCACACAGCAAGCCTGTTATGATTTAATTGCATCCTCTAAGACCTGTATGCAGAGAAGTCTACGCTGCCCATCTCCCATGCCTATGCTGAGAACTGATGACCGCAGCAAAGGTCAGCATGAGGCACAAAGGCACTTACAGCAATACAACATGACCAAAACCCAAGTAAACATTTCATAGTGAAGATGTTCAATGATCAAAACACGGCATGCACAATTAATAAAGCCCACAGATAGACTATCAGCAGCGAAAAGCGACGTTGCCTATATCAATCATACGTCCACCCCCGATTTTGAATTAATTTCCCGACTGCATAAACAATGTTGATGCTGACATGATGTGTGCTCTACCAATGTTCTGGTTCATGCAGTATTTAGCGCATGGGTGACAATGCATTTGCCTTTGACAGCACCTTCAAGGTCGTTGTTAATAAGAAAAGGCAACCACACGCCCTTGCAAATGCATGTCCATTCTATATTCCTGGTGAACCAGAGCGATGGAGACATGATGTTGAGGGTGGAGCAGGAGCGTTTACCCCTGTGCTATTCCAGCACAGCTGTCTCACACGCACCACAGTGATAACATAGACAAAATATAATGTATATACTGCTTACATCCCTACAATCTATGGTGAAATGTCAACCAACATAGACATACGCACGATAGCATGTAATCCCTAAAATATATGTTGTTGGACAGATTACAAAACATCAATCTGAGGCATTCCCTGCTCTGGTGCAAACGTCTATGTTTGGGAACGTGGACCCGAACATAGACAAATGTACCAGAGAAAGGAAATTCCTTTACTCATCAATTAATGATCAATTTGTTATAAGACCAGGTCATAGGAAGTGAACTCTGTTGAGTAGTGTGGAGTGTCTATTTTATATATGTGTGATGTATTCTAAAAGAAGTAAATAATTTCAATATATATTATACATATATAATGCATGTAAATGATTTAATTGTGTGGCGCAACTTTGACATCCTTGTCCTTGTGTGTCTACTATTCACAAATATATGGTTTGATGGTCTGAAATTATATGGTCCAACTTCGGAAATGTCCCAAATGGGACACGGGTGCATGATGACTAACAGTGTGAAATCAAAATAAGGAACAGCAGAATGTGCAGCCTCCAAATAATATTTTTTAGCACCCTGACACCTCAACACACCTATACATGTATGTTATCCTTGTGCTCAGGGGATGATGCTGAACACATAGGGCTGTTTTTGGGCAGTAACCCTCAAAGTTCTCAGTACATCGATACTTAAATAGCTATGTGACTCATATGATCAACAATTATTATTTACATGGTTTAATTTGATGTAGATTGTTGGTACAATGCCTGCATGAAATTATTCCAAATAACACATGGTTTATATCTTCAGTTGTCATTATGTTTAACATATATACATGTGAAGATTTATTTTTGGGTTGATGACAGATATTGGTGTTACAATGTGACTTTTTTTACTTTTCATATATTTCTTTTTGGACATATCAAAGTGCTACATGTGCTTATAGCCCTGTAATCTTCCACATGAGGTAAGGAAATACTACTATTGTGCATTTATAAATTGTGGAAATATTTCTAAAAAGTCTTAGCACTTGTATTTGTGGCAAGTTTATCGTTTTGTAACAGATTTTGTTGTTGATAGTTAGTAAATCCAAAAAATAAATAGAATACCGCACTCAAAAATGTAGTATCAAAAGTAAATCGATAAATCAGGTATGATTTAGTATGCAAAAAATATTTTAATAGAATATATATTTGTGATCAAAATTGATATATGTACATACAAAGCTCTGATGATCTCAATCATTATTTGATTAATTCATCCGCTGCACTAAATACTCAAACACTTAATATAAGAAAAATGGTCTAGAAATCAATCCTTTGGAATTCATTAATTTGAAATCACTGTGATAATGCAGAAACTGCCTCAAAATTCATATATATACACACACACAGGGCCGGACTGGCCCACCGGGATACCGGGAAATTTCCCGGTGGGCCGTCGGCACCTGGGGCCGGGGTGACCTGCGGCCGCAGGGAGAAGTTTAATGGCGGCCGCAGGGGAAGCTCTTCTGGCGGCCGCTGGGGGAGCAGGCTGTTCTGTCTCTGCTCCCCCTCCCTCGCGCGCAGCTTAATGAGACCGGTGCCGGAATATGACGTCATATTCCGGCCCCGGTCTCTTTCTAGTGCGCGAGGGAGGGGGAGCAGAGACAGAACAGCCTGCTCCCCCAGCGGCCGCCAGAAGAGCTTCCCCTGCGTCCGCCATTATTACGAGGAGGAGACAGGGAGTGACATCCCCTCCTCCTTCTTCAGCATGCTGTGTGCTCCCAGCACTAGGAGGAGCTGCTCGCAGGAGGAAACCCTGTGGGCAGGATTACTGCAGAGGCATGCTGCTCAGGGGCTGGTGGAGAGAAGAGACTCAAGTAATAGGTAAGTTAAAACAAATAAAAGTGGGGGCTTGAGAAGGAAGAGATTAATAAATGATTAATGGAGGCAGAGGTACCACTTGGGGGGGGGGGTGTAGTGTAGTTGTAGTGAGAAAGTAAGTGGTGACAAAGACAGGTGTGGGGGATAAATACTCACAGATAGTACCACAGCAGCTCTCAGTTTCACATAGCCCAGTTCACTGTTTAGTGAACCAGGCTATGTTCAGTTTTAGGCAGAGCCACAGTCCAGGGCTCTCTCACCTGCTCCTAAGCCCACACTATTGCCACTTAGCATCCACTACAGCCCCTTACCCATCACTATTGCCACTACGCACCCACTACAGCCCCTAATCCCCTTTTATTGCCTATGATCCCCCACTACAAGTCCTGACCCCTGCACTACAGGTCCTGACCCTCATCACAGGTCCTGACCCCCTTACTACCCCTCACCTTTCACCACAGGTCCTGATTTCCCCCCCTTTCCCCTCACCCTTCCTATTGATCCCCCTGCCCCCAATTTCAGCCTTTAATCCCACACTACAGGTCATGACCCCCCTACTAAGACCCACCGCACTACTGGCCCTAACCCCCCCACTACAGTGAGCTTGTCTGTACAAGTCCTGACCCCTGCACTACAGGTCCTGACCCTCATCACAGGTCCTGACCCCCTTACTACCCCTCACCTTTCACCACAGGTCCTGATCCCCCCCTTTCCCCTCACCCTTCCTATTGATCCCCCTGCCCCCAATTTCAGCCTTTAATCCCACACTACAGGTCATGACCCCCCTACTACAGACCCACCGCACTACTGGCCCTAACCCCCCCACTACAGTGAGCTTGTCTGTAAGTAAGCTTGTGTGTGTCTGTGAGTTTTTCTGTAGTGAGCATGTGTGTGTGTCAGTGAGTTTGTCTGTAGTGAACATGTGTGTCAGTGAGCGTTTCTGTAGTGAGCATGTATGTGTGTGTCAGTGAGCATTTCTGTAGTGAGCATATATATGTGTGTTAGTGAGCTTTTCTGTAGTGAGCATGTGTGTCAGTGAGCTTGTCTATAATAAGCATGTGTATGTATGTCAGTGAGCTTGTCTGTAGTGAGCATGTGTGTGTCAGTGAGCGTTTCTGTAGTGAGCATGTATGTGTGTGTCAGTGAGCATGTATATGTGTGTTAGTGAGCTTTTCTGTAGTGAGCATGTGTGTCAGTGAGCTTGTCTATAATAAGCATGTGTATATATGTCAGTGAGCTTGTCTGTAGTGAGCATGTGTGTGTCAGAGAGCATTTCTGTAGTGAGCATGTGTGACAGCAAGCTTTTCTGTATTGAGCATGTCTGTAGTGAGCATTTGTGTGTGTGTGACAGTAGGCTTGTCTGTAGTAAGTTTGTGTTTGTATACCAATGAGTTTGTCTGTAGTAACCGTGTGAGTGTCAGAGTTTGTACTAAGTGTGTGTGTGTACCAGCAACCTTGTCTGTGTGTGTCAGTGAGATTGTCTGTCAGTGAGCCTATAAATGTGTATCAGTGAGCTTGTGTTTTCATGTCAATGAGCTTATATGTATCAATGAGATTGTCGGTCTGTGAAGCTGTGTATCAATGAGTCTGTGTGCTTGTGTCAGTGAGATTGTCTGTCTGCATGTGAGTATACTTACTGTATAATTATTTTTTTTACACTGACAGAACCAATGTTTTGAATTAGAAAAATAAACATACCAATAATATCTATCAATCTATATATATATATATATATTAATATTATTTACATATATATACACACATATATCTTTATTTAAATATATATATATATATATATATATATATATATATGTATATACATACACATACACATACACACACACAATACACTCACACTACATGTCACAATGACTTATGGGGCTGGCACACATTTTTTTTCCAAGGCTGCTTTGTAACCCCAGTCCGGCCCTGCACACACAAAGCTCTGCATAAAGGTCAGTCCTTAATCAAATTCTTAAATATGACATACATTTGAAATCACTGTGATAATGCAGAAACTGCCTCAAAATTCATATATATACACACAAAGCTCTGCATAAAGGTCAGTCCTTAATCAAATTCATGAATATGACACTTCTATCCCCACATCTAAAGCTATGCATAGCAATATATTTGTGCACAGTTCTGATGGATCCAAATCCTTGCAAGGATAAATGTATAAGAAAAACAGAAAAAAGAAAAGAACAAAAGTGTATGGAAAAACTTGAAAAATTATGAAAAAATAAGGAAAAATGAAAAAAAGTCCTTTGCAAAGTCACTATAAACGTGTGTAGTATTTCTATGGATGGATCTCACCGCTTTTTCTGTTGCAGTTCAAACTCTCAATTATTTGCTGTAAGTTGTTAGCTGTCCCGGTAAGCTCTGTTGGTGTGAGAATGTCTTCATAGAGTAGTTGGACAAGTTCCGGGTAGCTAAACGTGTTCGGCAAGCGAGGTAGACTTCAGACGGCTGGATAGAGTGCCAGATCGACTAATTGCTTTCCTCGGGCTGCGCGCTCGGGTCCCTTCATTGGCCCTAGTTTCTCTCCTGAGAAACTCACGTTAAATACCGAATCCGGCGGTTAAATACGGCGTCCACTTCCGCGTGGACGTGATGACGTCATCCTGATACGGAACGTCATGCAAACTATAAAATAAACTTTATTAACATTTTGACAACAGTGTTAAAGATACCAGATCTATTATTTAATGTTATACAGATAACAATTAAGAATATTATAGACACTATGTCATTAAATACAAAAAGGAAAAAAATATATACATAAACACATAATATTAAAAGTCTGAACTTTGAACTCCTATGCACACACAGACTACAGGTACACAGAGGTATCTCCACCATATATGCATGGCTCATGGCCCAGGCCAATGGGGATGTAGAGCTCAAGTTCAGGAGGCACTGGGAGACAGACTCAGGGGAAACACTCACCTCACAGGACTGGGACAAGATATACACTCTCACCCATAAATGCTCCATTAGCTCGAAGTATCAAGAGCTAAACTATAAAATCTTGACCCGCTGGTATAGAACCCCAGACATACTACACTCCATGGACAACAACACACCAGACACATGCTGGAGATGCGGCTCACACAGAGGCACATTTATCCACGTATGGTGGGAATGTCCCGACATCAACCCTTACTGGGAGAGAATCAGGGTGGAGATAAACAAAATTACAGGATCAGGGATGCGCTTAGACCCCCTAACGATGCTGCTACACCATACCCCCGCACCCATAAAGACCTATAAGAAGTCCTTAACTTTACCATTGCTTAATGCGGCTAAGGCCCTTCTCCCCGCAATGTGGAAGCAGGGAGGGGCGCCAACCCTCCAGCAATGGATAACGAAGGTGGAGGAAATCCACGCGATGGAGACCCTCACGGCGGACCTGTATGGCAGACAGGAACAGTGTGCATTGACCTGGTATCCCTGGGAGGTGTATCTGGCCAAAGGAACCACCAATTCACGCGGCATACCCCAAGGGCCATAAGGGAACAACCAAGAGCCAAGCTAATCTTGACCGGCTCCCCCCCCACACCCCCCATCCTTCACCCCTATCCCGGACTGGACGACAGACATCCCCCCTACGACTGACTCAGACAGACCCTTAGGAGAGACTCACTGACATATAAACACGAGACGCAGGACTTGAGGGACGATGTAGGGCATGGTGGACGTAAGCCCTGAGATCACCTGAACATCGCAATACTCCTGACTACCAACCCAGATCCCAGACCGGCTCGAGTCCCAAGGTGACGCTAGGGTACGAAACGCAAACATACCCCCAACCTAATCCTCACTCATGTCAAAAAAGAATGTAGAAAAAGTAAGCTTACAGGGCCCTTGCTTACTCAACCTAGAGGTTAACATGGGGCGGTAATATGGGCACACATGAGTACTTCTTACCCCTGAAGTGTTCCCTGACAGGGCGGCTCAGCGATGAAGCCTGGCAATACTATGTTCCAAGGGCACACTGTTGATGTAGATAAACTAGCTGCCATTAGAAGTACCGAGGGGATACAGTACGACACACTAAGATTAATCGCAGTGGTATTGCACCCACACTATTGTGACTCAGAGTCGTGTTAATATAGGGAACAAACAGCAGAAGTCACGGAGTGAGACCTAGTGATATCATTCAGGTGGAAAGAGTCACGCAGAACACCACCTCCGCTGCACTACACGCCTCACAGTCTATGCGAATTGTTGACACCGTTTGATTTATTATGTATATCTTACCAACCGATCTGACGAACATTTAGTATGTAACCGTTTAATGATTGTAAGTTGCAAATTACAACTGTACGTATGTTTCCTGACGTCTCTGTTCCGTACCTTGCTACCTACCATATGTGTAAAAAACTATTTGAAAAAATAAAGATTGTCTAAAAAAAAAAAAAAAAAGTCTGGTAACGCTTCTACCAGGATAAGGACATCTCCAAGAATAGTTGAAACATAAAATAAAGAAAATATAACTAGAAGAATATGTTATATTGCATATGTTTGTACATTAATGAAAATCAAAGAACTGCTCCTAGTTGGGAATTACCAAAGGTGAAATACTTAAAGGGTAATTATCTAATATTCAAGGAACTACTATTGCGTCTTAGTTTAAGATAGTTACGTAATTGCTCACCTGTAGCAGGGTGTCAGGGGTGACAGATGGAAAAATAATAATACATTTTTTTTTGTTAATAATGAAGAATAAATGCGAATCAATGAATTATATAGAAGAAGTATTAATTAGACGATATGTTATTCATATAAACTCACCGACCTTGTAGTGTGTCCCCATGTCTCGGGATATTCTTTGTGAGGGACCCTGGAGAGATACAACCAGGTTGCGGACCCCCATGGGTCAAGGAGTTGCAGAGAAAGAGGATCGGACCAAACGAGATGGTCTGGTGGGAGCACTGTAGAGAGCACGAGGTATACATTAGCCCATAGTCATAATTGTTGAAAAGACTGATAGTATTCACAAAAAGTGTTTCAAGTCATAGTCCTCATTCAGTCCTGAGTAGTTTTTGTCTATCCCCACCTCTTCTCAGAGGGGGTATTCTGTCAATGACTTGAAATCTTAATTGGTTGACTGCATGGCCCTGTATCTTGAAGTGTCTAGCTACTGGGGCCTCACTGGTCCCCCGTTGTAGGGCTACCCTAATGCTTCTTTTGTGCTCCCCTATCCGCTCTTTGACGGGTCTGATGGTCTCCCCCACATATAGATATCCACACGGACATTTGAGGATATATACTACAAAGTCTGAATTACAGGTGTAAAAACCATTCACAGTAAATTTTCTCCCTGATCGGGGATGGACAAAATGCTCACATTTGATCACGCTGCTACAATGTGAGCACCCTAAACAGGGAAATGTGCCTTTCTTTGGTTCTGAAAAGAATGCAGTCTGTCTCTTAGAACTACCAATATCAGATTTAACTAGTATGTCTCTCAGATTAGGAGCCCGTTGGTATGAGAAGAGAGGAGGATTCTGAAATTCTAGGGGAAGTTGTTTATCCCGGGCAAAGAGTTGCCAGTGTTTCATGATAACTCTCCGTATATCCCTGTTAATCGGGGTATAAGGAGATATAAATGCTATTCTGTCCATCTTATTCTTTCTAGATGGACAGTATAGGACCTCTTGTCGTTTAAGAAGCTGGACCTTTTCTTTCTGTGCATGTACAATCTGTGTGTTCAGTAACCCCTTTCAATAAATTTTTGAGAAATAAAGTCCAATCCTGTCAGCACTTTCTCTTCTTGTGAGATTATCCGTCTAACTCTGAGTAACTGACTAAATGGTAGGCCTTTCTTTAAGTGTGTAGGGTGATAACTGTCATGTAGTAATAAGTTATTCCGATCAGTGGGTTTAATGTAAAGGTCACTGCATAGTTGGTTGTCTGATCGGTAAACTTGGACATCTAAGAATGGAACTGTCACCCTATCACACTCCATTGTAAATTTGATAAAGGGGTCTTGTTCATTAAGTGAGTCAAAGAAATCCTGTAATTGGGTTCTAGTGCCGCTCCAACACACGAACACATCGTCGATGTAACGTCTCCACACCAAACATTTGGTGTAGAGAGGATGATTATAGATGCACGTCTCTTCCATGTGGTTCATATAGATGTTAGTGTATGTTGGGGCGACATTAGAACCCATAGCTGTACCCTTAATCTGTTTGTAATAATTGTCTCCAAACAGGAAATAATTTTCGGTGAGGATAAATTTCAACAAATCAGTTATATATTTTCTAGTATCCCTTTGTTGTACAAGACTCAAATCTTTATCTAATGTCCAGTTGACAGCCTCCACTCCTCTTTGATGATCAATGGAAGTGTATAGGGATTGCACGTCCATTGTCACTAGCCAGAACTCTCCTTCAGGCACTTGGATATTATCAAGCAATCTAAGAAATGACGTAGTGTCCTTGATATAGGATTTTTGTGAAGATACATATTTGATAAGGAATTTATCTAAAATTTCAGACGGTTGTTGTAATAAGGACCCTGTTCCACTGACTATGGGTCTGCCTGGTGGAAATAAAGGATTTTTATGAATTTTGGGCAAGGTGTAAAATACCGGAATTATTGGGTGTTTGATATTCATATACCTGTACTCTCCCTCCGAGATGATACCTTTGGATAATGCCCATTTGTTCAACAAATCTAATGAGCATTTCAAAGTATGTGTTGGATCTTGTGTAATAGGTAAGTAGTTCCTGGTATCTCTCAACTGTGTTTCTATTTCTTTAACATAATATGAACGGTCCATAATTACAAGGGCACCCCCCTTATCGGCCGGTTTGATCATAATGGATTTATCCATTTCTAAGTTATTGATATTCGACCAATCACGTTGTGTAAAATTGATATTACTTCTTTTACCTCTATATGTATGATTATATTTTTTCCTAAGTTTCCACACATCTCTTTTCACTAAGTTGGTGAATATATGAATTGAGGAATTTACATTATGTGGAGTGAAAGTGCTCTTGGGTTTCAGACCTGTATTCAATGAGAGTGTCAGTTCCTGTTCTCCCTGAGTTGATTGTGTGGAGGTAGCATCTGTATTCCCTTCTTCCTGTGACAATGTCTGTGATGTATTGGTCAAGGAATTAGTATTTCTCAATGTTCCAGCTTGTCTGGCTGAAATTAGCATTTCCGAAAATGAATAGGGAATAAATTGATTTTGCATTACCAAAGTTTTATTTCTACAGATTTTCCATACTTATCTAGCAAATGCTGGAAAACAATTAACAGTTTATATTCTGATTGCCTATATCTCTTGTGAAATATAATGCAAATATTTTACACATGAAGGGTGCCTTGATCAACACAGATACACAATCTCAATATTCAAGGAACAATTGAAGTGCACAGGGAATATACCAGCATATCGCTGTTGAGTTAACAACCCATGAGGTAATGCTGGTGTGGCCCGCACGGTTTCACGGGTCCACTGGAGCACATAAGTGATCCTCGGCCAGGAGTCCACACTGGATGCTTATTGAGGTTGCTAAGTTTACCTATTCTGAGTGTCAGAGGGAGGGTGTTTAGCAATTTGGATACAATGGTAATGTTGAAATATCTTGCAATGGTATTCGTTAACAATGTTAATATTATTTCTGCTCTAACACATGAGAATTAGTAAGGAATATTAAAAAATAACACATGGCCAATAGTGACAGTTGTCCTGGAAAAGCCTGCGCTGGACTTCTGAGAATCCTGGGCAGCAGTTTTCATGCGCTGAGCAACAGAGTGGCTGATACTTCAAATCCAGCTATGGATTTGGTGCAGCAGTGACATTTTGAGACAATCACTAAGGGCACACACAGGAGAGGAGCCAGCGGTAGCCTGCTGCACAAGACACCGGCAAGCTATGCTCCTGAGCACCCTTATTGGAGGTTCGGGGCGGGGGGGGGAGGGGGGAAGCATGCACAACTGCAGAAATAAGAAAAAACATAAATGAATATAAAAATATCAGAACCACAACAAACAAATTGTATTTTTTGATAGTTACGACTTTAAAATAAATTTGATGTTAGTAATGCACTCACCAAATATGGAGTATTGAAGAATTTGGCAATATTCTGATCAATCTTCTGAAAAACAATACATAAATAAGTATTCAGTTTTTATATTGTATAAACTAACAGAGTATGACTTAAGATACATTTCGTTAAATATTAGAAGAGGCTAAAGAGTAACAGAAGAAAGACAATAGGGATAACCATTCAATACATGACAGTAAATAAAGGTTTTATGTCAGTAATCATATATAATAATAGTTCGTTTTTAAATACGCTATAAACATTTTTCAAATTAAATACATTAATATACATTATCATAATAAATATGAATGTAAAATACATATAAGAATAATGATGTTAATAATTAAGAATAACTGCAATAATTTTAGTAAATAATATTATGAATATTATTAAGAATAAATTGGTATATTGTGAAATCATGGGAATAATAGAATAATTACATTTTAAAACAATTTAATGGAAGTTAATTATGATAATAAAAATAGACTTACTGTGAAATAAAGCTTGAGATAGGTCCTCTCCAGGTGAAAAACGATTCAGTGACCCCAGGAGTACTTCTTTCTTCAAATCTTTGTTTCTTCAGCCACAAATGGCCTCCGAGGAGTCTGTGTAAGTTGTGAACGCGCTCTGGCGCGTTCACAGCTCTCAGCTGTCTAATGCAGGTGCGCTCACGTCGGAGCTCCCTGCATTAGACCCACGTGATGTGCGACGTCCTCATACAGTGCGTGGGGGCGTTGCACGTCGTAACTCACCTTTCCTCTCCCATTGACGCGGAAGCACCATCTAGCGGCTATATAAGAGAAGGCAGCTGGAGGTGGAATTTTCAATTTAATCAAAACACTGCGGTTTAGCAAAAAACACAGTGTTTTCACTAACTTGGTTAAGGGTAGAGGGTCAAGGCAACCAGACCACTCAAATGAGATGAAGTTTATATTAAGCTTTGTTTATATTAACTTTCTTTAGTTGCTGCATCACCTTGACTTGAGTTAACCAATTACAATTATTCTGCAAGTTTTTAGCAGCAATCATTTGCACATCAATTGCCATGGGTTCTTCCTTAATTTATACGGAGGAAAAATTGTTATTTAAAATTCCTGCCTTTTCCTGGTCTTCATTAACTAACACCCCCATTTCAGTTTTTAGTGTACCTACACTTTAATTTTTTGTTTTTTTTAGAATTTATGTACTTAAAGAATGGTTTGGGTTGGTTTTGCTCTCTTTGGCTATCACTTTTTCATTTTGAAGTTTAGCGAATTTAATCGCCTTTTTGCACGCATTATTGGCTTCCTTATATCTTTTATAGGATGCATCTGATTTGTCCGATTTAAATGCTTTAAATGCCCTTTTCATATTTTATTTCTAATCTCTTGTTTTACTTCTCTACTAAGCCACATTGGTTTCAATTTGTTTCTTTTATATTTATTACCCAATGGTACAAACTGATGTAACGGATCGCCTGGCACCCCGACTGGGTACCTCCGTTGAAGGATGCTCCTAGCGCTCCTGAGGACTCCAAGCACTCTGGCAGACACCACAACCACCGAATCGGAGAAGCATATGAATGCTCTCGGGCATATGAATGCTGTATACAGCCGAATAGGAGAAACCATCCAAATAGGTTTACACTCCTAGCAGTCAAACTGGAACAGCATACAATAAATCCTCCCCCAATAATGAGACGACACTTCACTTTGAGGGTTAAGCAGGAACTCTGGGCTGGCACATCCAGCCTGGCTTTTATTACAAGAGTACACATACAGGCCACACCCAGTGGGAGGCATAAAATAACCAATAGTATCACGGGTGCAACCCACACATCCCCTCCCCTTAGTGTGACACATAATCCCATTATTCATACAGTTTAAAATATACTTTTTACACAATATTTATAACTTCAAAACCATACATCACATCATAACAATTACATATTTGGAATCAGCACACTTTAAACATTAACACTTCCAAAAATCAGGCAAATCCCTCCAGTGGATCAAAAGTTAGCTGGAGGTCCCTTTATGACCGACCGCAAGCACAATTTCCTGCCCAAAACAGTTCCATAGATTTGGGCTGTGCGGTCGGTCAATTTCATGCCGAAAAACAACTAAGTCCCATTTCGAACGGGACTTAGTCTCTGGAGCTGAAAACGAAGTGTAGGAGAAGGTAAGGGTCAGCGGTGTTCGGTAAAATGTGTAGCCGATTTCAGTTCCACAGAATCTTTAGCAACAAAGAACAAAGATGGCCGCCGCCACGTGCAATTAACCTGCAGTAACCTCACAGCCTGGGAGGTAAATTGCCTGCACACTTTAACTTCTGGGTGGTCCGCCTGTTTGGTACTTAGTTCAGTAAGCCCTATTTACTGAACCAAGAGGGAGAAAGCCAGGGGCAAGTTATTTTACAGGTCTGGGGACATAGTCTTAAAGGAGCATTGTTCACCAAAGTTACAATATGTCCCCAGACAGTTCTTAAAGGGCCAGCAGCAGTACAATAAAATACCATTCACTGTGCTTAAAGGGCCAGCAGTCGCACAATAAAATACAATATGCCCCAAATAACCCAGGGGCCATAGTCAGCAGGTAGGAGGCGGGCAAACAGGCTTCTCCAGGGCCCAGTGGCGAGGTTGGTTTCGCCACAACTGAGAAATGTACCTTTCTAATATTTGTTGGAAGATGTTCCATTTATTCTCAGTGTTCTTTTCACTAAAGAGTTTATGCCAGTCAATATATTGTAAAGCTGCCCTTAACGTATACAAATTGGCCTTTTAAAAATGATATGTTTTAGCATACCCCATGTGCTTTTGTTTTTTTGAGTTTATTTCAAAGGACACTATATTGTGATCACTATTTCCCAAGTGCTCACCTACTTGAATGTTTGTCAAAAGATCAACGTTGTTTGTTAAAACCAGGTGCAATAGAAAAACGAATAAGGTGCGCTGTACCTTTAAAATTATATAAATAATAAGTGCATAAATAATATAAAGTGCAAGTGCAATGTGCAACACGTGAGGGTACCTTCAGTAAGGATAAAACACACTTACAAATAGCAGCTGGAACATATAGTTCAGTATGCCCTCAGGGTAATATATAAAACAAACACAGAAAAAAAATCATAGGGTAATATGCAATACCAGAGATAAAAGACTAGGAATTATAGGAGTAACACTCACAATGGTAGAGCAGTGAAAGTCTGCTCTAACTTGAATGGCATAAGTCCTCTTTTCTCAGGACTCAGAGACCTTTAGGATCCATACAGCAGCAGATTCAACTTTTTAAAATAGGTTTATTGATAGACGTTTGTATAAAACAAAATTCAAAGTGATATGCCTCTTACAGCCCGTATAGGAGATATCCCCAAAATAAAAAGCAGTCTCAGGAAACACAGTCCACACTTGCCGGTTTTCCTGCTCGATCGCCGCATACACAATACTTCCGGGTTTCGGAGAAATCACGTGGTAACGTCGTGCGTGATGACGCGTTTCGCCCAATCGGCTTCCTCAGATCACGTTCTGGATACTGCTGCCATATCATTCTTATAACAGCCTCTATGGGCGTGTTTTATTAAAAAGTCAATTTTTATTGGACATTGTTTAAAACCTACTTATGGATCAAACCAGTTGAAAGTCCGATTTTTAAAAAGGGTATATCACCTAAACATCGTTATCAGATATATAAAAACATTCTTATTTTATACAAAAACTCATGCATCTCATACACAGTTCTACTAAATATTAAAAACACCATTTATAGATTCTTCTATTTTGAAAACATATTCAAATATATTAATACATAACTATAAAAATGTATAAAAATAAATAACCATTTATGATTATATAACTATTCTGAGCAACATTATACCAATTTTACTAGCTCATTAAAATATAAATATATTAGGTATATGTATCCTGGAGATGATAGAACCCAGTATACAGACTAACATCTTACCCTAGAAAGAGAAATAAAACATTTATTATGCAATCTTCATACCAAGAAAAAAACCTATGTATACACGCAACTATAAAAGATTATAAAAAATTAAACAGGTCAAATTCAATATTAAGACCTTTTGGTTCTAAAGTGCTTAATTTGTGGACCCATTTCATCTCTTCTCTACCTATGTGTTGTATATGGTCTCCTCCACGCCATGATTTCTTCACTTCTTGTATCCCTACAAAGGTTAGTCCACTTGGATCTTTGTTGTGACACCTTTTAAAATGTGCGGAGACACTATGTAGTTCAAAACCCTTACGTATGTTGTTAATGTGTTCATAGATTCTCTTATGTAGTGGGCGTATCGTTCTCCCTACATATTGTAGCCCGCATGGACATATTAGTAGATAAATTATGTTCTTACTGAAGCACGTAATAAAATCCCTAATACTGAATTCATAGTCCGAATTTTTACTTTTAAATTTATTAATGCCTTTGAGGGTCCTATTTTTACTGCACTTACATCCTACACATGTTCCACATGAATAAAAACCTTTTTTATTAGTTGTTAAAAACGTGTCTAGCCTTTCCTTTTTAGGATGATTAAACGTAAGTATTTGTTTCAAATTTGTTGCCCCTCTAAAGGTGATAAAAGGTTTTTGTGGAATAATGTTTCTCAATTCTATATCTTTTTTTAGAAGGTGCCAGTGCTTATTTATAATAGATTTAATTTTATGTGAATCTCTATTGAAATCTAAAACTAGGGGTTGGAGGGTCTTGTCCTTATCTTTTTCATTTCTGTTTTTAAAAAGTAGTATGTCTTGGTCCAATTTATTTACTTCCTCATAGGCTTTTAGCAGCAATTCATTCGGGTATTCTTTTTGTGAGAACTTCTCCATTACAACCATGGCTTGTTCCTCAAATTTATCCCTATCCGTGCAGTTTCTTCTAATTCGTTGAAGTTGTCCTTTGGGAATATTATTAAGCCACGGGGTGTAGTGTCCACTGTTGTATAGGACGTAGCTGTTTGCATCCACTTTCTTAAAATTTTTTTTGGTTTTTAAAAGGCCATCCTCAATATAAATCTCCAGATCCAAGAAGTTTATGTCTGACTTACTAAAATTACTAGTTAGCTGTATTTCCCAGGTATTAATATTTAGATCTTTAAGAAACATCTCCAAATCTCTTTGGGAGCCCCTCCATATAAAGAACAAATCGTCAATATACCTTCTGTATGAGACCAGGTTCGTCCCCCATGCTTCATGACCATATATGGCTTCTTCTTCCCAACCCGACATGAATAAATTTGCATAGCTGGGGGCGAACCTGGTCCCCATAGCCGTACCTTGTTGTTGTATATAAAATCTAGAATTGAACATAAAATAATTATTCTCTAAAATCCATTTAATACTATCTATGATAAAATTTATATGTTCGTTAGATAAAATTTTAGATTTTTGTAGACATTTTCGTACTGTATTACAACCTAATGAATGAGGGATAGATGTATAAAGAGCAGATACATCCGACGTAACTAAAAAATACCCTTCTACCCACTGAATCTCTTTTAGGGCCTTTATCATATCTGTGGTGTCTTTTATGTATGACGGCATATTCTTTACCATATTCTGTAGCCATATGTCTACATATTTCGACAGATTGCATGAAATCGAACCTATCCCGGACACAATGGGTCTCCCAGGGGGGTGATTAGAATCCTTATGTACTTTCGGTAGTGTATAGAAGACCGGTGTTCTAGGGAACTCTATCTTAAGAAATTTAAATTCTTTATCGTTTAAAATACCTTCCTCCTTGCCTCTGTCTAAAAGCATATCCAGGGATCCTTTTATATCTGTAGTAGGGTCTTTCTTTAGTTCTTTATATATTTTTTTATCCTCTAATTGGCTGTAGCATTCTTTTAGATAGTCTGACGTATTTTGAATCACTATACTTCCGCCTTTGTCCGCGGGTTTGATAATGATTTCTCTATTATTTCTTAATTCTTGTAACGCTCTATATTCATTAGGGTTAAGATTTCCCTGAAAGCGTCCCTTATTATTGTTTTTGTCTAATTTTTCAAAGTCCTCAATAACAGACTTCTCGAACATATCAATAGCACTAGTTCTATAATTTCTCGGATAAAAATTTGACTTACTTTTTAAAGTAGTATGGGTATCACATTTTTTGGTATCGGCAAATTTATTTATTTCAAAAAATCTTTTTATGGTAAGGGTTCTAGAGTATTTTAAAATGTCCACATATGCGGAAAAAGAGTTGAATTTCTTACTGGGGGCGAATTTTAAACCTTTGTTCAGAATCTGAATTTGATCTCCCTTAGGAACAAAGTCCGACAAATTAATCACTCCCTCCAGTTTGACGTCCTTCCTCTTTTTCCGTCGTTGTAGTCTGATTCCTCCTCTGCGTCCTCTCTGTCTCGTCTCCTCTTCCCAGGGGAGAAAGACACTTTCCCCCTCGGTTTCTCTAAAAAATCGTCCTGTTTATTGGCATTGACAAGTGGATCGTATCTGTTGCGTAGCTCTATTTCTCTGTTTCTATTTATAGTAGGGGAATTTCTATTTCTATAGGGTCTGTAGCCCCGTCTGTTGTAGGGTTCAACTTTTGTCCATTCTTTTCTTTTATTACTATCTGGCGTTTTCCATTTTGAAATATTCGAATCTATATTAGATGAATTGTAGCTGGTATTATATCTCTTTTTTTCATAGGTATTTCTATGGTGGCTAGAGAAATCTTTTTTCACATAACGGTGTTCGTCCGTTGATCTCTGGAAGTTTCTAACTTTGTTGTACTTATAGTCGTCCATGTCCCTTCTGTACTTTCTGTATTTGTTTTGTTTAACTTGTTCTTCTAGTCTATTTAAATTTTCTTTAGTTTGTTTAGTTAATTCATCATAATCCCTGGTTTCTACAGCTGGTTCTAATGTTTTTTGTATATCTTTAACCTCTTTGTCTATATCAGTCAGTGCTTCACTTCTGCATAAAATGACAATATTCATCATCTCTATCGAAAATCTTTCTAATGCATCGTTCCACATTTTAACATATTTCTGATTTTTTTCATTCTCGAAAGTCGGAGTTTTAGAGAATCTCAGACCTCTCGGTGTGATTTTGTCTTGTAGATATCTCTCTAGGGTTGCTATTTCCCATTTGTATTTTATTTCTTTCGCCAAAATCTTTTCTAGATCTTTAAATGTAATCTCGATATCATCATTGTTAGAGATGTGGTTATTGCCATACTGTGCATCATTAACAGCCTTGCTTGTCAGGAGCTATACACGGAAAACAGTAGATAATATATATATACAAGCAAAAAAGGCGCTAAGTGATATAAGTAATAATATGACTATTTATAAATCAGTGAAACACTATGTATGACTAAAAAAGCTGCACCTCAAAGTGAAAAATAGCTCAAAATCACTGAACATACAATAGAAAAACGAATAAGGTGCGCTGTACCTTTAAAATTATATAAATAATAAGTGCATAAATAATATAAAGTGCAAGTGCAATGTGCAACACGTGAGGGTACCTTCAGTAAGGATAAAACACACTTACAAATAGCAGCTGGAACATATAGTTCAGTATGCCCTCAGGGTAATATATAAAACAAACACAGAAAAAAAATCATAGGGTAATATGCAATACCAGAGATAAAAGACTAGGAATTATAGGAGTAACCAGGTGCAGACAAGTGTCCTTTCTAGTTGGTGCTTGTACCAGTTCTGACATGGTGTCATTTAACAAGTTCAAAAAGCTAATTCCTTTTGCTGAGCTACTAGTCCCTCTGTCCCAATTTATGTCCGGGTAATTAAAATCTCCAATAATTAAAGTGTTACCCAGATTTGCAGCTTTCTCAGTTTGCTCAAACAGCTGTTGTTCCTCGTCAATATTAACATTAGGTGGTTTATAACATATCCCAACCAATAGTTGATTTCCCTTCTTTTGCCCCAAGCAGATATTTACCCATAAAGCTTCCACATTTTCCTCATCGCATTCCACTTGCTTAAGATTGGGCTTTAACTCATGGTTGACATACAAACATACCCCACAACCTTTCTTGTTTTTCCTATCCTTCCTAAATAACATGTACCCATTTAAGTTAACTGCCCAGTCATATGTCTAATCCCACCATGTTTCAGTTATGCCTATTATGTCAAATTGTTTAGTGTATGCTATTGCCTCTAGTTCCCCCATTTTGTTATTTAGGGTCCTTGCGTTAGTAAGCATACATTTAATATCATGAGTCACTTGTACTTTTTGTGAATTATCAACATTACATACCTTCTCTGTTCTGAAACAGAAATAGAATATGGCGTATACTGCGCCCAAAAATTATACGTACATATACCTCAGGAAGGGAGGGCTGGTAAATACCTAAAAATGATAGAACAAAAAAAACAATAATAGTGCAATACAATTTTGTAAAGTGCAAGGTATTAGCTAAATAGCTTTAAGAAAACCCCTCACATACGGTAGAGCTTTATAAGAGCTCTGCTTTATTCCGCGTGGACGGTACAATCCCCATCTAAGGATACAGGATAGTAGAGATGGTACTGATCCTCCAGATGCGAGTGTAGATATAAAAATGAGAGAGAGAAACACTCTGATAGTGTAGTAAGTACTATAAGCTAAGATGATTGAAGAAAGTATTGTGCTTACAATTGTAGAGCAAGACCTGCTCTAGTAATCACAGCATGGGTGGTACTATCCCCACCTAAGGATATGATGGCACCAGGTAGCAAACAGGATGTAGGGTAAAATAATAGAAAAATATATAAAGAGAATAAAATTTTCTATTTATTGTATAAACAAATATAACATTAAAAGTATGTATAGGTACAAATGTCCAAATAAGTCCACTTGACGCGCTTCGCCTCTCCAGAGGCACTTTTGATAAAGCCTCTGGAGAGGCAAAATGTGTCAAGTGGACTTCCATCTGGTATCCTGGAGTTTTGTAAGCTGACAAGGAACACCAAGACAAGTTGGGCACTAGGTACTGCAATCTGACCATCTCTGAAGGAATATCTATCTTATCTTTCCATTTTCTACTGTGTTTTACAGTCTGAGACAGCTTTTTAAGTGGCTCAGAACCATGTGAGTGAGACTGTATAGAGTTTAACCCCTTCCAATGACGTACCAGGTACGTCCGCCAAGAAACGGTCGATAACAACCGCGGGCATACCTGGTACGTCATATACTAAATCGCCACTTACCTGATCGCTGGCAATCCCCTGCCAGTGATCACGATCCTGGGGTCTATCTGGGAGCTCAGGCAGAACCCCACTGCCCGATCCGGCCCTCCTGGGCAATGTGATCGTGGGGTGCTCGCAATCACATGGCCAGAATAGCCGGCTTGTGCAGTGCCTGCAGGGGGCCTGACTAGGCCTCCTAGTGCCTGAAAAAAAGGTTTACAAAGTTAAATAAAAGTCTATAAAGTACATAAAAAGTACTGAAATCATATATATATGATCTAAGTACATGTACATAAACACATACATCATTATTAAAAGCGTATTTTCATATTAATTATATATATATTAATATTAAAATACACTTAGAATGATGTTAATAGAACTGACAGGCAGTCCCCCTGCTGGTGAAAATTTTTAATTAAAAATGTTAATGAATAAGAAATATATATATCACAGTGATGATATTGTCAGTGAAAGTGATGTTTTTTGCATTTTTGTACACACAAACAGCAATTTCACTGATGATATCATTGTTGTGATACGTTTTACTGTTTTTGAAACACTAATATTTGTGTTCAGTGAAGTCTCCCGAGTATAACAGTACCCCCCATGTACAGGTTTTATAGTGTTTTTGAAAGTTACAGGGTCAAATATAAGGCTTGGTTTTCCTTTTTTTTTACTTTGACATTTGCCAGATTGGTTATGTTGACTTTGAGAGTGTATGGCAAACCAAGGTAATGTTCAGTCTTTTTTAGTAGCCACTTAGTCACAAACACTGGCCAAAATTAGCGTTCATAATAGTTTTTTGCTTTTTTTTTTTTAATTCTTTATTTTTATTGTGCAAAAAGGAGGTACAAACATATCTGCTATGCCACAATAGCGTTTACAGATTTTTCAAAACTGACAATCTGTGACTTAAGAGTAAAGCTGCACTTTTTTTTTTTTTTTATTAGAGTATTGTTGAGTGAGTCAGAAGATTGGTTAATACGAGTATCAGTAGCAAAATATGTAACACTGCACATTTGTAAATTGGTTGACAGACTCTGCAGGTATATAAGTGGGGAGAGCTCATTTTCATAAGCGTTTTCATATTAGGGTATACACACTGACTACCTTAGAGGTTTTATAACCATATGTTAGTATGCTTAAGGGGCTAGAGGCTTGCCAGTGTTAGTACTTTATATTATGCTAGTAAATTTTAAACATCGTGTCACAGTAACCTCCAACAAATGCTAAACATTATGCTTATAACCACGTTGCAAACGTGAAGTGGTTTGCTTGGAACCTGAAACTGCGTGCGTGGTTTTATATATTGGCTTTTATGAAATGCTAGCTTAGCTAAGATGAATATTTAAATAAGGTGCCACCAGGCAGATTGTGGCCTATTGGGTCATCTTCCGCAATCATTAAGACAATAAAACAGATTGTTACTGTAACATTAGCTGTGACAATAACAGCAGAGATGTCCGTGTATCGGTAAGCAGCGCCAGGGAATCAGCTGTTGAGGCTGTCGGTGGTGAGTTCTGCGGTGTGCACCCCAGATGCCTTCCGTCGTGAGAAGCTGGGATCAACGTTGGTTCTGGCATTGGGAGAGGTGTTGAGAGGCATCCGCTGTCCAGGCTTGGGGATAACTCCCACAGGGCATCTAAGAGTCCCACTGAGTCCCGCAGACCTGTTATCGGTCAGAGCGTCCGTGGATCGCCGCGGCCACAGCACCCAGTCGTTAGGTGAGTGCGAGTGCGATTCTCTACAGGCCACAGTGTCTAGGTGCGGTTAGCTGTATGCTGAGGTTGATGTGTGAGGATGACCTCTCCGGTTACTCCCTCAGTGTTTGTCTGTGGATTCGCTTAAAGGAAGCGCTGGTAAGGCGTGCTCGGTTGAGGCAGGCACTGAGGCTGCAGCGTTAGTGGACTGTTGAAATGCAGGCTGCCTTCTTCCCTTCTTGCCCGCATTAGTGTTACAGGGTTGATCATGGCTCTGACTGTGTGATGTATGTGTTCTGTTACATGGGCTCACCTCCAGCCCGCGAGTTAGTTGCGTTGCTGTCGGCCATTTTGTTGGAGTCGCGTGGTAGTCATCAACTGTCGGCGTTTAATCGCCCAGGGGTGCCGCCAAGATGTTTGCTTGCCTGGTGGGGACCGGGATAACCCCCGCCGGTCCAAAGGGGGGGGGGGGTGAACGGGGCCAGGAGGGCCACAGTTGCGCTGCGGTTCACATTAGCCGGGACGGAAAGCGAGGCAGCGGCCGCCTGCCCCACTCCCCTCCCGTGTAGGCCTCAGTCTCCCAAGTCCCAGAGCATCTCACCAGAACCCAGAACCTCCCGATATCAGGTGCTCCAGCTACACCGGGACACTCCAGGACCGTGTATTACGAACTTCTAGGGTGCTCCAGGCTGAGTAGGGTGAGTTTTTTCCCCCAATATTAGCTGGATTCCTCAGGAGCCATAGTGACTTGCAGCCTGCCAGCATGGCCTCCGGGCCCCGCCTCCCAGTTTTTTGCTTTTTTAACACACAAACAAATATAAAAGCTAACTTTGGCCAGTGTTTGTGACTAAGTGGCTACTACAAAAGACTGGACAAACCCCATATTGAATACCCTGGGTTGTCTATTTAAAAAACAAAATGTGAGGTGTGAGTCAGAGATTTATGACAGATAACAGAGTTACAAAGTCACTACTTGTACTTATTGCCCTATAACTTGCAAAAAAAAGCTAAGAACATGTGAGAACATTGGATATTTGTAAACTCAGGCCAAAACTTAGAAACTATTTAGCACGGGTGTTTTTTGGCGGTTGTAGATGCGTAACAGATTTTTCGGGTCAAAGTTAGAAAAAAGTGTGTTTTGAAGTTTTTTTTAATCATATTTTATAAAAAATGTTATAGTAAATTATATGATATGATGAAAATAATGGTATCTTTATAAATAACATTTAATGGTGAGAAAAACAGTATATAATATGTGTGGGTACAGTAAGAGGAAAATTACAGCTAAACACAAACACCGGAGAAATGTAAAAACAGCCCTGGTCCTTAACGGTAATAAAATTGAAAAACTGGTCACTAAGGGGTTAATACACCAAAGTGGTTGTGATTTGAGCCTGTCTTATGCTTGGCTCTATCTTTGTGAGTTTGTTTTTATACATTCAACTGTTAATTTTAAGTGTCATACATACTACACCATATTGGACTGGGATTTACCCTAAGTTGTAAACTAGGGGTAAGTGTATTTTATTTAGCGCTCCATTTACGAGATTGGTGGTGGTTTGAACCTTCCAACCTCCTTACCTCACAGAATTTATTATTTGGTGGATAGGAGAGATTTCCACATCAGTATTGTAGCTGCTATTAGATTGACGTTTCGGATACCTATTTTTTTTTTTTTTTTTTTATTCTTTATTTTTGTTGTGTATGAATAAGAATGACAAGCGTTTGTCTGCAATGCCACAACAGCATTCTCCAACATTTTGAACATACAGATTTTTTAGCTGTTATATAGCATTTAGATGGAACGTACAAATTTTTTATATTAATAAGGCAGGCTAGGTACACGTAGGTAATTCGCATTAGTCATAAGGAGTTACATCTTCGTTTGGTAACAGTAGTTTAGGGTTAACGTTTCTATTGCATGTCATCGCTCATAAGTAGTTTGTATGTTAAACTATGCTTTACTAAGCTTTAGTTTGATGTGTCAGGGAAGATTACAAATGCAGGTGTATATACAGATTGACTTACTGACATATGATAGAATATTAAGGTAACAAGCCTAACTGACTCAGGTGTTTAAGGTAATAGGATTCTAAATGTGATTTCGCATATAAGCAACCTGTGCACAATTTAGCTTATAACAATAAAAGGAAAAGATAGTGAGTAGATAAGACACATTAATAAAGACATGGTCAGACCTATTCAGCTTACGGACTAAGATGTCAATATACATCCATGCACGCTGTTAAAATAAATGCCTAACTGAGAGAAACAAAAACATAAACTTAGCATATAGGGCGAATAGGGCATATAAGCCATTAGGTTTCCGCTGGTCCACATAGCTATAATAATGAAATGGAATGCAATCAACGGATCTCGCTGGTAAAATATATAAGTGAGTACAGTGTGCTAATTAATTAAGCAGGCTAATGCAGGTAAATTAAGTATGCTATACAGATAACATCGCTGTGCTATCTGGACGTAGAGTAACCTCGCTATGTATTTTAAACACAAAATTAGGTTTACTGTGAATTAAACCACTGGGAACAGGTTTCAAAATGAAAAATGATAGAAATTAATTAAAACCATGCTCAGCTGCAGTAAAGAGTCCTCGGCAAACAACAATTAGACATGACAGCAGTATAGTTAAAAGAAACAGGTGTCCCAGTGAAACGTAAACTAGTTGTTGGACACAGGTAGCCAGTTTATATTAGGCACTCAACCAACTCCAGATCTCAAGGCCCGCTGCCTGGTGGTAGGGATCCGCTCAGCGATGTGGTGTAGCCTGCCGCTCCATGAGATGCAGGATGGCGTTGCAACCGCGAGGTCAGAGCTCCACTGCAGTGAGGTGATTCTGATAGCGTGAGGTAATATGCTTAAGGAGCTAGGCCGTTGTCGCGTTGTGTGGGTCTCCTGGATCAGCAACCTCCCATTCGTGTGCTGTGGAGTGGCTTCCCGTCTATGTCTCCCGCTGGTAGCAAGCCTCACTGCCTCCCGGTCTTCGTTGCCGACGATGCCACAAGCTTTCCTGGGTCTGAGGGCCAGCCCGGCTGTCTCACTCCTTTGTGGGTGAAGGCGGGTGTGTGCACCCAATGCCACCCGATGTCTGCGCGGCCAAGTGGCCACCTGGAAGGCCAGAGATGGGATCTCGTAGTGGCGTCGACGGGTGGTTGGCCTAATCCATGAGGCCACTAGTTGTGCTGCCCGCCGGTAGGTCACCCCCCTGTCCAACAGCGTTGTGCAGAAGTTCAGGCACAGCCGGTCTAGGGCCTCCAGAGGGTGGCATGGGGCATGGGCGACCGCTGTCTTTTCCCTAGGTCCTTGCTGGGCGGCCATTTTGGTTAGGCCTCAGGTGCCTCGTGTGTGAATCAGCGGGAGGTGTGCTGCTGGTGCCGGGATATCCCTCACCGGCGGGGGGGGGGGAAGGAAGGCCTGTGGGTGGTCCTCCGCAAAGTTAGTATTGGCCCTCTAGGAGTCCCAGGCTGGGTGATCGGCCGTCTCACCCACGCCCTTACCTCCTCTTAGGCCTCTAGTCAGGCTTGTAGTCGCTGCGGTAGGCCCCGACGATGCAGCCCGCTTTCTCGGCGGCTCAGCGTTACAGGAGTAGTCTCTATACGGTCTAATCTGCAGCCCCTATCAGGGTGGTGCTTTTTGAGTAAGATTATACTGTAAAATTCAGTTTTATGTCGCTTAAAGTGTGCGTTCAGGCTGGAGCTCATGCTGCACACATCTGATCAGCTCCACAGCCAGGCTCCGCCCCCCCCCCCCCCCCCCGGATACCTATTTTTAAGCGCCCATTTTACACCTTCCTACTTCATGTCTGTGGTAGTTTAGCCTTTTCCTTGTATTCTATGAATACGTATTAAATTACACTATTTGATTTGGTTTATTCGAGCGATAGCACATATGGTTTAGCACAGATAAGCCTTATACAACAGGTAGACCTGAGTAACAAAGGTCTGGGTGTAATAAGGGGAAACCTATAACTGGACTTGTGCATTCAGGTTCATCCAAATTGTGATTGATCCAAATTTTGGTCGATTGGCGACTTGTCAGAATTCTGTACCTGCATAACGGCATATGGAAGAATCTTGAAGCAGTAGAAATAGACACTGAATTGAGCCATTTGATTTGCTTTTTAATTCTCAAGTTTTTCTGTGGTGCATATAAAAGGGGAATGAAATGGAGAAGAAGCTGATTTTTTTGGCAGGCAAATAAGCAGCTTTGTTTGCCATGATATCGTCATCGTCCAAGTGAGCAGTGACCATATGGTGTCTTTAGAAATTAACCCAAATTATAGGTACACTGAAAAAGAGATGGGTGGGTTAGATCAGGAAAAGGCAGAACTTTTAATATATTTTAATGAATAACCCATGGCAAGAGATATACAAATGATTGCTGCAAGAAAACTTTCAGAAAAAAAGGGTTGAATTATCCAAGACAAAGTGCTGCATCAAGTAAAGACATTTATTGTAAACAAAGCACCTTGGCCTAATGGTATTCACCCATGAGTACTTAAGGAGCTACGTTTGGAAATAAGTGAACCTCTGTTTTTACTCTTTCAGGATTCTTATCTTTAAGGCCTTGTACTAGCTGAGTGAGGAAGGCAGATGCGGTTCCTATATTTAAAACAGAGTTAAAAATCTTTGCCTGGAAATTATAGACCTGAGAGCTTAACTTCTGTGACTGGGAAAGTATTTGAAAAGTTAACAGATAGTTTTCAGGAATTCATTGGGAAGAACATTGTTATTAGCAAAAATCAGCATGTTCTTTTGAAACATAGGTCATGTCAAACTAATAGACCCAGCCACAAAAGTTAAGCTCACATGTCTATAAATTCTAGAAAAGGATTTTGAACCCTTTTCTAATTTAGGAACTGCATCTAATTTGTGACATATCTTAATGTATTATAAATATCGAAAATGCTATGGTATATACATGTACATATATTTAGGGCTTAGGTACTTAATCCCTTCCTGATCTCTGACGTACCAGGTACGTCGGACAAAAAACGGTTTACAACCTCGGACGTACCTGGTATATCCGCACCAAATGATTCACTTACATGATTGCTGGTGATCCCCCACCAGTGATCGCGATCCCGGGGTCTGCCTGGGAGCTCAGGCAGACTTCCACTGCCCGATCAGGCCCTTTCGGGCCATGTGATCGCGGGGTCCTTGCGATCACAGGGCCGGAATAGCCGGCTTGTGCAGTGCCTGCAGGGGAGTGCCTAAGCTCTCAGGCTGTCCCCCTTATGCCTGTAAAAAAGTTTGTTAAAGTTTATTAAAATTATAAAACAGTTTTTAAATTAAATAAAAAGGACTTAGATCATATATATATGTATATAGATAATATATATGTATATATATATATATATATGATCTTAGTACTTTTATATAAACATACATCTTTATTAAAAGTGTACTTTAATATTAATCTATATAATTTTATTTATTTAACACCTATGCACCCATTTCTACTCTGTCTACATAGGTCCCTTTACAGGCTCTTTGATGTCAGAGACCCGTTTTTTCTATACACATTTCACCCTTGGTGTAGCTCATCTCTCTGTGGACTATCGTTCCATGTAACATTACATGCCCACATCAGTATACAGCTCCATCATTAGTTCTATCTAACAGACATACTCCTTTAATTTTATAACATGACAGGAGGCTTCGTATTTGCTTAAGTCTCTCTTTACTAGAACTCCACAGCAGCACAGAAAACAACCAATCAGAAAAAAGTTAGGTACTATAAAACTCCCCTCCTCATGCATCATTTCCTCTTTCTTTGCTGCTCTGCAGACAGTACAGGTCAGAGTACCACTGCCTCCTGCTATTAGTTGGTGGCTTTGGGATATCTTATGATTTATTTTGGATGTATTTGGTATCATAGCATATATTTACTTATAGGTTTAATAGATTGTGTTTAGTTACATGTTTAGTATATTTACTTCTTTCTGCTATGTATGCTATGGTCCTGTGTTTAATTATTTATTTCTTACTGTTATTGGGGATACCTTCCCCTTTTAGGTGGTGGTTTTAGGGGAGTTCTTGGGGATTTCTTCTTCTGCCATACTTCCCCCCCTCCTCCCCTCGCTGCCCACTCTCCTGGTCCCGCCATTGCTTCGCCGGCTACATGCGTTTGATCGGGGTTCAGGAGACTGGCCTCTGGCTGCCTCCTGATTTCCCCGACCCCTTTGTGACTCCTCCGGCAACCGAGGTACTCGCGGTCAGACGTGAGTACCCGGCGGCCGCTCCGCTCCCACGTGGCCGCCCGCCGCACTCACCATGTGGCCTCAGCCCGCGATCTATTCCTTCTAAGTGCCGCGGGTGGCCGACCGGGTGGAGGAGGGTGCACTTTCTTGCGGCCCCCCCTCCGTCCACGGTGGTCGGATCTAGGTTCATGTTGCCCTACTGGGATTCCCGGCGGAATTCTACAGGTTGGACACAATTTTCTTCAGATGTGTCTAAGTTTTATATCAGTATATCTCTTAGAGTTTTGAGTTTTCTGAGTTTTTTTCTGGCATGTTTATCAAGATTGCGGTGTATTTTATTGGCACATGTATCTAAGATTTCTGTGAGTGGGCTGGCAGCGTGGATCGCAGAGTGCTGTGATCTTTTCTGACAGTGTATTTCACATTAGGCTGTGTGCCTTGCTGACAGTGTATATCACATTAGGCTGTGTGCCTTGCTGACAGTGTATATCACATTAGGCTGTGTGCCTTGCTGACAGTGTATATCACATTAGGCTGTGTGCCTTGCTGACAGTGTATATCACATTAAGCTATGTGCCTGGCTGACAGTGTATATCACATTAGGCTATGTGCCTGGCTGACAGTGTATATCACATTAGGCTGTGTGCCTGGCTGACAGTGTATATCACATTAGGCTGTGTGCCTTGCTGACAGTGTATATCACTTTGTGCTGTGCGCTTTGCCGACAGTGTGTATCACATATGCTGTGCGCTTGTTGACAGTGTATATCACTTTGTGCTTTTCACTTTGCGGACAGCGTATATCACAGTATGCTGTGACTCTTGCTGACAGTGTATATCTCAGTATACTGTAACCCTTGCTGACAGTCTATATCACTGTAGGCTGTAACCCTTGCTGACAGTGTATATCACAGTATGCTGTCCCCCTTGCTAACAGTGTATATCGCAGATTGCTGTGTGTTTGCTGTCAGTGTATATCACAGTTTTGCTGCGCGTTTAACTGACAGTGTATAACACTGACAGTGTATATCACGGCTTCAGGTATATATGGACTCAGTGTACAGGCTCTGTACAGGGTGTATACAGTGCCAGTTAACTCTAGGTTTTCCTGTGCTTCCCAGTATTTATTTTTTCTGTCCAACTAGGAGGTCTCTGATGAGACTACTCTGGTATCACTTACAGACCTGGCTCTGACTCAGACTGGTAAGGGTGACCAGTCTACGCTGATACTATACAGTTTTATCAGACTCCCGGGGGAATTCATTGGGTTGGCTATCGTTAGCCATAACCCTGGAAGTGTCCATGGTTACTATACCCTTCAGGTGGTATGATGATGGTAAACCATAATAATTATAAGAAATTTCCCTCAGATCTGTGTGACAATAGGCATACCAATTCACAGTTTAAGGTGAGTATTGCTCAGTGTAGCTTACATTCCTGGACATGATGGCTACTGGAACAACTTCCGCTCATACCCACTACAGCTGGAATACCACTATTTGCCGGCTGGGCATTTAGGGACTGCCGGTCCCGGTTCAGATTATTCCCACGGCATTACGCTGTATAAAAGGTTGGTGTATCCTATGTTGCAGGATGCTCTGAGGTTCTACGATTTCTTTAGGGACCTCTACCCAAACTCAGAGGCCCCCATTACTTACGCGCTGCGGAATTGGATGGCGCTATATATAAATAACATTATAATAATATAATAATAATACACAACCCAAGATTGGCCTGTTATGTCTGTGCCCACTGATTGGCCTGCTATGTCTGTGCCCCACTGATTGGCCTGCTTTGTCTGTGCCCCATTGATTGGCCTGCTTTGTCTGTGCCCCATTGATTGGCCTGCTTTGTCTGTGCCCCATTGATTGGCCTGCTTTGTCTGTGCCCCATTGATTGGCCTGCTTTGTCTGTGCCCCATTGATTGGCCTGCTTTGTCTGTGCCCCATTGATTGGCCTGCTTTGTCTGTGCCCCATTGATTGGCCTGCTTTGTCTGTGCCCCATTGATTGGCCTGCTTTGTCTGTGCCCATTAGAACGGCCTGCTATGTCTGTGCCCATTAGAACGGCCTGCTATGTCTGTGCCCATTAGAACGGCCTGCTATGTCTGTGCCCATTAGAACGGCCTGCTATGTCTGTGCCCATTAGAACGGCCTGCTATGTCCGTGCCTGTTAATACGGCCTGCTAGGTCTGTACTCATTAAAGAGGCCTGTTATACCTGTGCCCATTGATTAGCCAACCATTCCGTGTCCATTCTTTTGGCCTGCTGGGCCTGTACCCTTCTGACGGGCCTGCTCTGTTGGTGCCGAACCCCTTTTTGCCGCAGGCCTGGGGACTATCACTGAGGTAAAGCCAATACCCACCAGTGACAGGGAAGTAGGCAGGTGTCCAGGCAAACACCGTTGCCATACTATCCGAGAGGACACCAGTATGCGGCCATCTGAATATGGTGGGAAGGGTGGAAACCCTAAACCTCATGCCTGAAAGGCACGGTGCCTTATGAAGAACCCGGACACACATCCACGGTTTGCGTAAGACCGGCGGTGACACATCGCCAAGGGGAGTTTTTTCGCACAGGCAAGGACCGGTACTCAGACAACTACAGGAGAACGCAGTGTTTTTCCTTGTCTTTACAACTAACCCCGTATCTGTCTCCCGGTATCCATATAGGTATTGATAGTTATTCCTGTGTACGGTTAGCTCTTGACCCTGTCCAGTGAGGCTTACTTGTCCTGCCTTCCGGCCTGCTATTTACCCTCTAGCTGAGATTGAATTTGAGTTTTTACTCTTATCTACGTTGTTGTTGTTTTCTTTTTTTTGTTTTCGTGACTTTCTTTTTCTTTTCGCTCGGGTCGTCGAGAGGCCTGACTTGACCTCCTCCGACCTCCCGGGCGCTCGGGGATTGCGGAGAACGTCTCCAGCTTTCCTCAGACTACCAACGGTCATCCTGGACCCCGCGCGTGCGCACGGGATCCGGACGGTCAGTTGGTAGTTTTTCCATCATTGTTTTTCCGAAGTTTGTCCTCAGCCTTTGCTGACGTTAGCTTGGGTGTACCATGCAGTTGGTCACCCTGAGTCTCTGGGGACTCTATTTTGGATCACAGGAGGGTGCGGCACCCATCACCTCGATCCAAGAATATTTTATCTTCAGGTACGGAGAGCGTTCCCCTCTCAGATACGGAACCGGACGATGATTTGTTATTAGAGGGCGCAGCCCTCCCTCTTACTCAGCCAGACACTGAACTGGATACAGAGGCATGTTGGAGGACACATTCTCATAGGGAGAACCGGTCACGGATATAGACTCTAATGTTTGGATATTTGCGGGTACAGCCCGCTCTGGCTATCTGCCGGACGCTATCACGATACTCGATCACATTAGTAGAGAGCGCGGCTCTCTCATACACTCGACAATCCACAGTGCTGGCCTTTTTGTTCATCGCACAGGTTTGTACTTGTGCGAGACATCGGTGGCTACATGGAGGGGCGTCCCTCCTGCATTCAATTGGATCTGACGTCCGTGCTAATGATTTTGTTATAGAGGACTGCCTGGTCATGCAGGATATACATATTTAGGCTGGATCCCTCCATTCTATCTCCTGTAGTGGATCTACTGGATCGCTGGGACACACATGAGACATTCTCTCAGAGGTATACCGGGGGGAGACCCCCACTTATCTACACAAACTCCTGGTGATGAGACGGCTAACGGATGGGCCTCAGGTATTGCGTAAGTGCAGGTTTTTGGCATATTCTGCACCGTATAATACAGAGATTGTTTTCTGTTTTGGATATCCAGGCCATTACGAGCAAACTGCGCAGACAGTTTCTCCCATGTCAAGATGTCTGGAGATACGGAGGCCTTCATGGAGCAAACGGGCACTGCCTTACTCGGGTAACAAGATAAAGGGAGGCCTATTACCCGGTCTGAAGGTAAACCCGTACGTATGGGTCACATGGTAAGTCAGGAATCCCCGGTTTGTTTTGAGTTCCCCGGTCATTACGACCTTGGGATAACTTGGCAGGACTGCTCCATCTCCTCGGTACGCATACCTGGTGAACAGGATTCGGAGATGGTGGGTCCTCCGTCTATACTCTATTTATCCCTCACGGGAGCCGTTTTGTTTTTTGGATTTGCGCCAACCTACTTTCAACTACAGTTAAGGAGACCTACGAGACCTTATGGGGGTACCTGGTGTAGCCCGAATCCTACACAGACGTCTTTCACGCTTAGACGAGGACATATCTGGATGGAAATCGGCACTCATTTCCCATCCCTTTGACTATTTCTGGGATTCGCTGTTCCCAGGATAGTCGACCACCGTTCCTCATCACGTGCTCAATTCGGAACCCTGAATGGACGTTCTTTTGGAGTCTTTCCCCTACCGTGTCCGAGGATTACACAGTCCACTTGGAATAGTGGAATCATTTAGGATACGGCTAGTTTGACCACACTCTGGCGTGCATTAGAAATGTATTCTCGGATGAGACATCTCTCCGGGTAGGCCAGGAGGGAATGAAAGTTCCTACTTGGTTATATTGTGATTTGGTGGTGGACTTAGGCGCATCCCTTGAGATTGAAGATCTACCTGCATGGCCGCGTTGCCGGGTGACCCTGGCACGATCGGTGGAGCAACCTTGCACATCAAGAGTTTAGACATGGTGGCAGTGTCTTATCGCGGCCCTAAGTCCGCATACGACTTTTGCCATTTTTTAACTGCAGGGAAATAGCTAATAGGGCGGCTTGTCAGCTTCTGGACCAGCTGGTAGGCAACAGGTTGTGTCCCCACGTACAATGGATCTGTCAACAGACGATGTTTTTTCAATTTTGGGATACTTCATCAGCTGGCGTCTCCATCGATCGGTGTATTGTCATCTATCGCAGTTGGAAAGTCCATTTAGGATTGCTCGGGTAGCTCAGAGAATAGGTACCAGCGAAACAAACAGCATTGGATTTGTTGACTGAGCGTTAAAACAGCAAATACGAAGCCTGCTGTCATGTTATAAAATTGTAGATTATGCTAGCTTTAGTGTACCTATAATCTTAATTTTATTAATGACAGGAGGCGAGTATTTCCCACCCATTTCTTTTCCCACCCTTGTTTTATGTTAAAAAATTGGATTAATCAGGTACGTATGCAACTCTGTTTGCTGTCTCTGCTACCTGTCGCCTGTTCTTATATCTATGTTTATTTTCATAAGTAGGGTTGGGATATCTACGTTTTAAGGTAATTTTGGTTGTTACATTGGGTGCACACATGTTTATTCAGAGTACCTTTTCATTGGATAATCAACCTGTTTGGTTCTGTTTTTTTCTCTCGTTTCAGTTTACAGTCCATCAACACTATCTGGTTTAGCAGTTCTTCTCGGATGGTGGACATCGTTGTATTCATCGTATCTAGGACTTCGTTTCTCCCCATTATGTTTTCTGTTTTTTGTTCTGTTTTTGTCGCAGCTTGAAAGAGGAAATGATGCATGAGGAGGGGAGTTTTATAGTACCTAACTTTTTTCTGATTGGTTGTTTTCTGTGCTGCTGTGGAGTTCTAGTAAAGAGAGACTTAAGCAAATACTCGCCTCCTGTCATTAATAAAATTAAGATTATAGGTACACTAAAGCTAGCATAATCTACAACTTACGCTATTCTACACACATTACGTAAGTCCATTCACTCCAGGTTCCCTTGGCAACCAGACGCATGTTCACGACCTCTTCCGGTCGCACTACTTTTGACGTCATCACTTACTTACGGGACCTGCACGGCATTTTTTCAATCATAGGTCAGCGTTCACACATGGCTTGGGGGTGCACAGCTATTCCAGGGTAAGTGATTACTCCTCAATTACTTAGGGTATAAATGTCACTGTTTTACACTGTTTAGTATCTTGATAAAGACCTGAGGGTCGAAACGTCGATTTTTTTTTCCTCTTCACTGAATAAATTTTTTCAACAAGTCCTCTGGAGTGCTCACCTCACTGCTTCTATATCTACTTACGCTTTGCAGCACCGAGGCTTTTCTTCCCAAACTAACTTAAAGGTAGAGTGCCAGACTTTGTACATATTTTTTATATATATATATATATATATATATAAATATTAAAATACACTTAGAATAACGTTAATTTTATATATATATCATTCCAGGGCCCTATTTAGCCTTGACTTGCAGAGAGTCCCAGGAAGGATGTATTTCCAAAGTAAGTGGATTAATCTCATTAGAGCAAGCATAAGGCTGCTAGGATAGTACCTGCCAACAATGGGGTACATTGACGGTGTGGCAGGCTTATGCAATATATGATCATATAATGTAACAAAACCCATAATTTTTTGCCTAGGTGAGGTGTTTTTAAATAAAACTACTACAATCTCTAAGATTTGAAATCATTGTTTAGTGAATAAGCAAGTGCACTGGATTCTGTATTATATATATATATATATATATATATATATATATATATATAATAAAAAATAATCAATGAATAAATACAAATTATATTAAATTTAAAAATGTATATACACCGGTTTAAACTTGTATACATATATATATTTTAATCAAAATATATTTAGAATGACGTTATAAATACATATATCCCCTTAATGACCGCAGACGTACTACGTATGTCCACAGCAAATAGGAGCCCTGGACTTACCTGGACTGGCGATCCCAGGCGGGAGGGACTGCCCAAGACCCCAGCAGTCCCCCTGCAGCAGCTCCAGCCACCCCGGCCCTTCAGGGCCACGTTATCACCATGATCACATGGCCGCAATAGGAGTCTATGGAGCTGCCAGCAGGGGGACTGTTTATATGTTTACTTCCGCTTGATGTCGCTTTCTGAAAGAGGAAGTGATGAGGTCACTATGCCTTATGTACATCCTACTCTCTTGTGATTGGTTCTTTTTTCTATGTGTTTCTTTGCTGCTGTGTGGAGCAATTAAAGAGAGATAATGTAAAATATGAAGCCTCCTGTCATTATTAAAATTAAGATTATTAGTACACTAAAGCTAGCACAATCTTCAATTCTATTAAAATAATGTTACTTCTGTGAAGAGAACCTTATTTAACAAATGAAGAAATTATAGTTACATTGTACTATTCCTAATGTAATTAGTGCTACACAAATTCCACGTATTGTACTGCACCATGTAACCATATGTAAATTATAATACTGGTAATCATAAGGAAAAAAAAGAAGTCTAAAATGTTTAAATATTTTTTCTTTAATGAAAACATATGTAAATATTTTCATGTTTACAATAACTTTTATGGGAACCATAGTATCCAAAATTCATGTGATGAGACATATAATAAACTATAACAGTTGTTTGAAGCATATGTTTATTTTAATGTGGTAACCTTCCAATGCTTGGCAACATTAAATTATAAATAAGATAAATAATTTATATCTTGCTGTCACTGTGTGGAGAAATTTAAACCATTAGTCTGGGTAACTGCTAGCAATTTTGCTAACACAATGTATCTTGCAGACATTTAGCAATAATTCCATTTAAAATTTTGTTGCTATTTACCAATGAAATAAAGATGCTGCAATTCTGGGTTTTCTTACCAATGTCTGGCTTGCAGATATTAGTAAATACTAGTGTAATTTGCTTGCAGGCTCTAGAAAGACAATGTAAAAGAATTGTGGATAACAAAAGTGTGACTAACAAAATGGTGTCAATGATGTTTCCTTGCGCTGTATTTTTCAAAAGTATTTTTTTCACAGCTTATTTAAAGTCAGATTATAAAAATGGGAAATTTGGGGAAGTGAGTGGTATAGACGTCATAGCCAATATTCTCAAAATACTGAATTATAGGTAGATGGATACTGGCTTTTTGTCAAGCCTTGTGTATTCACTTCAGTGACATCTTGTGGTGCTCCAATATCAACAGTGATTTTGGTAAAAAGTTTATGTTCAACACGCACAATTATATTATAAGATAAAGAAGTAAGACCATCCTTGGACATTCGTTCTGCCGCTTTGTGTATCAGATGAAAGCTGCAATTAAAACAAAATCTGAATACTTGGAAAAACATACAAGACACATTTTAGTAATATTCAAAAAATAAATAAAACTGCTTTCATAGGAAAATGAAAAAAATATTATTTTATAACAAGCTGGAGACTAACATTGATTTATTCTTAGTCGCTCATTTTCTGGCTAATAATTGTGACTTATTCTCAAAACATTAAGAACCTATTGTTTTCATTACCTAATTTAAATCATTAATTACAAGTATTTCCTGAGTCAAGACTTTAACTACCCTATTATGGCTTGTTTCCAATGTTTTTTGGTGAATTGTATAGACAAATTACCACAGGAGACATTAAAGCTATATTATAAGGTTTATTGGCTGCTGCTCAGTGGCAGAACTAATGCAGCAAGGGCAAGAACTTATTTTGGGCCCCCTAGCACACACACAGATTCAAACATATACCTAAACAGGCACATACACACACTGGCACATATACAAACATATGCCTACAAACGCACACCAACAGATACACGCACATACACACAGACACTCACACATACCTGCATACACTCGCATGAAGATATACACACACACATACCTACACACACACACACACACATACCTACAGATACACACACTGGCACAAATGTACACACAGATACACACTGGCACTGACACTCAGCACATCAGTGCTGTTTTGGCAGCACAAGGGGGACCTACATGATATCAGGCAGGTGGTTTTAACGTTATGGCTGATTAGTGTATATAAATATTAAATATAAGACCACATTATATTAAAGGGTTACTTTAAGCACCATGACCACTTCATTAATTGAATCTGTATGTGCAATGTATTACTTTGAAACGCTGCACATTAGGATATTAACCCTTCTTCTGCTAGCTAATGTTAATTCTGTGCAAAATTGACGCCTGATGCCCTACTAGAGTTAAACAGCTTAAACCTCATTCCTCTGTGCCACCCTTTCCCTTCAATACCTCTCCCCTGACATCACTCCCTTTCGCCGGAGGTCAGGCTGAGGGAGAACTCGGCCTCAGCGTTGTAAAGTAAGGTACATTTTAGCGGTTTCACTTTTGTTTTTAAGTTGGTTATTTTAACCAAAAACACTGTTTTATGAAAGCACTATTTTCTGGTTGGTGTAACCCTTTAAAGTTCACAATAGTAAACAATAAGTCAAAATAATTTGATAGTCTCCAACTTTAACACTGCAAAGTAGTAAAATACAACTACATTTTCCATACAATTTCTTTCCCAAGATACAAGTCAGTATAAACTGAGTAAAATCATTTACTCTCTGAAGTCAGTTATTTACTATTGCTGGTACAAGCTGGTTTCTGAGTGTAAGCTTATCTAGGTTATCTGATGTTGCTAGTGTAATTGCAAGCTATACACAATATATTTAGAATTTATTTTTTTAGCACTGGCTCCATTATTATTTGGGGTGGGGAAGGAATTATTTTATGTCACTTAGTCAATCTGCATTAGACTCATACCCAGGACATACTTGAAAATAAGAGAAATCTCAATGTATCCTTCATGGTAAAATATTTAATAAATAAATAAATATCAGTTACTTTGCTTAGCCTGTAAATATTTTTCATCAAAAAGAGATGGAAAAAAAAAACACCATTATTGATCATTATTGTATTTAACAGGATAATGTATTACATACCTCTTGCCAGTTCTCTCATTACCAGGATCCCTATGGTGAAAAATCATTTTAGATCTTGCTATGATTTGTTCTTGTCGTTCAATCTGCATTCCAGCAGCCATCACCCTAAACAAGAGAATAGAGCAAAGGCAATCTACATTAATCTAATGTAACATAATTCATGTAAAGCCGTGGTATTTTGTTTCTTTTTAACTTATAACACAATACTTAAGATTAGCTAGCAAAACACATTTAATTAAAATGAGCATCAATTATTAAAAAACTGAAAAAATAATATTAAACCAGAAATATGAATGAAAATATAAAATCACTAATTAAAAATACCTTTAGGAGCTATTTACCCTCTTTGCTGCCTCTTGAATGCACCCACCGAGCTATACGCACACACATACATAATTGTTTAGTGAATAAGCGAGTGTGCTGGATCTCGTATTTTGTGTATTTTGGCCCCAGCAGCACCCTTTATATATTTGGGAGTCCAGGCCAACTCCTTGGTGTTGCACCCCTCCCTGTCACTGGTGCCTCATTCCAGGATCCTATTTAGCCTTGATTTGAGGAGAGTCCCAGTAAGGTATTTCCCAAGTAAAAGTATTTCCCAAGTAAGTGGATTAATCTCATAAGAGCAAGCATTAGGCTGCTAGAGTAGGACCTGCCAAGAATGGGGAACATTGACGTTGTGGCAGGCTTATGCAATATATGATCATATAATGTAACTAGACCCCCATTAATTTTTGCCTAGGTGAGGTGTTTTTAAATAAAACTATTTCAATCTCTAAGATTTGAAATCATTGTTTAGTGAATAAGCGAGTGCGCTGGGTCTTGTATTTTGGCCCCAGCAGCATTATATAATGTATGCATGTTCAGGTGAGTTCAGCCCTCTTGGTTTCATTGATATATATATATATATCTACCCCTATCCTAGCGATCTTGTGTGGAGTGAATTCCAGTGGGACATATGCCTTTATAATGATGTTTAAAGATGCTTTTGATTGGTTTTGTCTGAACTCTTTCAGAGTCACGAGCATTCCTGTTGATTTTCAGCCCTGCTTTCTATGAGTCCAGTTTACACATTAGCAAAGATATTCATTGCAGTAATTACTATTCTATGCGGCCAGTGTGACTAATGTTTAAGTAATTGATTCCCCTAGCGTAAAATAGTTGAGTAAGATCGAGTTTATTTCTAGTAACTACACAAGTCAGTATTAGTTTAATTGGGTAGTCTAGTTGGAACCGTTTAGGTTATCCACCCCTATCTTATACAACTGGGATTTAGTTAACTCTGAGGATATATGTGCTCATGCGTTTAGGTGTTATCCTTTTGTTAAATAATCTTGTTATCTCGTATGGGCTTTTTTAGAGTCCGTTGTATATACTAAGAAATTGAATATAGTGCATCAGTCACAGCTCTATGTGGCCAGTGTGATTTAATTTTGAGATCATTAGTAGTTATTTTGATCTAGTAACTGGCCAATCTCCAGTGAGTTTAATTGTGGAGTCTATTTTTGTAATCAGTTAGGCGATCTACCCCTATCCTAGCGATCTTGTGTGGAGTGAATTCCAGTGGGACATATGCCTTTATAATGATGTTTAAAGATGCTTTTGATTGGTTTTGTCTGAACTCTTTCAGAGTCACGAGCATTCCTGTTGATTTTCAGCCCTGCTTTCTATGAGTCCAGTTTACACATTAGCAAAGATATTCATTGCAGTAATTACTATTCTATGCGGCCAGTGTGACTAATGTTTAAGTAATTGATTCCCCTAGCGTAAAATAGTTGATTTGAATTCTTTTAATTGCACGATCTATGTGTAAGGTTGTTTTTTTATAATTGTTGATACATGTCACCTTCACAAGTGTGGTGAGTTATCATTATCTGTATGGTATATATGTGGGTTTATTTGTCTGCACAGTATGTCCTGACGAAAGCTTGAGGGGATCAAGCTGAAACGTTGACACCTTTGATGTTTTAGTGAGAAAAATAAAAGTTACATTTTATTAAGTCCCTGGAGTGCTATCTTTGAATTGTTCGTTACATATATATATATATATATGTTGTCAGGATATTTATATCGGCAGACATTTTGCGCTATGATAGAAATTAAAAGTGTATACTGCCTGAATCACTCAGAACAGTGCAGACTCCATTTTGGATTTCAAGCTAACAAAGACACACATTTCTATCCTTTCTGTGACTAACCTAGCCAGAGTTAAAGAATGCATTGTATATACAAACCAAGTGATAAGAAATGAGAACGGGGGATGGAAGACTGTCTAAATGTTAATGGAATAGAAATAATTCTAAACCCAGACATTAGTGACAGAGAAGATTAGTAATTCATTTTACTTTCTAAATTTTACAAGATTCCCATTGTAAGTGAAAGGTGAAACTTAGTTTACGAACTGTCATTTTATAAATTACAGCAGGAATTGGAGACACACTGTCTGAAGAAAACCCTTTGAACTGACGAGTAAACTTAAATTATATTAACCATAAAGATAAGCTAAATGACGTCAAAATAGCCACCAGGAAAAGTTAACTCTTTCCTGGATAGGAATGTTTAGTGGGACGAGACTGCCCTCTATAGACCAAATACTTAAATTGCTATCTGGAAGGTAACCACACCTCCAGTTTTCTATTGGTCTATCACCAAGTGACGAACAGAGAATCTTTCCCTTTAAAAAGTTAAGACAAAGGGAAGAGAGAGGTAAGCAAGAGAGTGAGCAGTCGGGGCAAGGCAGTCGGAAGCAGGCTAAGTCAAAGAGTCAGGAAAAGTCAAAGAGTCGGAGTTGAAGTGAGTTGGAGTTTGTGTTTCAGATTCGGCCATGCAGAGAAATCCATGACAGATATCCACTCCAGGGCACTCAGAATTTCTTACACACCAATCACACATCCATTCAGTTCCTGAGACTACCTACTCATCTGATGAGAATGTCTACTCAACTGGTAATTATACTGGTTTCATTTAATTAATCTAAATTAATAAAAAAATTCTAATAGCATGATATATGACTGGATAAATCACGATCAGATTTCGATATTTAGAAATCTTAGTTAACTAAGAAATATATAGTTATAACCATTCCATTCTGCAGATGGAATTAGACTAATTATATATATTAATGTGACATATCGCATGTTAGCATATCGTGATATTTATCCAGGTGTATTGATTTGCTCTAAAATAAGATAAAATATCTGTTTAGGCAAGTTAAAATTCAGCTTGTAGAATCTGGTAGATTATTTTTATTGGATGGTTCCAGGAAATGACTAATGAGCTGGTTTAAATGTTATGTTATTTAAAATTACATGAGAATAGATCTTATATGTCCAGAAAGATCTAACCAGCATTGAAAGGGTTATTCTAACTGTTAGCTAAAGTTGTATGGCCTTACGCTGCAAGCTCCGTGAAAGAAAGTTCTTCTTTGTCTCTGTGAAGCCCATCATAAATCTTGTCTTGACAATTGCTATGGTAACCATTGGAATGTGCATTGCCATTGTATTGCATACCATGTTATACTAAATATTCATTGAGTATTATCACGCATGTTACATATTATTATTATTTAATTTGTCACAATAAATGGTATCTATTTTTATAACAAATTGTGATTTTATTTATATGGAATACATTTCACTTACACGATAACGATCTTTGGGATCTGAGAATTGAAATAGTGGGCAATTCTCAACTGTTTACTATTATCATCCCATAAATATCCCCACAATGTAAAAAACTGATAAAATTGTATCTTGTAATACCTTTTTTATTGGACTAACAGAATTTTTTAATGACAAGCTTTTGGGAGAAACTCCCTTTCTCAAGTCTGGGTTCTCCCGAAAGCTTGTCATTAAAAAATTCTGTTAGTCCAATAAAAAAGGTATTACAAGATACGAATTGTATCTGTTTTTTACATCTACATCACTGGACTAATCACTGGACTTCCCTCTTAGAAAAAAGAGGAAAGATGATCAGGACAGACAGAGGGAGTTCAAGTACCAGAAGGCCAATTATATGATGGAGATAACAGCTGCAGGTACCTAGGGGTGCCACAAATACATGGCAAACATGAGGAACAGACAAGGAGGATAGCAACATCCAAGTATTAGTACAGGTCCTAAAGTCCCAGGTCAATGGCAAGAATAAGATCCAAGCCATCAACACATATGCCCTAAAGGTCGTTAGGTACCCAGCTAGAATAATCACCATGGATGTCAAGACCTGGAAATTACTCATTAAGAACGAATGGATTCACCTGAAATCCAGCACCCAGAGACTGTACACTAGCAGGAAGTAAGGAGGTCAGGTCCTGATGAGTGTTAAGGCCCAGTCCTGGATGAAACACAGAGCATTCACAAGTACATCACGAAGATACCTCCCAAAGATGAACTGTTAAGTAAATGCATGAGTCTTCAACAGATAGAGGATGCAGAAAAGGAGGAGGTTCCATGGCAAGACAAACCTCTTCATGGGGTGCACTGGCAAATAGTGGATGTGGCCCACATGACAAAAGTTTACCAGTGGTTGGAAAAGGAAGGACTGAAAGACAGCACTGAGGCATTAATCCTAGCAGCACAGGAACAGACACTCGGCACCAGAACAATAGAAGTGGGGTTCTTCCACACCAGACAAGACCCAAGGTGCAGACTTTGCAAAGAGGCCTCTGAGAGAATCCAGCACATAGTGGTCTGTTGCAAGATGTTAGCAGGAACAGCATACACAGCACAACAATTTGTGTACCGAAACATCGGCACAGAATACAGGTGATACTCGAAAAATTATAATATCGTGCAAAAGTTAATTTATTTCGATATGCAACGTAAAAGAGGAAACTAACATATGAGATAGACGCATTACATGCAAAGCAAGATAGTTCAAGACGTGATTTGTCATAAGTGCGATGATTATGGCTTACAACTCATGAAAAACCCAAATCCACAATCTCAGTAAATTAGAATATTACATGCAATCAATAAAACAAGGAGTGTACATAGAACAATATCGAACCTCTGAAAAGTATAAGCATGCATATGGACTCAGTACTTGGTTTGGGCCCTTTTTGCAGCAATTACTGCCTCAATGCGGTGTGGCATGGAAGCTATTAGCCTGTGGCACTGCTGAGGTGTTATGGAAGACCAGGATGCTTCAATAGCGGCTTTCAGCTCTTCTGCATTGTTCGGTCTCATGTCTCTCATCTTTCTCAGATTCTCTATGGGGATCAGGTCAGGCGAGTTTGCTGGCCAATCAAGCACAGTAATCCCACGGTCATTGAACCATGCTTTGGCGCTTTTGGCAGTGTGGGCAGGTCCTGCTGGAAAATGAAGTCAGCATCCCCATAAAGCTCGTCTGCGGAAGGAAGCATGAAGTGCTCCAAAATCTCCTGGTAGACGGCTGCGTTGACCATGGACTTAATGAAGCTCAGTGGACCAGCACCAGCAGATGACATGGCTCCCCAAATCAACACAGACTGGGAAAGTTCACACTGGACTTCAAGCATCTTGCAGTGTGTGCCTCTCCATTCTTCCTCCAGACTCTGGGTCCTTGGTTTCCAAATGAGATGCAAAAGTTGCTCTCATCAGAAAAGAAGACTTTGGACCACTGAGCAACAGACCAGGTCTGTTTTTCTTTAGCCCAGGTAAGACGCTTCTGATGTTGTTTGTTGTTCAGGAGCGGCTTGACAAGAGGAATACGACATCTGAAGCCCATGTCCAGGATCCGTCTGTGTGTGGTGGATCTTGATGCACTGACTCCAGCCTCAGTCCATTCCTTGTGAAAGTCCCCAACACATTTGAATGGCCTTTTCCTGACAATCCTCTCCAGGCTGCGGTCATCCCTGCTGCTTGTGCACCATTTTCTTCCACACTTTTCCCTTCCACATAACTTTCTATTAATGTGCTTTGATACAGCACATCCAACTTCCTTCGCAAATTACCTTTTGAGGCTTTCCCTCCTTATGGAGGGTGTCAATGATGGTTTTCTGCACAACTGACAGGTCAGCAGCCTTCCCCATGATTGTGATTCCTACTGAACCAGACTGAGAGACCATTTAAAGGCTCAGAAACCCTTTGCAGGTGTTATGGCTTACTTAGCTGATTAGAGTGGGACACTGTGAGCCTAGAATATTGCACCTTTTCACGATATTCTAATTTACTGAGATTGTGGATTTGGGGTTTTCATGAGCTGTAAGCCATAATCATTGCACTTATGACAAATCACGGCTTGAACTATCTTGCTTTGTATGTAATGCAAATCCTAATATAGCTCATATATTAGTTTCCCCTTTTACGTTGCATTACTGAAATAAATTAACTTTTGCACGATATTCTAATTTTTCAAGAATCAGTATGTGCTGGACCTGACTAAGTCCAGATGGGAGCTACCACAAAGAGTAGTTGAAAATGACAGGGCTAAGATCCTGTGGGACTTTCAGATCCAGATGGACAAGCAAGTACTGACCAACCAACCTGACATTGTGGTGGCAGACAAGGAACTGAGGACTGCAGTGTGGCGGAAACCGCCTCGCCACGGGACATTGGAGGGGCCTGGCTGCCTGCCTCCTGCCTGCTGACTATGGCCCCTGGAAAATTGGTACGTTTGAACTATATTTGGGCATGTTTTAGTTTATATTGCTGCTGCTGGCCCTTTTAGAATCATCCGTGGACATATTGGGACGTTTGGGAATAATGTCCCTTTAAGACTTTGTAACATATCACAGTAATACTGTCTTAAATATTATGTAGGTATTTATGTGTTCGGTTAAACTGGGGATGTAGAAATGTGTGTTTTATGTGTTAAATGTATCAGTATGTAATTTTATGTCTTTTACTGTCTTTTTGTCTGCCATGTGGGTAATGGAGTTTTTCTTCAGTCCTTGGAGATAATTAGATTCCTTCCCCAATTATCTCCAGGCCAGAGGGGAGGGATTGTGAGGCATTGTGAGAGGTAACCGGTCTGAGCTGGAAAGTCATGCTGACAGGGGTTTTTAAAGATACTATTACTAACTTTTGAACCCCTGGTCTGATTCATGCCATTTTTTAATATGTTGTTCCCCTGAATGGATTGATTGTGGATATGTAATTTTGTGTGAATGTGATGTATGGTTTTGAAGTTATAAATATTGTGTAAAAAGTATATTTAAACTGTATGAATAATGGGATTATGTGTCACACTAAGGGGAGGGGATGTGTGGGTTGCACCCGTGATGCTATTGGTTATTTTAGGCCTCCCCCTGGGTGTGGCCTGTATGTGTACAGTTGTAATAAAAGCTAGGCTGGATGTGCCAGTCCAGAGTTCCTGTTTTACCCTCAAAGTGAAGTGTCGTCTCATTATTGGGGGAAGGATTTATTGCATGCTGTTCCAGTTTGACTGCTAGGAGTGCAAACCTATTCGTATGGTTCCTATTCAACTGTCTACAGCATTCAGAGGCTTGAGAGGATTTATATGCTTCTCCGATACGGTGATTGTGGTGTCTGCCAGAGTGCTTGAAGTCCTCAGGAGCGCTAGGAGCATCCTTTAACGGAGGTACCCAGTCGGGGTGCCAGGTGATCCGTTACATGCAGTACTGGTGGATGTGGCAATACCTAGTGACCAGGGCCGCCATCAGGGGGTGACAACCGTGACAGTTGTCACGGGCCCGGCGGCCCTGGGGGGCCCGGACTGCTCTGGCAGTCCTGGGCCCCACTTTCCCTCTCTGCACACATAGATAGCGAATATCGCTATCTATGTGTGCAGCCCCGGGCCCCCGGCTTCCCAGTTACCGCAGAGGGGGCCCAGGCAGCACACAGCTTCTCTTCTTCTCGTTTCTGCTAATAACTCTCGCGAGACCCGGTTGCCATGGCAACGCTCCGCGGGTCTCGCGAGAGTTATTGGAGGAGAGAAGAGAAGAGGCTGTGTGCTGCCTGGGCCCCCTCTGCGGTAACTGGGAAGCCGGGGGGCCCCACCATGCCACCGGACCACCAGGGATGGAAACTCCCCCCTCCCTAGACACAGGTAAGCAGGGAGGGGGGAGAAACAATTTAATTTTTTTTTTTTTTTTTAATTATGTTAAAATGCCCCCCCCTCCCCCACACCCCAGCACATTTACACACACACACTGCATACACTGACACAACACACACACACACACACACACTGCATACACTGACACAACACACACACACACACACTGCATACACTGACACAACACACACACACACACACACACTGCATACACTGACACAACACACACACACACACTGCATACACTGACACAACACACACACACACACTGCATACACTGACACAACACACACACACTGCATACACTGACACAACACACACACACTGCATACACTGACACAACACACACACACACACACTGCATACACTGACACAACACACACACACTGCATACACTGACACAACACACACACACACACACTGCATACACTGACACAACACACACACACACACACTGCATACACTGACGCAACACACACACACATACTGCATACACTGACACAACACACACACACTGCATACACTGACAACACACACACACACACACTGCATACACTGACACAACACACACACACTGCATACACTGACACAACACACACACACACTGCATACACTGACAACACACACACACTACATACACTGACACAGCACACACACACTACATACACTGACACAACACACACACATTGCATACACTGACACAACACACACACACACACACACACACATTGCATACACTGACACAACACACACACACTGCATACACTGACACAACACACACACACACTATATACAATAACACAACACACACATTCTGCATACACTGACACAACACATTCTGCATACACTAACACAACACACACTGCATACACTAACACAACACACACTCTGCATACACTGACACAAAACACTATGCATACACTGACACAAAACACTATGCATACACCAACACAACACACTATGCATACACCAACACAACACACTCTGCATACACCAACACACTCTGCATACACCAACACAACACACTCTGCATACACTGACACAACACACTCTGCATACACTGACACAACACACACTGCATACACTAATACAACACACACTGCATACACTAACACACACACTGCATACACTAACACAACATACATACTGCATACACTAACACAACATACATACTGCATACACTAACACAACAAACACACTGCATACACTAATACAATACACACACTGCATTCACTAATACAACATGCACTCTGCATACACTACACACTAACACACTCACTGCATCCACTATACTGACACACACTCTGCATTCGCTACACATTAACACACTCTGCATTCACTACACTAACACACACTCTGCATCCGCTACACACTAACACACTCTCTGCATTCACTACACATTAACACTCTGCATTCACTACACTAACACACACTCTGCATCCGCTACACACTAACACACTCTCTGCATTCACTACACTAACACACACTCTGCATCCGCTACACACTAACACACTCTCTGCATTCACTACACATTAACACACTCTCTGCATTCACTACACATTAACACACTTTCTGCATTCACTACACTAACACACTCTCTGCATTCGCTACACATTAACACACTCTCTGCATTCGCTACACATTAACACACTCTGCATTCACTACACTAACACACACTCTGCATCCGCTACACACTAACACACTCTCTGCATTCACTACACATTAACACTCTGCATCCGCTACACACTAACACACTCTCTGTATTCACTACACATTAACACACTCTCTGCATTCACTACACTAACACACTTTCTGCATTCACTACACTAACACACTCTCTGCATTCACTACACATTAACACACTCTCTGCATTCACTACACATTAACACACTCTGCATTCACTACACATTAACACATACTCTGCATTCACTACAAATTTACACACACACTACATTCATTACAATGACACACTCTGCATTCACTACACCCTAACACACACTCTGCATTTATTACACACTAACACACACTCTGCATTCACTAAACTATGCACACACTCTGCATTCACTACACTAACATACACTCTGCATCAACTGTGCACACAGCATCCACTACACAAACATCCTGTATTCACAGTACACACACTACATCCACCACAAATTGAAACACGCTGCATTCACTATACACAGACACTGTGTCTAATACACACACTACATCCACTACATCCACTAAACACATTTCATCTAGTACATACAAACACTACATTCACTACACAAACACACACTACATCACTGTACACACACTACATCCACTACTCAAACACTCTCTGCATTCACTACACATTAACACTCTGCATTCACTACACTAACACACACTCTGCATCCGCTACACACTAACACACCCTCTGCATTCACTACACATTAACACAGTGCATTTACTACACTAACACACACTCTGCATCCGCTACACACTAACACATTCTCTGCATTCACTACACATTAACACACACTCTGCATTCCCTACACATTAACACACACTCTGCATTCCCTACACATTAACACACACTCTGCATTCACTACACATTAACACACACTATGCATTCACTACACATTAACACACTCTGCATTCACTACACATTTACACACACTCTGCATTCACTGCACTAACACACACACTATATTCATTACACTGACACACTGCATTCACTACACACTAACACACACTCTGCATTCATTAAACACTAACACACACTCTGCATTCACTAAACTATGCACACACTCTGGATTCACTATACTGACACACACTCTGCATTAACTGTACACACAGCATCCACTACACAAACATCCTGTATTCACAGTACACACACTACATCCACCACAAATTGAAACACTCTGCATTCACTATACACAGACACTGCGTCTAATACACACACTACATCCACTACAGACACTGCAGCCACTAAACACATTTCATCTAGTACATACAAACACTACATCCACTACACAAACACACACTACATCACTGTACACACACTACATCCACTACTCAAACACACTTTGCGTTCACTATACACACTGCATCCGCTACACAAACACACACTCTGCATTCACTGCACAAACAGTATCTAATACACACAAACACTACATCCATTACACACATTCTAATTCACTTCCACTATACACACCACATTCAGTCCCGCATCATTGTCAGCAGACTAGGTAGGGCGTGGGCGGGCCCGGGAGGGAGGGGGCGGGGGAGGGGGGGCCCAGACCTTGTGCTTTGTCAGGGGCCCCAAAATTTCTGATGGCAGCCCTGCTAGTGACTATAACATTAGGAAGAAGGAAGATGGACAAATAACATGGACTGAAAGAAGAGCTAGAAAGGATGTGGAAAATTAAGGCAGTAGTAGTCCCAGTTGTGATAGGATCACTCGGGACTGTGACTCCCAAGTGGGGGGAGTGGCTTCAACAGATTCCAGGTGAGACATTGTAGATTGCTGTCTAGAAGAGTGCAGTTCTAGGAACAGCTAAGATACTGCGCAGAATAAGAATAAGAGGACCCAAGAATACGGAATAAATATACCACCCAAGTAGCATAAGAATTTTTTTAAAGTTTTTTTTTTCATATATATATATGGTATTTAGGTAGTGGATATACTCTGGGTATAGGGGTTGTAGTGTGGAAATAGAGAATGTAGTGGGAGGATAGTGACTATTGTGGGGCAGATAGTGGGCATGGTGGGGTGACAGGGCTATAGTGGGGGAATAGAGGCTGTAGTCGAGAGAATAGTGGCTGTGGTGGGAGAAAATGGACTATTGTAGGTATAATGAGCTGACAGGGACCGCAGAGGGGTCCTAGGGACTGCAGTGAGAGAATAAGAGCTGTAGTGGGTGGAAATGGACTATTGTGGGGCCGATAGTGGGTATAGTTGGGTGACAGGGACTGTAGTGGGGGTTTAAGGGGCTATAGTGGGATGACGGTGCGTCTAGGGTAGTGGGGTAACCCCACTACAGTTCCTACACACCACTACAGCACCTGTCAACCCACAAGAGCCTCTGTATTATTATTTATTTATTACTGCTATTTATAAAGCGCCAACAGATTCCGCAGCCTCTGTAGGGTCAAACAGCTTCTTCTGGTTGGTGCCAGGAAACCCACAGCAACGCTTTAATACAGTGCAGAGGAAAGGGAGAGCAAGGAGCAAGTGCACCTCTCCATTCGGTGCCAGTCCTGCAGAGGCTGGCCAGGGAACTCTCACACTCAGCCAGATTCGAGGACAATGTGCTGGCCGGTGAGGGAGATCTTAGATCTCCCCCCTGGTCATGCCGCCCCCTCCTGCCTGCCACTCTGAGGTCATGACCTCGATGGCCTTGTGGAAAATGTGGCAATGGAGGCGATAGGGTGTCTTAAAAGTAATACCTCCATTGGAAGTTATTACTATAATTGACACATCAAAATGCTAACAAATAGTAACAAAACCATAAAAAGGGGTAAAAACAAGTGAGTGTTTTTGACAAACTGTGTTGTTGTTAGAGGCTCCTTTATGTCAGTCTGGTGACTAATAATAATTCAGTTTACTGCCTAATAAGGAGGACATTATGATACTTGAATTTCCTATTGCAGGTTATGAACATTATTAACATTTGGAATTGATAGCTATTTAAAACATTCAGTCATGCCAAAAATGTCAGTCGCGCCAAAAATTGATAACTTTACCACTTGGTGCTTCTCTGTTAAATAAGCCACATATACTTTATAGGTTTTTTTTGTTTTGTTTTGTTTTTTATCCTTCAGCAAATATCTCTTTATTATTATTTTTTAAATATTTTCAAACAAGTTTTTACACTATTTTCTAAATTGGCATGTTTGGGTATCACTGTGCATTGCCTTACATGTTTGTTTTTTGTTTGTTTTTTTCAATTTGACAATTGTTATTGTTTTGTATAAGTTGGGAACAAAAATATAAAGGGTAGTACAGAAGAGAAAAGGGGTAGAGGTATACAGGGGGGTACAATAGACGATTTTCAAAAAAATTAAGATTAAAGCTATTATGGCTTTGGGTTACAATTAGGATTTTTTAGTTGTGGGGCAGAACCAAGATTGGTGGTGGTTATTCTTAAAAGGGCATTTTTGGCACTATAACTGTTTCATCTTAAATAATTGGTTATAGTTCCTAGAGCAGGGCTGCTTTGAATCTAGGAGCTAGCTAAAAAATTAGGAGCCAGGTTTTTTTTTTTTTTTTATTCTTTATTTTTGGTGCAATAAAGTTTACAAACTGGCCTGTGGTGCCGCGACAGCAGGCACAGGCGGGATAATATAGACAAAGTCATGACGATATACAGTTGCACATTTTTGTTATAAGACATGTTGCATTCGTAAGTAAATTCGTTGCGAGTAATTAAATTGTGTTGGTAATGAAGAGTTATATTAGTAAAGAGTGACTAGAACACAAAGTGTAAGCCTTGTCATTAAACGTTCTATCATAACATGAAGACTGGCATTCATATATATTCTCATGAGTGGCTGCTTAATTTTATGCATTAATAGATGTCGCTGCGTCTGACTAAGTGAATCCCGCTAGGTAACTGAGTTGTCAAGGTAAATATAGCATGGCAGCGGTCTCAGAGAAGTGACATGACATATACATGGAGAACGACATGCACAAACATCTTTGCAGCAGTTAGCGGATATCCATGGGTTACACAGTTTAGTAGGCACGCCATGCCGAGTAGTCTACAATTTACTGTAAGTACCACATATGCATTTAGGGAACTTGACATATAGAGCATCTCTAGACTATTAGCTGCAAAGTCAGAGACACACATAGAACAAGCTTAACCTTTGTAAGTCACTAAGTTTTTGGGGTGCGCCTGCATCCAGCTATGGGGGTGAGGGACTAGACCATTAGGCTAAAGAGGTATACTTGACTAGAAAAACAATAACAGAGCATTCAGTTAGAAAATTATTGGTAATACTCAGGAGGCTACACGTATCATTATGTTATAGATAGACAAGAGCTTCAACTGGCATGCTAGTGTTACTTGACTGGCATATAAGCATTTAGGAAACTGGAAATGGCGGGGTAGGTGGCGATGACAGTAGTGCCGCCATGACATCAACAATAAGACTGAGGCAAGCTAGGTGTTAAAATCAGGAGTTAGTGTTAATAAAGTGGTCCGTGTATATATCTTAGCTCTTCGTGTCTATGGCAGGTAACCCGGAGGTCAGACTTAGAGTCCGGCAGTAGGATCAGCCAATTCCCTTCAGTGGCAGCGATGGTACCTGTTTAGGCAAGTCCAATTCCTCTGCCATCCTGGCGCTCCGCTTGGAACGGCATCGCTGTTGACGTCGGTCGGTACTGTGGTGGGAGTGTCTGGCCCATTCCAGTCCTGGGCTCTCCCACAGCCGCGGGTCGTTGATGGACCAGGTAAGAGCTCGGGATCTGCTCGCGGATTTCTCTTTACCTACTGCCCAAGGGTGACAGCCGGATCGGGGTTCAAGAAGGCAGCTGTGTGATACATGGCGGTGTCTCCTGTGGCGGGGTGTGCTCTGTGGTGCCCCTCTCCATTCTCTCTTAAGCTGCTTTCCAGGTTTGCGCTTCTGTGCGGTCTTGAGTGCAGGCTTCCAGATCGGCCTCTGTAGTGGCGCCATCTTAACTTTTTGAGCTGCTAGGGTAGGCGTTCTGCCCGTAGTGAGCTTTCCCGCCAAGTCCTTTGGGCCTCTCCTCGACCCCTGTGTAGGCTGGTTAATGGTAAGGCGTGCCTGCAGTTTGTTCCAAAAGGCTTGAAATAATACCTCCAGCCTGAGGTCAAATGATTCGAGGTGCGTCTCATATGTTTGGCTGGGGGCCAGCGAAGTCTGTGGAGGGGCCTCCGCCATCTTGTGTGGTCTGGGCTCCACTTCGTTGCTGCTATGCTCAATGTGCAGTTGCGGTAGGGTGAGAGCTGTGCTTCCACTGGGGACCGGGATAACCCCCGCCGGTCTTTCTTGAGGGGGTTCTTGCTCTGTGGGCCAAGTGAGGGCTTCTATCTTTTCCCAGAAGGAGTTAAATATGAGGTTGAGTCGGAGCTCTGTGAACTCCCATGCTGTGGCTAGGGATGCAGTGTGATTGCTATCCGCCATATTGTGTTCCGCCATGTTTCTCTCTGGGCCCGGTAGGCTAATTGCTGGTCTGTCTTTTATAGTGGGGATCGTGTGGGGGTGGCCCGGGATAACCCCCACCGGACCAGAGGGGGGGGAACGTGGATCGTGGGGCGAGGTGTCATCCATGCCTGGCGGCAGGAGAGCGGCCGCCTCTCCCGCTCCCGCCATGCTGGTAGGCCCCTCCCGGGTGATTGGTACGCACCGGAGCAGTTGTCGCTTGGTGGGCATCGATGTGTGCGCCCCGGTTCCCCCTTTCACCAGGAGGCCAATTGGCACCGATTCACCGCCTGTTAGAGCTGTTTTCTTCGCTTTTAGCGCCCTGATGTGCCGGAGCCGTCGAGGTGAGCGTCCTCTCGGCTCAGCGGTCAGGCCACGCCCCAGGAGCCAGGTTTTTTAAAACTAACAAAGCTTTATTTTCAATGACAAAAATAGCAGATATAAAATGTATACATAAAGAAAACTAGAACCACATGTCATAGACATTATGCAGATAATTAATATATTCTGATGTTTTATGCAATGTATCAGTTCTTTTTACTCCTCATGCTGTTTTGGAACATCTTTGAGTGAGTTTAACAATGAAATAGTGTTTTTCACATGCAACTCAGTTGTGCTTTAAAAAAAAATGTCCCTTTGAAATAATAGGGAGAGGTTCTTAATGATTTTAGGTAATCAAACAGAAAATGGAGCTTGTGAACACATTTAAAATCAGTTAGTTTATTTAAAAAAAAAGTTTTCTGACGCAACACTTTCAAGGTGAACTGGCACCTTGTCTTTGACAAGTGCAGAGAGAGCACTGACTTTGCTTGACACCCATCTTATAATATGCAAGTACTTGGGGCTATGAAATTCTGTGATTTTTATAATTTTGTCAGATTTTACCTAGGTAAGATCCTGGAACAATCAAACATGTCAGCTAAAAACTGGATTAAAAAAAATGAGCAATCATGAACATGAACATTAAATTTATATGTTAACTGTAACGAATCCCTTAAACTTATTACAGGGAATTTTTATTCATGCTCTCCAAAATAGCACAAACATTGTTTGGCCTATACAAATCCTTCAAACTCTGACTCGTCATCATCAGAATGTCCGAATAAATCATGACATTGTTCTTCGGTGATGCCATCAGTGTAAACGTCGTCTTCGCTGTCGTCATCTGTTGAATTGGTATATGAGGCCGATTCATCTTTCCCTTCATAGATGGCGTTGTCCTCTGATCCATCCATAGAATTACTAATTCCACCAGAACACATCCATTGTTGCCACATATTGCGCAATCGGTCTTTGAAAGACTTGTTGAAACAGACATCCAATGGCTTGAGCATTTATGTTAGGCCACCTGGAATCACTGCTAACGTGGTTGCCATTTTATTTGCTTCGTCCTTCACATCCTCTGTTATATGCGCACGGAGCATATCCCACACCAATAACGACGGACATTTTCTTAGCGCTGTGCCTGGTTGCCTGCCCCACACATTGCGCGGTCACAACTTTGTACCCTCCTTATCCATCCAGCCTTTAGGGTGAACACGAACAGTTACTCCTGCCAGAATTTTTCAGTTCTTTGGCATTGTTTTCCTCTTGAATATTATAACTGGGCGCAGTTTAGTGCCATCTGCCAGGCAACACAGGACAACAGTGAAATTTGACTTTTCATGACCAGTTGTTTATATAAGTACAGTTTTTTCTCCAATGCTTGCTACAGTTCGATTGCCAGGCATATCAAATGTCATTGGAGTTTCGTCCATATTACCAATGTTATTTAGAGCGAAACCATTCTTTTTTCTCTGTTTGATAATGAATTTGTGGAATGACATGACCTTTTCGTCCAGCTCTTTAGGCAGCTTCTGAGCGATCTTTGTTCGCTGACGAAGACACAATCCATATCGGTTCGATGCTCTAAATTGTGCCATACCTTCAGTCGCCAAATATTTTTCTTTTGCCATCTGAAGTGCTCGTATTCGAATGCTCAAGCGAGTCACAACATATCCATTTTGTCTATATTCCCTTATCCAGTCATTCAAATCCTTTTCCATTCTATCAAAAGGTGTAGCTTTGAAACGTAATGCTTTCTTCAACTTCGGCATTGCTTGCAATTTAGCATCATTTTTTCTCCAATCTCCAATCGCAGATGCTAAACTCTCTTGCAGCTACACTATTATTGGCTTCCTTTGAACGTTCAATAACTTTCAATTTAAGCGCAGCAGTGTAAGAAGCTCTTGTTTTCTTTGCAAAACTCATTTTTCTGAAGATAAGAATTTACCGAAAATATTATTCTGTTATTATTAATGTAATCTTAATAATCATTTGACAACAAACAAGAGTAAATAGTCAATCAAGTTCCCTTATATGGTGTGTAGGGATGTTTCTTTCTCCCCCTCACTGCTCCTATGTATCCATTTTTCCCCTTTTCTTCCCAGTCTCTATCTTCTCCCTCTGTCTCTTTTTCCCTCCCCCTGTGTCTCTCTCTTGCCCCTGTTTCATTATTGTTGTGGAAATGAAATAATACCCTAATTTTAGTTAGTAAAATGCCTATTTACTCCATTTAGTTATAATCAGTATTATTCAATAAATTACTAAAATGACCACTAGATGTCACTCAGGAGTACCCCACCCATCGACCAAACACTCTCATTTCCAAGATGGTGTTGGAATCCGGGGGAGAACTTCATGACGACAGTAATGACATAAGATGGCACACCCAGTAGGTCGTGCTTTGAATGAACCACTTAACACTTAACCAATTACTGATGTATAATTCTATGTTATCTCTGACAATGCTTATGATGTAATTGTGCTTTATAAGGGGTCACCTGCCCCTCTGAATAAACATTGCTCAAGTTCTTCATTAACCTGAAACATGTTTCTGGTGTGAATTACTTCAGGGAGCGTGCACGCATTGTTTCTTAATTTGGCCAGGGGCAGATACACAAAATAATCAATTTATTCATTTGATGCCCAACGTGGGGCTCCGGATTGGCCGGCTTGGACGGCCGGAAACCAACGGACTGGAGCAGACCTCTGGAAAGTGGGACAACCGGAGCCTGATCACCTCCAAAATACAGCCGTTGTCAGTATTCTCCTGCTTTGAATTGGTCTGTCTCCGTGTCCACTTCTGGCTTCCAGAAGGCTACAAGACAGGTAAATTCTTATCCGGAGCCTCTTTTAACGAACCTGTCGATTGTCTATCTGCCTCTTGAGTGTTGGTATGCCTGTGTATGATAGTCAGTATATTCGGTTTGTCATTTTTAAAGAAACCTTGCTTAACTGCCTAGCGGGCAGGGAACGCATTTTTAAAGAAACCTAGCTTGACTGCCTAGCGGGCAGGGAACGCATTTTATGTGGTTTGTCATTTTAAAGAAACTTAGCTTGACTGCCTAGCGGGCAGGGAACGCATTTTATGTGGTTTGTCATTTTAAAGAAACTTAGCTTGACTGCCTAGTGGGCAGGGAACGCATTTTATGTGGTTTGTCATTTTAAAGAAACTTAGCTTGACTGCCTAGCGGGCAGGGAACGCGACAGCCATTAGAGTCTGGGACCACCCTAGTAGAGGGTTGGGGTTTTTGTATTGTGTTAGCCATTAGAGGCTGGGACCACCCTAGTAGAGGGTTGGGGTTTTTGTATTGTGTTAGCCATTAGAGGCTGGGACTACCCTAGTAGAGGGTTGGGGTTTTTGTATTGTGTTAGCCATTAGAGGCTGGGACCACCCTAGTAGAGGGTTGGGGTTTTTGTATTGTGTTAGCCATTAGAGGGTGGGGACCACCCTAGTAGAGGGTTCGGGTTTTTCTTGTACTGTGATTATTACTATGTTATTGGTGACGACCCAGAGAAGGGTTGGGAGACAGCCTAGAGAAAGGCTGGGATTATTCATGTATTAACCTGACTGGATCAGGGGTTATTTGCTGTGTTTCACTGTTTTATGCACATTGTTCTAATATGTACATGGCTATATGACTTTCTGCTATTCTGTGGATTCTGTTCAATTGTTGCTATAGTGTGGCTACCCTAGGTGTGTGTGTGTGCGTTGTGTGGCTCGTCCTTGATTCCGGAATCTGTGCACATCTCTATATCTGTGATTTCTGTAAATGTTTTTTTGATTAGCCTCTCCACGTTCATCTTTTCACTTGTTCTCTACCTCTCCTGTACTTGCTGCCCAGCGCTGTGTTAGTCACCCACACTCGCCCACGCCAGTCCGTGATCACCACTGTGGACTCTTCTTCTTCTCTCTCCCTCTGTCCCTATCACGTGGAGCTCTTTGTTTGGTTAAAATGGGACAAGAACATGCTAGACCTTCAAAGGTTATTTGGCTTGTGATATTGTTAAAGAGAGGGCAGGAGAAGAAGCTATGCTGAAAATGAAGAAGTTAGCAAAGATTTCTGGTTTTCAAATGTGATGTAGTTATATTGTGTGTGGTGTATTGCTCGCAATAATTGTAACGTAGCTGTCCTTCAGTCTTGTTACTTTACGGCGCTGACATGGTTAAACTTCATGCCTGCAGTTTTTCTCGTTTCTCTCTCTCAATCCCCCTCCCCTTAGCCCCCTTCAGTGAGGAAGGTGGCAAGTCTGTGTTCAGTGAAATATCAAGGTTGCTCAGCTATTCTATATTGTGTTTTGTGATAAGGCAGTGAGAATTGTGGAGGGGGACTAGCTCACAAGAATGCATTCAACCTTTCTGAGGCGCTGTATTTTCTTTCGCGGTGCAAAGTATTTTCTCCGAGACTGGTGTATAAGACAGGGAGTCGGGGTATAGCTCAGTGTTGATTACGGAGTTTAGGAAAGTGAATCTGATGCAAGAATTGAGGTATATTTGGAGAAGTTAAGTGTAAAGGCAAGTGTGATTTGTTGCAATACTATGCAATGTGGATAGAGGGAATATGCAAAGTTGTTAAGTTAGTATGTGAAGAGGAAAGTGATTAATGGCTGTTGGATGATAAGGTAAATTGGTTGAATTCCGTGAGTTTATTTATTTTGCATCATGTTATTTTAAAGTACATGTTTCTAGAGACAGCTTTATGGGCTGTTAAATGCATAATGTTCTCAACTGTCTTATTTAACCCGCCAGGTCTGTTCATAGTTTAGTATTTCATTTTGCAGAACAGAATGTTGCTTCTCTGACTTATTTTATTAGTTATAATATAGTGTAATGTTGAAAGTACGTCATCCACCACCCTAAAAGATGGCGCCTAGTACAGAAGGAGGTTGACCCTGCCAGTCCCGTGACCTCCACCTAATTACCATTATCTACAGTCACGTACGCTCCTAAAGTAACGTCACTTCCGCCCTTACCATGCCCCCACCTCCTGTCTCTTCCTTTTCCACACATATCATGGTCGTAACCTCCCTCACTTCCACCCTTGCCATCATTTCCTTCCCCACCCCTGTCATGGCTGCCTCCATCATGAGTCCTACCCCTATCATGCTCGTCCTATTTTGAGACATGCTGTTTTCCTTAAACTCTACATATTATGAACAGAAAAGTTATAATTACTAAAACAATCATGCTATTTGTTTCTCTGTATCAGAAATGTGTCTGTGACAATGATAATTAATGATGAGGAAAATGTATATATATATCGATTCACGTGTAAGTTACAAATGTGTTTTAACTTTTTATACAAAAATTGATAATATGCTGGAAAATGGAAAAAATTAGAGTTTCAATAGTTTAATGGAGGAATATAAGTTGGAGGATAAAGAGATCTTTAATTACATAATAATAAAGGGTTATCTTAAAGAATATTTACTCAAATAAATTTCTAATAAACAAAGATTTCTTGAACAAATGGTAAACAGTTAAAGGATTGGTCTCAAAATGTTTTGATCTAATTGAAAAGGAACCAGAAAACATTATAAGCCTAAGTATTTACAAATGGAATAAGGATTTAGGTACTAGCATAAACTATGAAGAATGGAAAAGGTGGGAGTGCGCTCCAATCTGTCTTTATTGGAAAATGATAGCCTCCAAGATTCAAAAACTGATTAACATAAATGTTGACATAAGCCCAGATATTTTATTATTGCATATACATATAAGTCGAGACTTTGGGCATTATAATGTATTGATTCCACATCTGTTACTAGCAGCAAATACATTAGCAGCCAGAAACTGGAAACCAAAAAAAAAAGGTAAATTAATGTCCAATCTCCATTATCTTTTTCATTTATCTCGCAGAAAACAATGTTATTTGTCTATTTTTTATGTTTTAATACATTATCAGTGAAGAGTAAAATAAGTTTTATCCCTTTTGCGAGACATAAAATTGTGATAATGTATATTTGTGATGTATGTAAGAATTATATTTTGAGATATGTCATATAAAAAAAGGGAGAGAGTCAGGGATAGCTTCTGTCTCCACAGGCAAAAGTCTGTCGTGGGAGATTTAGTGGGTTAGCCACTGCGGGATACCCACGGAGTGAAGCGGTCAAGGCCTGTTCAGACAGATGTGCTTGTTAGCCTTTTATTATTTTCCTATAGGGAAAGCATAGGGTCAGTTAGCAGTTGTTGTAAATGGGCTATTTGTGGCCTCCATAGCGGAAGAGAATCCTACCTGCCTCCTCATTTCTACCTAATATTGTTGTCTCCTGTATAGGTGTAGATGACACTCTTTGGAGTGGCCTGCTAACTAAGCATTGCTCTGTGGTCTCCTCTCCCTGTTTAACCAATTTACTAGGTGCAGATGTCTTCCAACCGGTTGCATGCCGCTATCACTGTTACGCCAAATGGCCAGATTCAAAAGTCTGCACCACTCTCTGCTGCTGATACTTCAGCCCTCTGCTCCACATGGAAAAGCGTATGTATTGATATTTGATAGAGTCCTAACCTCAACATCTGAGGAAAGGGATTTAGGGGTGATTATTTCTGATGACTTAAAGGTAGGCAGACCATGTAATAAAGCAGCAGGAAACGCTAGCAGAATGCTTGGTTGTATAGGGAGAGATATTAGCAGTAGAAAGAGGGAAGTGCTCATACACAGAACACTGGTGAGATCTCCCTTGGAGTATTGTACGCAGTACTGGAGACCATATCTTCAGAAGGATATGCATATCCTAGAGAGAGAGTTCCGAGAAGGGCTACTAAACTGGTTCATGGATTGCAGGATAAAACTTACGAGGAAAGGTTAAAGGATCTTAACATGTATAGCTTGGAAGAAAGACGAGACAAGGGGGATATGATAGAAACATTTACATACATAAAGGGAATCAACACAGTAAAGAAGGTGATTATATTTCAAAGAAGAAAAACTACCACAACAAGAGGACATATCAGGTAGTATTACTTTACTGAGAGAGTAGTGGATGCATGGAATAGCCTTCCAGCTGAAGTGGTAGAGGTTAACACAGTAAAGGAATTTAAGCATGCGTGAGATAGGCATATGGCTATCCTAACTATAAGATAAGGCCAGAGATTAATGTAAGTATTTAAAAAATTGGGCAGACTGGATGGGCCGAATGGTTCTTGTCTGCCGTCACTTTCTATGTTTCTATGTTTCTATTGCTTTTGAGTTCTACAGGCCCTGTTCCTGTTCCGATGTCACATAGTACCCTGGGCCCCTGTGTTTCTCCCTGCTATGCCTAACTGTTCCCTGTCATACGGAATTTTGCTTAGATGACTCATAAAATTACGAGACTTTAAATAAAGCTGTCCTGGACATTCCTATTGTACTTAAGCCCACATGCTCCTGTCTCCCTCTACAACCTTGTTGAATAAGGATTCTACCATGGTTCCGGCCCTTAGAACATTGTTTTTTTCCCATGGCACCCTCACCTCACCTAGAGCTTCATCATCTCCTACTGAATTGCCTTGTTATCTGAGGACTTTATCTGTATAATCCCCCAAAGACTGTAGCTTTATTCAAAAGACTGAGCTTTTTCCTTGTCCCATGAAGCTTATTACAGCTTCTGTGTTTTGCAACTTGTTGCCCCCTCAGCCCCTACTCTGGGCCTCCTAAATTACCAGACACCTTTTAAACTGTTTGCCTCTGACAGACTGAATCATGCCTCTGGGGTACTCGCATTATCTCTTGGTTCCTGCCAGGGTCCTATTAACTCTACTCCTGTCAGCTGCACCCTGTGGCAAAAGGAGGCCCCTGCTGCCTGTGGGCAATCTTTACAGCATGCAAACTCCTGAATAATACAACTTTATGTTTGGACACAAGCCTATGATTCTTGCTCCTCATGATATTAATTATATTCTCTATTGTATCCAGCCAAAGCACCTTACCTCTCTAAGACATTTCCGCCCACAGACATCTCTGCCTCTACCTGACAACGTCATATTTCGAAGAAATGTTACTCCGGCCACTCTTCTGCCACTTCCCAAGGGGGAATACCACACTATTGGTACAGTCTTGACATAGACCCTGACGTCCAGGACCAGATCCACACAGGGCCGGTGCAAGGATTATAGCCCTAGGCAAAACAATATTTGCTACCCCCCCCCATATGTCCTGCCCACCATGTGACATCACAATGCCCCGCCCATATGCTCTGCAATATGGGCCAACGCCAGTCTTTACAAAGTGTCTTTTATCTGAAAAGACAGTGTGTTTACATTAAAAAGCCTACAGGCACAGGCTATAGACACCAGAACCACTACATTATGCTGTAGTGCTTCTGGTGACTATAGTATCCATTTAATGTGAGGTAAATTAGAGATTAGTGCCACTAATAATATATTGGATTGCCTATTTACCACCAGATGAGGACAAAAGGCTGATGATGGGCTCAGTCTGGCTCCACAGGTCTGGTGTAGAAGAGGCTCTCTGGAGACTGTTTTTAACAGTGCTCACAACAATTAACGAACAGGAAGCAGCTCCATTTTTTAGGGCCCCTTACACAGCTCAAGGTCTGGGCCCCCAGGGGGCATACGCCTACAATGCCCACCCATAAATCCACCTACATGGCCCATCCATGAGTTGGGGATGTTTTATGTGTGCAATTTGTGTAAGGGATGTAGTGTGTTTATATGGGATGTAGTGTGTGTTTGCGTGTAAGGAATGCATTGTATGTTTCTGTGTGTGTGTGTGTGTGTGTGTGTAAGGGGTGCAAGGTTTGTTTCTGTGTATGTAATTGAATGCAGTGTGTGTCTGTAAGGGGTGCATTAATTATGTAAGAGAACGTAAGGGATGTATTGTGTGTTTCGGGTGTGTCTGTGTGTGAGTAGGAATGCATTGTATGTTTCTGTGTGTGTGTGTGTGTGTGTGTCACTTAGTGCTCTCCCTTAGCCCCCTGTCCCTCTGCAGTCCCCCCTTGGTGGTCTTCTCACTCCCCTCTCCCCCCTTAGTAGTCCTCCCTCTCCCACCACCCCCTTAGTGGTAATCTCCCCCCTTAGTGGTCCTTACCCTCCTTCCCTCTCCTTAGTAGTCCTCCCTCCTTACCCCCTTTGGTGTTCCTTCACCCCCTTAGTGGTCCTCCCTCTCCCAAACCCCTAGTGGACCTCCCCTCCTCCTCCCTCAGTGGTCCTTACCTTCCCACCCCCGTTCCCCGTGTTCCTTCACCCCCCTCCCCCAGTGGTCCTGACTCACCCCTCCCCTAGTGGTCCTTACCCTCCCCTAGTGGTCCTTGCTCCCCCCTCCCCTACTGGTCCTTACCTTCCCCTCCACTACTGGTCCTTACCTTCCCCTCCCCTACTGGTCCTTACCTTCCCCTCCCCTACTGGTCCTTCCTTCCCCCTCCCCTCCCCTAGTAGTCCTTACCCTCCCCTACCCTAGTGGTCCTTCCTCCCCCTTCTTTAGTGGTCCTTACCCTCCCTTCCCCTAGTGGTCCTTACCCCCCCAGTGGTTCTTACCCCCCTGGTCCTTACCCACCCCCAGTGGTCCTTATCCACCCCCTCCCTCCCCTAGTGGGCCTTATCCCCCCTCTCCCTCCCCTAGTGGTCCTTATCCTTGCTCCCCTCCCCTAGTGGTCCTTACCCCCTTCATGGTCCATACCCCCCCTCATGGTCCTTACCCCCCCCAGTGGTCCTTACCCCCCGGTCCTTACCCACCCCCAGTGGTCCTTATCCCCCCTCTCCCTCCCCTAGTGGTCCTTATCCTCCCTCCCCTCCCCTAGTGGTCCTTTCCCCCCCTCATGGTCCTTACTCCCCCCCCAGTGGTCCTTACCCCCAGTGGTCCTTATCCCCCTCTCCCTCCCTCCCCTAGTGGTCCTTATCCCCCCTCTCCCTCTCCTAGTGGTCTTTATTCCCCCTCCCTCCCCTAGTGGTCCTTACCCTCCCCTCCCCTAGTGGCCCTTACCCCCCCTCGTGGTCCTTACCCCCCCCAGTGGTCCTTACCCCCCTGGTCCTTACCCACCCCCAGTGGTCCTTATCCCCCCCTCCCTCTCCTAGTGGTCCTTATCCCCCCTCCCTCTCCTAGTGGTCCTTATCCCCCCTCCCTCCCCTAGTGGTCCGTTATCCCCCCTCCCCTAGTGGTCCTTATCCCCCCCTCCACTAGTGGTCCGTTATTCCCCCCCTCCCTCCCCTAGTGGTCCTTATCCCCCCCCTCCCTCCCTCCCTCCTCTAGTGGTCCGTTATCCCCCCTCCCTCCCCTAGTGGTCCTTATCCCCCCCTAGTGGTCCTTATACCCCCCCTCCCCCCTCCCATAGTGGTCCTTACCCTCCCCTCCTGCCCATGTAGCGTGGCCGGGCGGCGCGGAACGCAGGACAGGAACCTCTGTTTCCTGTACCCGGCCGCCAGCGGAATGACAGGAAGCGCTCACTGAGCGCTCACTTCCTGTCATTCCGCTGGGTACAGGGATCCGGCGCCCCCTGATAAGTTGCGCCCTAGGCGGCTGCCTAGGTCGCCTTACAGGTGGCGCTGGCCCTGGATCCACACTACGAAAAAGAATTATTCGGACTGGTGGAGGTACGCCTCATTATGACAGACCTGTTTTGGGGACTCTCAAGGAAATAGTGCGGTCCTGATCCAGATACCCATGGAAGTAAGACACATGTATCATCACTGGGAGGTGGCTGTCCCTCATGTTTTCTTCACTAAGTCCCCAGAAATCTCATGAAAGGAACTTGGCTCATTAGGAAAAAAAAAACATTCTTGAATTTTGCTTAGACGACTCATAAAATTACGAGACTTTAAATAAAGCTGTCCTGGACATTCCTATTGTACTTAAGCCCACATGCCCCTGTCTCCCTCTACAACCTTGTTGAATAAGGATTCTACCATGGTTCTGGTCTTTAGAACATTGTTTTTTTTCCCATGGCACCCTCACCTCACCTAGAGTGTCACTCAGGAGTACCCCACCCATCGACCAAACACTCTCATTTCCAAGATGGTGCTGGAATCCGGGGAAGAACTTCATGACGACAGTAATGACATAAGATGGCACACCCAGTAGCACGTGCTTTGAATGAACCACTTAACACTTAACCAATTACTGATGTATAATTCTATGTTATCTCTGACAATGCTTATGATGTAATTGTGCTTTATAAGGGGTCGCCTGCCCCTCTAAATAAACATTCCTCAAGTTCTTCATTAACCTGAAACATGTTTCTGGTGTGAATTACTTCAGGGAGCGTGCACGCATTGTTTCTTAATTTGGCCAGGGGCAGATACACAAAATAATCAATTTATTGATTGATTTCCACTTCAATTATCCCCTATCCCCTGTGTATCTCTCTCCCCCTCCCTTTTGTGTGTCTCTCTTCCCCCTCTGTCCTCCCCTCTGTCACTTTCTCCCCCCTCTCCTTGTGTTTCTCTGGAAATATAACACAAATGTTTCTCTATCATGCTCCCTTGTGGTTCCCACAATTCCCAGCATGGACACATCATGGAGTAAACACTAACCCATGATGTGGCTATGCTGAGAATTGTGGGAGCCGCGAGGGAGCATCATCGTTTTGTCTGCTCCCTCCTTCAGTTCGTGCTTTCTGACAGCTGCACTGCTAGGGTGAACCATGCCGCCCTGACAGTGTTTAAGCCCATAGTGTGCAGGGCAGCATAGTATGCCTTAACAGCGTCAAGGGGGGCAAGAGGGGGCCAGGGACCCTACACTATAGGGCCAGGAATACGTTTGTGTTCCTGACCCTATACTGTTCCTATAATATATACACACACATGCACTCACTGGCTCATACACACACTGACACATACACAAATGCACTCATTGACTCTTGACACACATTTACTGACAGAAACACACATTCACTGACAGTAACACTCACTGATAGAAAAACACACATTCACTGACAGAAACACTCACTGACAGAAACACACACATTCACTGACAGAAACACACACACTCACTGACAGAAACACACACATTCACTGATAGAAACACACACATTCGCTGACAGAAACACACAATTCACTGACAGAAACACACTCACTGACAAAAACACACACACTCACTGACAAAAACACTCACTGCCAGAAACACTCACTGACAAACAAACAAACACACCCTTACTGAAACAAACATAAACACACTCTGACACAAACTCACAAACACTTTTTATTTTTTATATATTAAACAAGTTTCTACCAGTGGCCAGCCTTCTCTCTTTCCAACACTTGGCCGCTGGGATATGACGTCATGTATCCCAGCAGCCCTTAACACAGCAGCTCACATCCCCTCTGAGGCTTTAACTTTAACGCCTCATTTGGCCGGCGCATCTGGAGGGGTAAGAGAGAGTGACCGGTGGGAGAGTGGTTTTATGTGCCTCTTGGCCGGTGCTCCATTAAGATGGTAGCACTGGCCCTTTGTCTGATGTCCCCCTCCCCCACCCTCTCGCTACCGGGATTATGCCGCCGTTGCTGTGAGGGAGCAAGATAGTTTCCGTCCTTCAGTTTGTGCTTTCTGACAGCTGCATTGTCAGAAAGCACGAAAGTAAGTATGCCGCTGGACCGGCTAGGCGGCTACCCGGTCCAGCAGCACCACGATGATGCGGCCATCCCCCCTCACACCCGTGTATAAGTCGAGCCTGCAATATAACATTAAGTTTGCAGGTAACATTTCTCGACTTATACACGAGTATATACGGTACCTGCCTCAGTGGTCTCCTTTGTCAGGATCCCGCGGGCGGCTGCGAGGGGAGGCTGCAGTCCGCTCGCGGCACTCACCCTCCAGCCGTTCTTATTGACAACCGTATTAGAGAGAGGCGTTGTCAAAGACGGATGAATACACAGGTGTTACCTGCTCTACCCAGTACTGCATTACTAGCATTACCCGCTCCTAGTCAACTATCCCCCGAACCCATGCAATTGGGTGCTACGGGGTTAACTGAGGCTGAAAGAGCGTATCATAGAAGGGAGGGGTTATGCCTTTATTGTGGAAAGAGGGGGCACCACTGTAATACCTGCCCTAAATTACAGGGAAACTTCAGCACCTAAGGCCTAGAGAGGGGTCGGCCTCGGCTGTTATGACTTTGTCCCCTCATGTGTCCATCTCCAGACCATTTATTACGGTTTCACTTTTGGTCAATAAAACCACTATAACAACCAAAGCCAAAATAATCAGTCTGTGGAATTGTATTTGCGCTGCTTCACTAATGCGCACCAGGACGACTGGTCTCGCCTCCTTCCGTGGGCTAAATTTGCCAGGAATACGGTGTCTCATTTGTCTACTGGCTTAAGTCCTTTTGTGGTTGCTTATGGGTTTCAGCCTTCTGTCCTTCCCGGTGCGTTCTCCGACAGGGGAATGCCCGCCTTGGACCAGCACCTCGCTTCTTTGCGGGAGATGTGGGATCAGGTCCATGTTGCGTTGTCTCGTTCAGCAGCTGCTCAGAAGAAGTTTGCTGACCGCCGTAGGGCCCTTCTTATGCTCCAGGTGATAGGGTTTGGTTGTCCTCCAGGAACCTCCATCTCAAGGTTCCCTCAATGAAGTTTGCTCCCAGATTTATTGGTCCCTACAAGGTGTTACATAGGATTAACCCCGTTTCATACTCCCTGGACTTGCCTCCCTCCATGCGTATTCCGAACACGTTTCACGCCTCACTTTTGAAGCCCTTGCTGTGTAACCGGTTCTCTCATCCCCATGGACGGCCCGCTTCCCCTCGCACTGTCTCTAGTGACGTGTACGAAGTGGCTTCCCTCCTCGACTCTTGTGTCTCTAGGGGTCGGCTGCAATATCTGGTGGATTGGAAGGGGTACGGCCCTGAGGAGCGGTCTTGGGTTTCGAGCTCTGATCTGCACGCTCCCTCTTTGGTCCGCTCCTTTCATGCCCGGTTTCCTTTGAAGCCTTCTGCTTCCCGCTCTCCGGGCAGTCTTCGAGGGGGGGGGTAATGTCAGGATCCCGCGGACGGCTGCGAGGGGAGGCTGCAGTCCGCTCGCGGCACTCACCCTCCAGCCGTCCGCGGTCCCCTTCTCGTGGTATGCTCGGCGAGCAGCATCCTCCCAGCCTCGGATGCCGCCCGCGTCTTCCTCTTCGCCCCCCAGCGGCAGCATGCATGACGCTGCACGCTGGGAGACCGCCCATTTTTGTAAACGCCGGGGTCAGCCACCTGACCCGGTGTTAAAGGCACAGTGCCTCAATCACAGTGGGAGGTATAGATATCTCCCACGTGTGATTGTTAATTCTGATTGGAAATTATCCAATCAGAATTAATCATTGGGTTTAAATACTTACCTTTCCTGTCTCTCTCTGCCCTGTTGTGGTCTTTGCTTTCTAGTATTGCTGTTCTGCTTGTGTTTCTCTCTGGTTACGTACTCTCTGGCTTGTTTATCCGACCTTGCGACTTTCTCCTACCCTTTGACCTCGGCTTGTCTCTCGTTATTCTGTCTTCTGGTTCCCCTTACTCGGCTTGTCTCCTGACTATTCTTTGTGTGCTTAGCCCGGCCACTCTAAGGTCCGGTACTGCACCTTTTCTGTGTGTGTGTTAGCATGTTAGTTTACATGAAATGAAAGCCTGGTGTAAAGGTATCGAGGCAGTGAAGGGGTTAACCCTACGTGAAAGTTAGTGAACAAATGAAGAACAAGGAGCACTGCCTGTAGTGTATATATGGATATATATCGTTATATAAAATAAGAAATGAAAATAAAAAATATATTTATTGGTGAACAAGATACAAGGTGATTACTTCATACATCTACTCCTAAGCCTTCTGTATAGATGCATACAGGGGCCTACAGAGATACTATGCAGAAATAAAAGGTTTAAAAAGGACAGTTGACAGCACCTAGATCACAGCTGTTCTCAGATTTTACACTATCTCCGCCGTTACAGTTAAAAGTACTCTTGGCAGTTAGTCCTGCTGCACAATTTGTAACTGTAAACAGGGTATGGGAGACTAGAAACGTCTGAGTTTGGCTCAGATCTTACACTGTCTCCACCGTTATAGTAAGTGGTACACTTGGCAGTCTGTCCTGCTGCACAACATCTGTAACCACAAACTAGGTGCAAGAGACTTAAGTCGTCTGAGTGGGGTCTCTATCATTGAGGCAAATAGTATCTTGATATAGTTTTCAAAGAAAAAAGGTATCAACTGTAATCGAAATTACCCCGGGAGACCCGTGCTGTCTGAATGCTGTCTTAGAGTTAAAAACTGCAAGCTGTAGTAATAGTGCGTTCGATTCCTGCAATAGACTCTACTTCAGGTGCTAGATAGTTAATTACCCCAAATATAATGTAGAGAAAAGACAGAGAAAAAGAAGATATATCTCTGTGCCTTCAAGGGCACCTATCAGATAGGAGAGCTAACTGCAGGAAAAGGAGAGGTACAGAAGGAGAGAGGTATTTAAATAAATCACGGTAGATGAATAGTAAATACTAACTGTGCCTTCAAGGGCACCTTCCTTTCAAGTCACTAGCTAGCTTGCGTTAGAATAACTAGAATCTCCACACATTAAAGTATATGTGTAGAATGATAGTGTATAGCCACAATAGGTGTCAGTGGCTATAACCTAGGTGTCCCTCCCGATACACCTAAATGAATATCGTCGAAGATCGTAATAATCTAAAGTATTGATTGCTGGTGCAGAGGGTATAATTCTTAGGAGAGACCAGAAAAAACCCCGACGCGCGTTTCGCCGGTAAGGCGGCTTTTCAAGGGGGACGAGATCGTGTACCAGTGGGCTATTAAATAGGGCGCCCAAACCTATTAATTGACATCACGAGAACGTCGACGTCATCAATCAGGTCTGACGGGAGACGGTGGCCTGGAAGGGTCAAATCCCTCCGTCCAAATTGTGTTTACGTTGTATTTCACAGAGAGTGAAAAATATACTGTATCTGATTAACAGATACATAATGATGAAGAGCAGGTGGCATGAGCACAATAAGTGACATACCTAAAAAACCTATTGCATGTATAATGCTCGATCGGTAGATTTTGCTCCCTTGCATGATAGGGTAATTTTAAATCACCTGCAGGATTCTATATATTTCGTAAAGGATGGGACGTAAGGGACTTAAAACTAATCCTCATTTTTTATTATTCACAAGTTGTGATGATAGCCAGATATACGGCTGTTGTATCGGTAATTTGGCTAGACCCCACCTATATGTAGTGGTAGATAGTATCCCGTTTGGGCACATCATATAGGATCCATGTATGCATGTACCTATACTAGGGGGTCATTTGTACTGTGAGAAGGGGCTTGATTCATACCTTCATTTAATACAGTATTTACAAGTGACGATGTCTCCAAGCCGATGCCTTTTTGCATCGGTAAATAGCTAGTTGCCATCTATGAGTGGTAATAGAGAGTATCTCGTTTGAACACATAATATATCAACTACTTGTATCATATACGATCCGTGTGTGCACATGAGTGTGTTGGAAGATCATTCATCATAGAAAATCCAATACTGATGATACAGTCAACAGCCCGTTAAGACGTTTTCCATCTTCTCAAGGGGTCGGGAAGATGTCAGGTGTTGTTGTACTGATCAATACCATATTTACATGTGGAGAGTACCATGTGCATATTACCATTATTTAAAGCTCACATATAGGAGAATTAGTGGCATACAAGCTGTATATTAATGCATAATTCGACGTTCTCGGTTGGTAGTCATTTCTGCAAAAGTCTTGCAATTATAGGAAATTGTGATGTTCACAGGATCATGAAGATAATTGGTAAGATACTAAATTTATATTTAGATATAGCTGGATAATCAATTAGTAATGATCTAAAGAGGTGCCAGTCATAATGGCTGAGAGAGTTATATGAATTGTGATATAGCTCTGAAGGTATGGAAATTAGAGAATGATTAATGTATGAAAGGTGTATAGTTGAACTCCTCGTTAAGTCCCTGAGGGGCGAGGGTTCTAAAGGAGTATATCCATTTAGATTCTTTCTGGAGTAATTGTTGGTTAAAATTCCCTTTCCTAGGGTTAGGGATCAGTTTTTCAATGGCCTGGAATTTCAGATTGTCAGTATTCCCCTGGTGAAAATTTATGACATGCCTTGCCACAGGGGTAGGTGTGATGGTGTTCTTTACAGAATTGATATGCTGGAGGATCCTTCGACGGAAAGGTTGAATGGTTTTGCCAATGTACTGGATATTGCATGTGCATGTGATCAGATATACCAGACGAGTGGTACTGCAGTTGACTAGTGCATTGGTCTTAACAATAATTTTAGATTGCGTTGACATAGTTGACTTAGAGGGGGTAATGAATGGGCAGGCTTTGCAGTGGCCGCACCTATACGTACCCTTAGTATTGGTGAGCCAGTTGGGTTCAGTTGGAATGGGAGCCAGGAAGCTGTGAACTAAGTAGTCTTTCAGATTTTTTGATCTCCGGGCTGTGATCGCTGGGTAGCTTGGTAATGCTTTCTTTAACACAGGGTTATGTGTAAGGATCGGCCAGTGGTTAGACAGAGTTTGTGTCATCTTTCCCCAGCCGCCATCAAAGGTGGCGATGCATCTCGGGGTTAAAGAGTTGGTTTTTAAGCGTGTGGTCTTCAAACTTTCCACTCTATTTGTACCACTTGCCCGTTGGTATGCCTTTTTTAAAACCCTGTTTGGATACCCCAAAGCCTTGAAGCGGAGTTTTAGTGATTGGCATTCTTGGTAGTATGCTGAGTCCTCAGAGCAATTTCTCCTTGCCCTCAAATATTGTCCGTATGGGATTGAAGCTTTTAACCTATACGGATGGTGGCTCTCCCAATGTAGGAGGCTGTTGGTTGATGTTAGCTTCCTAAAAAGCTCAGTTTGAATAGTACCGTCCTCCATCAGAAGGATCTTTAGGTCGAGGAAGACCAGTTCTTTTTCATCTATGACATGTGTGAGTGATAGGTTGATAGTATTGTCATTTAGAATTTTGACAAAGTCTTCAAATGTCTTAATTGAACCCGTCCATAATATAAACACATCGTCGATATATCTGTACCACTTGAGAATGTATTTGTAGTACAGATTATATCGTGGGTCATTCCATATTTTGTCCTCCCACCACCCTAAAAAAAGGTTCGCGTAGGTGGGGGCACAAGTAGTACCCATCGCAGTCCCGGTCTCTTGCAAATAATATTTGCCATTGAATAATATGTAATTATGCGTCAGGATAAATTCTAGTAATGACATGACAAAGGAGATCTGTGCTTCGTCGTATGCTGCTGATTCAAGATATGAACGGCATGCTTGTATACCTATTATGTGTGGGATATTGCTGTATAGGGATACCACGTCCAAACTTGCTAATAGGGTATACGGAGGTACCTGCAGTCCTTCCAAAATCAATAATGTGGACTTGGTGTCTTGTATATAGGATGGTAGGTCTATAACAAATGGGTGCAGGATTTTGTCAACATATTTGCTGGCTCGTTCAGTCAGACAATTATTGCCTGATATGATCGGTCTCCCTGGGGGTGTCGTAATGTCATTATGCACTTTAGGTAAGCAGTATAGAGTTGCTACCGTTGGGTGCTTGTGTGGTAATAGGTACTTGTATTCGTCTGTATTAATAACTTTATTGTCCAACGCTTTTTTGAGTAAGGAGTCCAAGTCTTTAATGTACCTTTCAGTGGGATCCTCAGGGAGAACGCTATAGTTCAGTTCATTATTCAGATGTGTCATGCACATGTCAATGTACATGTCACGATTGAGTAGGACAATGTTCCCCCCTTTATCTGCAGGTTTTATGACAATGTTATTCGACATTGTCAATTCTTTCAGGGCTTTTCGTTCGGAGGTAGATAGATTATTGTCCAGTGGGCGTCCGAATTGTACTTTTTGCATCTCGCTAGTAGTCATTTCTACAAATAGATCTATATGCGGGGTCTCTTTCAAATTAGGGGTAAACCAGCTCTGTGGTTTTAAATTCGTCAGGGATCTGGATGGATTCTGTTCCTCTAGTAAGTCTGTCAGTATCTTTGAAAGTTCAAAATCCTCCAAAGTAAGGCCCAGATCATTCGCCATTAGTGCATCTTTTTTGGAATGCATCAAGTTTAATGCTAATTTTCTGCCAAATAGATTAATGTCCTTTGACCATTCAAAGCTATTGTAACCTGGAGTTGGTACAAAAGTAAGACCTTTGCTTAGAAGCGAAATATGATTGGGTTTTAACGGGAAATCAGAGAGATTAAGGATCCTGTTGCCTCTCAGAATCTCTGACCCCGTCCCTGTCGCTTGTAGGCCCAACGGTCCCTGTCCCTTAGGCGTCCCCTCTGTTCCCGAGGGGGATCCTGACCTAAAAAAGTCTTAGTGACGGTAGAGTTAGTGCTATCCGAAGAGATGGGGGCATCAAGAAAGGCCACTGATTTGTCAGTGCCCTTGAGGATACCCCTGTTTGGTGAGTGACTTGGGACTGGGTCGTTGTTACGTGCACTTTTACTATATGGTTTTAGTCGGGACCTAGAGGAGCTTATGTCAGAGTCTGACCAATCTGTATCTCCGGATGTAGACCCTCCCTGGCTGTTGTTATATCTCCGTGTTTTACGTTTTTTTCGGAATATTTCACCTTGTTTAAAATCGTTATAGTCTCTTTGGAATTTAGTGTGTTTCTTTATCCTCAAGTTTTGTCTGAAATGTTCTATATTCTTTTGGAGCTTTGTTTCCATTGGGGCAAAGAGGTTATCCGTTTTAAACTTTTTAATTTGTACAATCTCATTTTGCAGATTTGTCTTTGTTTCCTCTAAGTGTATCGTTTCTAGTTTGACCAAAAAGGTCATTAATCTAGCAGAGCAATCCAATAGTATGGAATTCCATTCGTTTTGTTGCTCTTCAGTTTGAATTTTATCTGGGAGGAGAATGTCAGGTCGGAGGCCCCTGGGGACCAGCTTTTGTTGGATATATTGATTAAGACTCGTCAATTCCCAGAAGCTCCTAATATGTTGTTGGTATAGCTTCTGTATTTCGAAAAAGGCATTATTAATGTCAGTGTTGTTAACACAATTCGTCAGGGGATTTATTGAGAAAACGTTCTGAATCTCATCTAGATTTATGACAGGATCTGACAATTTGTCCAGGAGGTCAGTCATTGAAAACAGGCACTTTAGTGGTGGCTATTAATTAGGTATTGAAACCTGGGGTTGAGAAGTTTACATGAAATGAAAGCCTGGTGTAAAGGTATCGAGGCAGTGAAGGGGTTAACCCTACGTGAAAGTTAGTGAACAAATGAAGAACAAGGAGCACTGCCTGTAGTGTATATATGGATATATATCGTTATATAAAATAAGAAATGAAAATAAAAAATATATTTATTGGTGAACAAGATACAAGGTGATTACTTCATACATCTACTCCTAAGCCTTCTGTATAGATGCATACAGGGGCCTACAGAGATACTATGCAGAAATAAAAGGTTTAAAAAGGACAGTTGACAGCACCTAGATCACAGCTGTTCTCAGATTTTACACTATCTCCGCCGTTACAGTTAAAAGTACTCTTGGCAGTTAGTCCTGCTGCACAATTTGTAACTGTAAACAGGGTATGGGAGACTAGAAACGTCTGAGTTTGGCTCAGATCTTACACTGTCTCCACCGTTATAGTAAGTGGTACACTTGGCAGTCTGTCCTGCTGCACAACATCTGTAACCACAAACTAGGTGCAAGAGACTTAAGTCGTCTGAGTGGGGTCTCTATCATTGAGGCAAATAGTATCTTGATATAGTTTTCAAAGAAAAAAGGTATCAACTGTAATCGAAATTACCCCGGGAGACCCGTGCTGTCTGAATGCTGTCTTAGAGTTAAAAACTGCAAGCTGTAGTAATAGTGCGTTCGATTCCTGCAATAGACTCTACTTCAGGTGCTAGATAGTTAATTACCCCAAATATAATGTAGAGAAAAGACAGAGAAAAAGAAGATATATCTCTGTGCCTTCAAGGGCACCTATCAGATAGGAGAGCTAACTGCAGGAAAAGGAGAGGTACAGAAGGAGAGAGGTATTTAAATAAATCACGGTAGATGAATAGTAAATACTAACTGTGCCTTCAAGGGCACCTTCCTTTCAAGTCACTAGCTAGCTTGCGTTAGAATAACTAGAATCTCCACACATTAAAGTATATGTGTAGAATGATAGTGTATAGCCACAATAGGTGTCAGTGGCTATAACCTAGGTGTCCCTCCCGATACACCTAAATGAATATCGTCGAAGATCGTAATAATCTAAAGTATTGATTGCTGGTGCAGAGGGTATAATTCTTAGGAGAGACCAGAAAAAACCCCGACGCGCGTTTCGCCGGTAAGGCGGCTTTTCAAGGGGGACGAGATCGTGTACCAGTGGGCTATTAAATAGGGCGCCCAAACCTATTAATTGACATCACGAGAACGTCGACGTCATCAATCAGGTCTGACGGGAGACGGTGGCCTGGAAGGGTCAAATCCCTCCGTCCAAATTGTGTTTACGTTGTATTTCACAGAGAGTGAAAAATATACTGTATCTGATTCACAGATACATAATGATGAAGAGCAGGTGGCATGAGCACAATAAGTGACATACCTAAAAAACCTATTGCATGTATAATGCTCGATCGGTAGATTTTGCTCCCTTGCATGATAGGGTAATTTTAAATCACCTGCAGGATTCTATATATTTCGTAAAGGATGGGACGTAAGGGACTTAAAACTAATCCTCATTTTTTATTATTCACAAGTTGTGATGATAGCCAGATATACGGCTGTTGTATCGGTAATTTGGCTAGACCCCACCTATATGTAGTGGTAGATAGTATCCCGTTTGGGCACATCATATAGGATCCATGTATGCATGTACCTATACTAGGGGGTCATTTGTACTGTGAGAAGGGGCTTGATTCATACCTTCATTTAATACAGTATTTACAAGTGACGATGTCTCCAAGCCGATGCCTTTTTGCATCGGTAAATAGCTAGTTGCCATCTATGAGTGGTAATAGAGAGTATCTCGTTTGAACACATAATATATCAACTACTTGTATCATATACGATCCGTGTGTGCACATGAGTGTGTTGGAAGATCATTCATCATAGAAAATCCAATACTGATGATACAGTCAACAGCCCGTTAAGACGTTTTCCATCTTCTCAAGGGGTCGGGAAGATGTCAGGTGTTGTTGTACTGATCAATACCATATTTACATGTGGAGAGTACCATGTGCATATTACCATTATTTAAAGCTCACATATAGGAGAATTAGTGGCATACAAGCTGTATATTAATGCATAATTCGACGTTCTCGGTTGGTAGTCATTTCTGCAAAAGTCTTGCAATTATAGGAAATTGTGATGTTCACAGGATCATGAAGATAATTGGTAAGATACTAAATTTATATTTAGATATAGCTGGATAATCAATTAGTAATGATCTAAAGAGGTGCCAGTCATAATGGCTGAGAGAGTTATATGAATTGTGATATAGCTCTGAAGGTATGGAAATTAGAGAATGATTAATGTATGAAAGGTGTATAGTTGAACTCCTCGTTAAGTCCCTGAGGGGCGAGGGTTCTAAAGGAGTATATCCATTTAGATTCTTTCTGGAGTAATTGTTGGTTAAAATTCCCTTTCCTAGGGTTAGGGATCAGTTTTTCAATGGCCTGGAATTTCAGATTGTCAGTATTCCCCTGGTGAAAATTTATGACATGCCTTGCCACAGGGGTAGGTGTGATGGTGTTCTTTACAGAATTGATATGCTGGAGGATCCTTCGACGGAAAGGTTGAATGGTTTTGCCAATGTACTGGATATTGCATGTGCATGTGATCAGATATACCAGACGAGTGGTACTGCAGTTGACTAGTGCATTGGTCTTAACAATAATTTTAGATTGCGTTGACATAGTTGACTTAGAGGGGGTAATGAATGGGCAGGCTTTGCAGTGGCCGCACCTATACGTACCCTTAGTATTGGTGAGCCAGTTGGGTTCAGTTGGAATGGGAGCCAGGAAGCTGTGAACTAAGTAGTCTTTCAGATTTTTTGATCTCCGGGCTGTGATCGCTGGGTAGCTTGGTAATGCTTTCTTTAACACAGGGTTATGTGTAAGGATCGGCCAGTGGTTAGACAGAGTTTGTGTCATCTTTCCCCAGCCGCCATCAAAGGTGGCGATGCATCTCGGGGTTAAAGAGTTGGTTTTTAAGCGTGTGGTCTTCAAACTTTCCACTCTATTTGTACCACTTGCCCGTTGGTATGCCTTTTTTAAAACCCTGTTTGGATACCCCAAAGCCTTGAAGCGGAGTTTTAGTGATTGGCATTCTTGGTAGTATGCTGAGTCCTCAGAGCAATTTCTCCTTGCCCTCAAATATTGTCCGTATGGGATTGAAGCTTTTAACCTATACGGATGGTGGCTCTCCCAATGTAGGAGGCTGTTGGTTGATGTTAGCTTCCTAAAAAGCTCAGTTTGAATAGTACCGTCCTCCATCAGAAGGATCTTTAGGTCGAGGAAGACCAGTTCTTTTTCATCTATGACATGTGTGAGTGATAGGTTGATAGTATTGTCATTTAGAATTTTGACAAAGTCTTCAAATGTCTTAATTGAACCCGTCCATAATATAAACACATCGTCGATATATCTGTACCACTTGAGAATGTATTTGTGGTACAGATTATATCGTGGGTCATTCCATATTTTGTCCTCCCACCACCCTAAAAAAAGGTTCGCGTAGGTGGGGGCACAAGTAGTACCCATCGCAGTCCCGGTCTCTTGCAAATAATATTTGCCATTGAATAATATGTAATTATGCGTCAGGATAAATTCTAGTAATGACATGACAAAGGAGATCTGTGCTTCGTCGTATGCTGCTGATTCAAGATATGAACGGCATGCTTGTATACCTATTATGTGTGGGATATTGCTGTATAGGGATACCACGTCCAAACTTGCTAATAGGGTATACGGAGGTACCTGCAGTCCTTCCAAAATCAATAATGTGGACTTGGTGTCTTGTATATAGGATGGTAGGTCTATAACAAATGGGTGCAGGATTTTGTCAACATATTTGCTGGCTCGTTCAGTCAGACAATTATTGCCTGATATGATCGGTCTCCCTGGGGGTGTCGTAATGTCCTTATGCACTTTAGGTAAGCAGTATAGAGTTGCTACCGTTGGGTGCTTGTGTGGTAATAGGTACTTGTATTCGTCTGTATTAATAACTTTATTGTCCAACGCTTTTTTGAGTAAGGAGTCCAAGTCTTTAATGTACCTTTCAGTGGGATCCTCAGGGAGAACGCTATAGTTCAGTTCATTATTCAGATGTGTCATGCACATGTCAATGTACATGTCACGATTGAGTAGGACAATGTTCCCCCCTTTATCTGCAGGTTTTATGACAATGTTATTCGACATTGTCAATTCTTTCAGGGCTTTTCGTTCGGAGGTAGATAGATTATTGTCCAGTGGGCGTCCGAATTGTACTTTTTGCATCTCGCTAGTAGTCATTTCTACAAATAGATCTATATGCGGGGTCTCTTTCAAATTAGGGGTAAACCAGCTCTGTGGTTTTAAATTCGTCAGGGATCTGGATGGATTCTGTTCCTCTAGTAAGTCTGTCAGTATCTTTGAAAGTTCAAAATCCTCCAAAGTAAGGCCCAGATCATTCGCCATTAGTGCATCTTTTTTGGAATGCATCAAGTTTAATGCTAATTTTCTGCCAAATAGATTAATGTCCTTTGACCATTCAAAGCTATTGTAACCTGGAGTTGGTACAAAAGTAAGACCTTTGCTTAGAAGCGAAATATGATTGGGTTTTAACGGGAAATCAGAGAGATTAATGATCCTGTTGCCTCTCAGAATCTCTGACCCCGTCCCTGTCGCTTGTAGGCCCAACGGTCCCTGTCCCTTAGGCGTCCCCTCTGTTCCCGAGGGGGATCCTGACCTAAAAAAGTCTTAGTGACGGTAGAGTTAGTGCTATCCGAAGAGATGGGGGCATCAAGAAAGGCCACTGATTTGTCAGTGCCCTTGAGGATACCCCTGTTTGGTGAGTGACTTGGGACTGGGTCGTTGTTACGTGCACTTTTACTATATGGTTTTAGTCGGGACCTAGAGGAGCTTATGTCAGAGTCTGACCAATCTGTATCTCCGGATGTAGACCCTCCCTGGCTGTTGTTATATCTCCGTGTTTTACGTTTTTTTCGGAATATTTCACCTTGTTTAAAATCGTTATAGTCTCTTTGGAATTTAGTGTGTTTCTTTATCCTCAAGTTTTGTCTGAAATGTTCTATATTCTTTTGGAGCTTTGTTTCCATTGGGGCAAAGAGGTTATCCGTTTTAAACTTTTTAATTTGTACAATCTCATTTTGCAGATTTGTCTTTGTTTCCTCTAAGTGTATCGTTTCTAGTTTGACCAAAAAGGTCATTAATCTAGCAGAGCAATCCAATAGTATGGAATTCCATTCGTTTTGTTGCTCTTCAGTTTGAATTTTATCTGGGAGGAGAATGTCAGGTCGGAGGCCCCTGGGGACCAGCTTTTGTTGGATATATTGATTAAGACTCGTCAATTCCCAGAAGCTCCTAATATGTTGTTGGTATAGCTTCTGTATTTCGAAAAAGGCATTATTAATGTCAGTGTTGTTAACACAATTCGTCAGGGGATTTATTGAGAAAACGTTCTGAATCTCATCTAGATTTATGACAGGATCTGACAATTTGTCCAGGAGGTCAGTCATTGAAAACAGGCACTTTAGTGGTGGCTATTAATTAGGTATTGAAACCTGGGGTTGAGAAGTTTACATGAAATGAAAGCCTGGTGTAAAGGTATCGAGGCAGTGAAGGGGTTAACCCTACGTGAAAGTTAGTGAACAAATGAAGAACAAGGAGCACTGCCTGTAGTGTATATATGGATATATATCGTTATATAAAATAAGAAATGAAAATAAAAAATATATTTATTGGTGAACAAGATACAAGGTGATTACTTCATACATCTACTCCTAAGCCTTCTGTATAGATGCATACAGGGGCCTACAGAGATACTATGCAGAAATAAAAGGTTTAAAAAGGACAGTTGACAGCACCTAGATCACAGCTGTTCTCAGATTTTACACTATCTCCGCCGTTACAGTTAAAAGTACTCTTGGCAGTTAGTCCTGCTGCACAATTTGTAACTGTAAACAGGGTATGGGAGACTAGAAACGTCTGAGTTTGGCTCAGATCTTACACTGTCTCCACCGTTATAGTAAGTGGTACACTTGGCAGTCTGTCCTGCTGCACAACATCTGTAACCACAAACTAGGTGCAAGAGACTTAAGTCGTCTGAGTGGGGTCTCTATCATTGAGGCAAATAGTATCTTGATATAGTTTTCAAAGAAAAAAGGTATCAACTGTAATCGAAATTACCCCGGGAGACCCGTGCTGTCTGAATGCTGTCTTAGAGTTAAAAACTGCAAGCTGTAGTAATAGTGCGTTCGATTCCTGCAATAGACTCTACTTCAGGTGCTAGATAGTTAATTACCCCAAATATAATGTAGAGAAAAGACAGAGAAAAAGAAGATATATCTCTGTGCCTTCAAGGGCACCTATCAGATAGGAGAGCTAACTGCAGGAAAAGGAGAGGTACAGAAGGAGAGAGGTATTTAAATAAATCACGGTAGATGAATAGTAAATACTAACTGTGCCTTCAAGGGCACCTTCCTTTCAAGTCACTAGCTAGCTTGCGTTAGAATAACTAGAATCTCCACACATTAAAGTATATGTGTAGAATGATAGTGTATAGCCACAATAGGTGTCAGTGGCTATAACCTAGGTGTCCCTCCCGATACACCTAAATGAATATCGTCGAAGATCGTAATAATCTAAAGTATTGATTGCTGGTGCAGAGGGTATAATTCTTAGGAGAGACCAGAAAAAACCCCGACGCGCGTTTCGCCGGTAAGGCGGCTTTTCAAGGGGGACGAGATCGTGTACCAGTGGGCTATTAAATAGGGCGCCCAAACCTATTAATTGACATCACGAGAACGTCGACGTCATCAATCAGGTCTGACGGGAGACGGTGCCCTGGAAGGGTCAAATCCCTCCGTCCAAATTGTGTTTACGTTGTATTTCACAGAGAGTGAAAAATATACTGTATCTGATTAACAGATACATAATGATGAAGAGCAGGTGGCATGAGCACAATAAGTGACATACCTAAAAAACCTATTGCATGTATAATGCTCGATCGGTAGATTTTGCTCCCTTGCATGATAGGGTAATTTTAAATCACCTGCAGGATTCTATATATTTCGTAAAGGATGGGACGTAAGGGACTTAAAACTAATCCTCATTTTTTATTATTCACAAGTTGTGATGATAGCCAGATATACGGCTGTTGTATCGGTAATTTGGCTAGACCCCACCTATATGTAGTGGTAGATAGTATCCCGTTTGGGCACATCATATAGGATCCATGTATGCATGTACCTATACTAGGGGGTCATTTGTACTGTGAGAAGGGGCTTGATTCATACCTTCATTTAATACAGTATTTACAAGTGACGATGTCTCCAAGCCGATGCCTTTTTGCATCGGTAAATAGCTAGTTGCCATCTATGAGTGGTAATAGAGAGTATCTCGTTTGAACACATAATATATCAACTACTTGTATCATATACGATCCGTGTGTGCACATGAGTGTGTTGGAAGATCATTCATCATAGAAAATCCAATACTGATGATACAGTCAACAGCCCGTTAAGACGTTTTCCATCTTCTCAAGGGGTCGGGAAGATGTCAGGTGTTGTTGTACTGATCAATACCATATTTACATGTGGAGAGTACCATGTGCATATTACCATTATTTAAAGCTCACATATAGGAGAATTAGTGGCATACAAGCTGTATATTAATGCATAATTCGACGTTCTCGGTTGGTAGTCATTTCTGCAAAAGTCTTGCAATTATAGGAAATTGTGATGTTCACAGGATCATGAAGATAATTGGTAAGATACTAAATTTATATTTAGATATAGCTGGATAATCAATTAGTAATGATCTAAAGAGGTGCCAGTCATAATGGCTGAGAGAGTTATATGAATTGTGATATAGCTCTGAAGGTATGGAAATTAGAGAATGATTAATGTATGAAAGGTGTATAGTTGAACTCCTCGTTAAGTCCCTGAGGGGCGAGGGTTCTAAAGGAGTATATCCATTTAGATTCTTTCTGGAGTAATTGTTGGTTAAAATTCCCTTTCCTAGGGTTAGGGATCAGTTTTTCAATGGCCTGGAATTTCAGATTGTCAGTATTCCCCTGGTGAAAATTTATGACATGCCTTGCCACAGGGGTAGGTGTGATGGTGTTCTTTACAGAATTGATATGCTGGAGGATCCTTCGACGGAAAGGTTGAATGGTTTTGCCAATGTACTGGATATTGCATGTGCATGTGATCAGATATACCAGACGAGTGGTACTGCAGTTGACTAGTGCATTGGTCTTAACAATAATTTTAGATTGCGTTGACATAGTTGACTTAGAGGGGGTAATGAATGGGCAGGCTTTGCAGTGGCTGCACCTATACGTACCCTTAGTATTGGTGAGCCAGTTGGGTTCAGTTGGAATGGGAGCCAGGAAGCTGTTAACTAAGTAGTCTTTCAGATTTTTTGATCTCCGGGCTGTGATCGCTGGGTAGCTTGGTAATGCTTTCTTTAACACAGGAAAGGGAATTTTAACCAACAATTACTCCAGAAAGAATCTAAATGGATATACTCCTTTAGAACCCTCGCCCCTCAGGGACTTAACGAGGAGTTCAACTATACACCTTTCATACATTAATCATTCTCTAATTTCCATACCTTCAGAGCTATATCACAATTCATATAACTCTCTCAGCCATTATGACTGGCACCTCTTTAGATCATTACTAATTGATTATCCAGCTATATCTAAATATAAATTTAGTATCTTACCAATTATCTTCATGATCCTGTGAACATCACAATTTCCTATAATTGCAAGACTTTTGCAGAAATGACTACCAACCGAGAACGTCGAATTATGCATTAATATACAGCTTGTATGCCACTAATTCTCCTATATGTGAGCTTTAAATAATGGTAATATGCACATGGTACTCTCCACATGTAAATATGGTATTGATCAGTACAACAACACCTGACATCTTCCCGACCCCTTGAGAAGATGGAAAACGTCTTAACGGGCTGTTGACTGTATCATCAGTATTGGATTTTCTATGATGAATGATCTTCCAACACACTCATGTGCACACACGGATCGTATATGATACAAGTAGTTGATATATTATGTGTTCAAACGAGATACTCTCTATTACCACTCATAGATGGCAACTAGCTATTTACCGATGCAAAAAGGCATCGGCTTGGAGACATCGTCACTTGTAAATACTGTATTAAATGAAGGTATGAATCAAGCCCCTTCTCACAGTACAAATGACCCCCTAGTATAGGTACATGCATACATGGATCCTATATGATGTGCCCAAACGGGATACTATCTACCACTACATATAGGTGGGGTCTAGCCAAATTACCGATACAACAGCCGTATATCTGGCTATCATCACAACTTGTGAATAATAAAAAATGAGGATTAGTTTTAAGTCCCTTACGTCCCATCCTTTACGAAATATATAGAATCCTGCAGGTGATTTAAAATTACCCTATCATGCAAGGGAGCAAAATCTACCGATCGAGCATTATACATGCAATAGGTTTTTTAGGTATGTCACTTATTGTGCTCATGCCACCTGCTCTTCATCATTATGTATCTGTTAATCAGATACAGTATATTTTTCACTCTCTGTGAAATACAACGTAAACACAATTTGGACGGAGGGATTTGACCCTTCCAGGCCACCGTCTCCCGTCAGACCTGATTGATGACGTCGACGTTCTCGTGATGTCAATTAATAGGTTTGGGCGCCCTATTTAATAGCCCACTGGTACACGATCTCGTCCCCCTTGAAAAGCCGCCTTACCGGCGAAACGCGCGTCGGGGTTTTTTCTGGTCTCTCCTAAGAATTATACCCTCTGCACCAGCAATCAATACTTTAGATTATTACGATCTTCGACGATATTCATTTAGGTGTATCGGGAGGGACACCTAGGTTATAGCCACTGACACCTATTGTGGCTATACACTATCATTCTACACATATACTTTAATGTGTGGAGATTCTAGTTATTCTAACGCAAGCTAGCTAGTGACTTGAAAGGAAGGTGCCCTTGAAGGCACAGTTAGTATTTACTATTCATCTACCGTGATTTATTTAAATACCTCTCTCCTTCTGTACCTCTCCTTTTCCTGCAGTTAGCTCTCCTATCTGATAGGTGCCCTTGAAGGCACAGAGATATATCTTCTTTTTCTCTGTCTTTTCTCTACATTATATTTGGGGTAATTAACTATCTAGCACCTGAAGTAGAGTCTATTGCAGGAATCGAACGCACTATTACTACAGCTTGCAGTTTTTAACTCTAAGACAGCATTCAGACAGCACGGGTCTCCCGGGGTAATTTCGATTACAGTTGATACCTTTTTTCTTTGAAAACTATATCAAGATACTATTTGCCTCAATGATAGAGACCCCACTCAGACGACTTAAGTCTCTTGCACCTAGTTTGTGGTTACAGATGTTGTGCAGCAGGACAGACTGCCAAGTGTACCACTTACTATAACGGTGGAGACAGTGTAAGATCTGAGCCAAACTCAGACGTTTCTAGTCTCCCATACCCTGTTTACAGTTACAAATTGTGCAGCAGGACTAACTGCCAAGAGTACTTTTAACTGTAACGGCGGAGATAGTGTAAAATCTGAGAACAGCTGTGATCTAGGTGCTGTCAACTGTCCTTTTTAAACCTTTTATTTCTGCATAGTATCTCTGTAGGCCCCTGTATGCATCTATACAGAAGGCTTAGGAGTAGATGTATGAAGTAATCACCTTGTATCTTGTTCACCAATAAATATATTTTTTATTTTCATTTCTTATTTTATATAACGATATATATCCATATATACACTACAGGCAGTGCTCCTTGTTCTTCAGTTGTTAGCATGTTAGGTTCCCAGAATCGTGACATCCTTTGTGAATACTGGTAAAATTTGTACAGCTTCTTTAAACCCGAGTCAAGGTCATCAATGCATTGTCCTTCTTTCACAGAGCTTAATACACTTAAATATAATCTGTGTGCAGCACAGTGAAAGCCAATTACATGGGTGAGATTTTGACTTACTTTCTCTACCAGTCCATTTTCAGCTCCAATCACGCTGGCAGCACCCTCTGAACCAATTCCAATCAGTTGGCTTGAAGAACGTAATTCTAAGAGACCATGCGTCTTCAGGCCTTTAGTGATGGTTTCTAAGTACCAATCTGCAATAGCCGTTTCAAGTAATAAGGCTGATAGAAATATTTTTTGATCCTATTGTTCTTGATATATCTGACATTCAATATTAACTCTTCTACTCCTCCTTCGTCAGTCGATCTATCTAGCGTCAAGCTGACATATTTTTCCTCCTTTAGCTCACAGATGAGTTCTTTCCTAATTACAGTTGCAATATGTGAGATTAATTACTTGCATCTCTTGTCATTTGCATACTTCTCTCTCACAGCAACTCTGGTTAGTTTCCCGGTTAGCTCCAACAAACCTTTATGGTCTGTTTTTTGCATTATGAAAGGCCACTTTAACTAGAACTTTCATGTGGTTGAACATCCCTTGATCCATTTTCGCATGCAGTCAATGTCATATCTTCTGGAGCCAACAGGGCAATGTTTAGCTTTTACATATTTTTCGTGCTGCAGAGACTTTCCACGTTTTTTGATGGCCTCTAGTTGAAATGGCCCTGAAAACCCTTTCAAAGTCTTAGATGCTTGGTCAGCAATGCCAGGAAAGGAGGCAGATATTCCACATATGGCTATACCCATGCTATGGTCAAATTTAAGCCATGTGAGTTCCTTGAACTGATCTTGCTTAAACTTCCAGAATATTGAGAGTGACTTGTTGAAGAGGACTCCTCTGCTGGTTGTTCTTCTCCTGTGCAGTTTGATTTTGCAGTAACATGTTTCACTGCACTTTCCAAACAAGATGCTTTGCAATTAAATTTATCATCTGCAGTTGCTTTGCATCTTCTGGCGTAACAGCTTTGCTGCACTTTTCATTTTTTCTGAATTCCCAAAGATGTTGGCCATTTAGTACACATGTTATTATTTATATAACAGTGTGGTCTCCAAAAAATTACTATTTTACATTTTGTAAATATATTTTTCCATTAAAAACACAACACTCCTTTTCTTGAGTAGCCCTGATGTGTATCTTTACAGATGCACATGGGTTTACACACATGTAGGCCTCTCTGGTTTTGTCTATTAACCTTCTTGGGATCCCTAAGAACTTAGTACATTTAAAAGTGTAACAGCAGTGAGCAATAGTCAGAGACTGGATCAGCATGTGTGTGTCACAGGGAAGCATTGAGGGTTCTGTTCAGAGTATACAATGGCATGTGTATTAAAAAATAAGTGATAATTTTTTATCCTCATACCAGGGCCAGTTTACATTTCACTTGTGCATCTCTATCAGATGAACAAGTGAAGATTTATTGGGTCACTTGTACAGTTGTGCTCAAAAGTTTGCATACCCCTGGAGAATTGGTAATATATGTACCATTTTTAAAGAAAACATGAGTGAGCAGGCAAAACACATTTCTATTTTTTCTTATGGGATTCATATTCAACTATAGGTTATAACAGAATGGCACAATCATAAAACAAAACATGGCAACAAAGAAAAAATGAAATTACCCCTATTCAAAAGTCTGCATATCCTTAGTTCTTAATACTGTGTATTGCCCCCTTTAGCATCAATGACAGTGTGCAGTCTTTTGTAATAGTTGTCTATGAGGTTCTTGCAGGTGGTATAGCTGCCCATTCGTCTTGGCAAAATGCCCTCCGGTCATGCAAAGTCTTTGGTCATCTTGCATGAACCGCATGTTTCAGATCTCCCTAGAGTGCTTCAATAATATTATTGTCAGGAGACTTTGATGGCCAGAGCCTTTACCTTTTTCTGCTGTAACCACTGGAGGTCAACTTAGCCTTCTGCTTAGGGTCATGCTGGAAAGTCCAAGAGCGTCCCATCCGGTTGTGACCATAAAGCTATATTTTGCTCTCGTCACTCCAAATTACAGTATGCCAGAAGCTGTGAGGCGTGTAATGGTGTTGCTGGGCATATTGTAACCGGGCTTTTTCATGGCATTGGTGCAGTAAAGACTACTTTCTGGCAACTCGACCATGCAGCTCATTTTTGTTCAAGTATGGTTGTGTTGTGCTCCTTAAAACGACAACACCGTATTTTTCAAGAGCAGCCTGTATTTCTCCTGAGGTTACCTGTGGGTTTTTCTTTGTATCCTGAACAATTATTCTGGCAGTCGTGGCTGAAATATTTATTGGTCTACCTGACCTTGGCTTGGTATCAGGAGGTCCCAGAATGTTACACTTCTTAATAAGTGATTGAACAGTACTGACTGGCATTTTCAAGGTTTGGGTATCTTTTTATATCCTTTTCCATCTTTATAAAGTTCCATTACCTTGTTATTCAGGTCTTTTGACAGTTCTTTTCGGCTCCCCATGACTCAGTATCTAACCTGCTCAGTGCATCCACGTGAGAGCTAACAAACTCATTGACTATTTATAAACACTAATTGCTATTTAAAAAGCCACAGGTGTGGGACATTATGATGCTGAGTGAGATGCATTGTCAACACAAATAGCAGAAAAGCTGTGTAAGAGAGGTTTGAATTGAGCAAAGTTTGGGATTATACAATATTAATAATAAATTACCACATACCTGTTATATAATTCATCATCTTCTCCACCCCATCCCCAGAATGCATTGGAAAACCCATTAATTTTGAGGAACTGTTCTTTTGTGAAAGCAACTATTCCACCAAAAAGTGTTTCATAGAGTAGCCTAATGGAGAATAAAAACATTATATCAGAAACCTGTTACAAAAAGTACTTTAAAAATATCTATTTACACATAGTAAAGAAAAAAAAAACATGTTGTGCCTTCTACACAAACTTTCATTTTTCTCCACAATTGCAATAAGTTAGATCTTTTGTTAATAGTAAAAGGTACACTATAGTCACCAAAACTACTTTAGCTTAATGAAACAGTTTTGGTGTCTAAATCATGACCCTGCACTGTTACCCTGCATGCCCCTTACTGCTCAATTGATTAGTTAAATCACTTTGTTTAATACAGCCCTATGCACACTCCCTGTTTACTCATTGGTTGAAAGAAGTCAACTGATGCTCTCAGACAACAAGCTGACTCTCATACCAAAACAGGAGATACATCGAGTAGCATTGTCAGGATCCCGCGAGCAGCTGCGAGGGGAGGCTGCAGTCCGCTCACGGCACTCACCCTCCAGCCGTCCGCGGTCCCCTTCCTGGCGTGCGCTCGGCAGGCGGCATCCTCCCAGCCACGGAAGCCGCCCGTGTCTTCCTCTACGTCCCACAGCGGCAGCATGTATGACGCTGCACGCTGGGAGACCGCCCGTTTTAATAAACGCCGGGGTCAGCCACCTGACCCGGCGTTAAAGGCACAGTGCCTCAATCACAGTGGGAGGTCTAGATATTTCCCACGTGTGATTGTTAATTCTGATTGGAAATTATCCAATCAGAATTAACCTATGGATTTAAATACTTACCTTTCCTGTTCCTCTCTGCCCTGTTGTGGTCTTTGCTTGCTAGTATTGCTACTGAACTTGTGTTTCTGGTTATGCACTCTCTGGCTTGTTTATCTGACTTTGTGACTTTCTCCTACCCTTTGACCTCGGCTTGTTTCTCATTATTCTGTCTTCTGGTTCCCCTTACTCGGCTTGTCTCCTGACTATTCTTTGTGTGCTTAGCCCGGCCACTCTAAGGTCCGGTACTGCACCTTTTCTGTGTGTGTGTTAGCGTGTTTGGTTCCCGGAATCGTGACAAGCATCCAGCAGACACCAGATGAGAAATCAGTCGTTTACAAAGCAGCTTGTAAATCGTAAATTAGAGGGCTGTTAGGACAATCTGTACCATAACCACTACAATGCACTGTGGGCATTTTGAGCCTATTCGCTTTGTTAATTTCTGCTAAATTTAGCTGTGATCTTTTTTTAAAGGGTGAAATGCACTAAGTGTAACACTTCTATTTCATGAAATGTCTTTAATAGTTGAATTGCTACTTACTTCTCTTATTCCCCCCCTCACCCCCCCAAAAAAACGTGAAAATAAATTTAGGTTTCCAATGGAATATATTCATCGTAGAGAATATCCATAAAACTTAGAATACATAGATAATGGTTACAGTGCCAAGAATTGCCTGCTCCGCTAATGTGAGTTGCGCATACCATTTTAGAATGGTTTGACTTCTTACCTGGGGTCCACCAGGAGCTGCTCCCTGTCTCCACTACATCTGACAGAGAGCCGGCAGGGCTAATTGACTTAATGAAGCCAGATGATACTTTTTGTCTGGTACTCTGTTTGGACTATGGCCCTGCATGTTAAAGGTTCTATTTTCCCTGCAGAAAGGCTTATTCGTGCCTTTCTGCAGGGGTGTTCGGTATATTTTATCTACCAAACAAACTACTGAATGCACGACCACCTAGGAGCGTGAGTGTGCCGCCAATTGACCTCCCTGAAGCTGCGGTTAACCGCAGCTTAATTGACGATCGCTGGGTGGCCTTTGGTTCGTCAAACGAACACGTGGCGGTGGCCATCTTAAACTCCCGAACAGCTGTATTTTGCCGTTGAGTGTCTGGAACTAAAATCGGACACTCGACTAGGCAAACACCGCTGAGACCTCCAGACTTCCATGGATTCGTGCGGAAACTACCGAACGGGCCGCCGTTCGGTAGAAAGACTCGTACGGACAAGGAGACTCCAATAAAGGCAGGCAAGAACCATTTCATTCAGTACTTTCAGCCGTTTATACCCAGGAACAGAGACCGACCGCAGGGCCAAACCTTATGAAACTATTTGCGGCCACCTTTGCCTGTGCGGTCGGTCATATCTTGCAACCTCCATAACTCCCGAACCCCAGGTCCGATCTGGGTGATCTTTGAGTATGTTACTCACCCAGATCAGGACTAGCAGGTGATACAGGTATTTGGGGTACATCCAGAAAGTGGGGAAGTAATGGACATGGCTAAGGGGATTATGTGTCATGCTGAGGGGATGAGATGTGTGGGAGGTAACGCATGTGTGATTGGTGTACTGTAAATCCCTCCCTTGCATGGGATAATCCTTTATAAGCCAGTTGTGTTAATAAACGTGAGTTCTTGTTTTAACCCTCAAGCTGAAGTGTCATCTCATTCTTGGGGGGAATTTGATTGTATGCCGATTGCCAGGAGTGTAAGCGGATTGTATGCTTTTCCTGTTCGGTTGCTTCCCGTGTTCGTGTGCCTCTTGTTCGGGAGTTCGAGAATTCGTGTAGTTTGCTTTTCGGGAGATTGGTGCTTGCAGTAGCTGCTTGTCTATCTGGAAAGGGAATTATCGTCTAAACGGTTTTTATCCTCTTGTGAGTGAAACGGTCCGTTACATCAGTCATCTCAAGACTATATTAACAATAAATAAATAAAATGACAACAAAAACAGCTTACGAAAAATTGAACTTGTCTACAGCATTGGCCAGATGCCTTGGATTTTTCGAACACCTGTAGAGATGCCTCAAATCCATTGGGATAATGTCCACATCACTGAAAATAAAGCAGTCGTAATCATAATCCTTTGCAGCCTCAGTAAATCCAACGTTTATCAGCTTGGCTCTGTTAAAAGTATTCTTTGACTGTGTAAAACAAAATGATTAAGATCAAGTTTATTAAATTTATTAAAAATTGTGGCCTTCAAGATAAACAATTTATATTCATGTTGCAGATTACAATAATACCACAGTTATGTGAAATACAAAATTAAAGGGACACTCTAAGCATCAAAACCCCTTTAGCGATGTGTATGAGTATCCATTGTTCTTGTTGGTGTCTATATTACATTATTATGGATTGTCTAATGTTAGGAGAGTTTAACCCCTTAAGGACACATGACATGTGTGACATGTCATGATTCCCTTTTATTCCAGAAATTTGGTCCTTAAGGGGTTAAAGGGTAGAGGTTTTGATACTCTTGTCCAGTTGCTGCTAATAATTAAGCTTTGAATAGTGCCACATTAAAATGGCAGCTGATCCTACATTGTGCATAGCGTAACGAATCTTGCATTTTTACCATTCGTGGAATGATTGCATGAATTACATCACCATCCATGTTCCTGAAATAATGGGTAAATTATACAGCATATAAAGTAATATAAGTATGTAATCCGTATATACTGTATATATGTATGCAAATGTCACATGTGCAAATGTTTGTGTATCATTTAGTACGTTTTTGGCCAGATATCACAGCCTCTACATGCTTCTTGTAAGAGAAAGAAAGAGTCAATTGAGATAATTAAGACCTTATAAAGAAATCACTGGATTTTAATTGAAAATGTTTTCATATGACAATCCAAAATATTCATCCACAAAGCACATCTTAGTTATAGGTGCCCACTAGTGCAGCCCAAGTTTATTCAAAGAGCATTCAAAATACGGAAGTTTCGAGACCCTGTCCCTTTATCAAGGATAAATGTCCTCATGGGGCCCCAACAACTAAGCTTTGCTTTGTGGATGACTACTTTGGATTGCTAGATTTTGTTGCTGTTGGGGCTACAGCAGCTTATACACAATAACTGCACTAGGTTAAACTATTTAGCCTTTTTGGTATTGTGCTATACCACACTCTTAGATCGTATTTTTGTTTTTATATGACACATTGATCTTTTTTATATTGATCTTAGCAAGTAAATAACTGTGCATGAATTCCTTCATGAGCGAGCATTTACAGAAAGTTCCATGTCTTTTGATTGTTCCATTGCAATGTTACGCTTTCTCTTTCATTTCGTACTTATTGTTTTTAGAAGACAGTTGGGGCTTTTTTACCTAAGGGTTCTTACCTTGTACGTATGCTTGAGAAAATATTACACAGGAATAATACAATATTAAAGGACATCTCCAAATACCGTATCCACTAAAGTGTGCTTGTTATAAAAAAAGTTGGACTATTTACAATGGGGGAACCCAAGGAACCTCCTTTCATCATTGTACAGAATCTGATGGCGCTATATAAATAATCAAATAATCAAAATCACTACAGTGCATTGTAGGGGTTATGGTACTTGGAACGTTCCTTTACAAATTGGAAAAATTAAAAACAATACTGTTTTTATGGTTTTGCTTTTAATCATTTCTACATAAGTAATCTAGATAATGAAATTATAACTCAACATAGATTCACTTACAACTCCTTGTTGTCACTTCTTTTTTGGAAGTTATATAACAAATATAGCAAGGAGTGAATTATGGCTTTAATGGTAAAAATTGTGTTTTATAGCATTTTTAGAATTGTGTCATTTGCTATTCAGTAAACAGAGTAAAACTATTACTCTACAAAGAGGATTCAGCTCTATAAGTGTATGTGTACTGCAAATCACAGATGCTGGCACAAAGTATAACTTCCTCCAAATCATATGATGTTCCCATCCTACCCTAAAATTAAAGAACCCTTGACCTAACCCAGATTTTAAAAAAATAAATAAACGTCATATAAAAGATGCATAGCATAGAGGAATATAATACAATGTATAGTCTATACAATTTGTGGTCTATTATGTTATTGTCTTAAGGAGTCTAGAACCACTTGGTGGCACACATACTCTCAGACATATACATAGATATACAGTACCAGACATGCATACACCAATACCAATAAACTGCCACAAGCTATGGTTGTATGTCTGTATCTGTCAATGTCTGTGTATCATTTTGAGAACAAAAAATAGGACTGGACACAGGAGGTCCAATGGTAGATTTATTGGACAGCATAAAACAACATTTTGGCTCAAAAAGAAAATGAATCATGCTAACAACTCACAATAAGTAACCATATGTATAGGGCATTCAAATGACAAAACATACTATCAATAGCATTGCCTTGTGCAAATGTCAATCAAGGACGTAAAAATTAATGTAATGTGTGCAAAACACCTATGTTGCATAATGATGACATCACAATCACAAAAATAAATTGATAATAAAAAAAGTCATAAAAACAGAGATAAATGTTTTCTTTTCAAAGTGAAAAGGTGTTTGACACTTTATGTAACCCAATAAATACATTAAAAAAAAAAAAAGATGCAAAAGATTTCTATTACTGCAGATGATGTCATTGGGTCATGTGAAATCACGTAATTGTAATTACAACATCAGGTTCAAACATCCACCAAAATATTATCATATTGTAGAGAAAAATATAATCCGTTATATTTTAGATTTGGAGATTAGCTTTGGGCTGATCAGGCGATCAGCAGTAATTTTCATTTCTGAAATGCCATATGCCAGAATTTCAGAGGAACCAACTCTTTTTTTTTTTTTTTTAATGAAGACAAATAAGCAATTTAGTTCGCCATGATGGATAAAAGGTCTGCCCAATGATGTGGGCTGCACCTCCTGTCCAATCACTAGGTAGAGATAATAGATTGCCATTTTGTCATTGTTGCTAGTGTGAGACAAGCAAGATTAAATACCAAAGGGATTCAAAGTGAATTCCGAATTTAAGGCAAAAAGAGCTAAAATGGATAAATACTCCAAATTCACTTTGAGTTTTCCAACAATTTGCACATTAGTAAATAACACTGTAGGTTTTCAATATACAGTTAAAAGTGTTATTTGTTTGGTTTTTTTGTTAAATGTTTGGAGAAAGAAAGTGTGCAAGCACTGTGACTTAATGTCAAACACAATAATGTCACAGCAGTAAATCCATCAAGCCAACCCATTCTGCAACACAATACACATTCATATACCTAATTTATTGTAATATGGAAAACAAACTCATCGCATTCAATGTATCATACTAATCCCAAAATAATATTAAGGGAGAGCAGGGGTCCAGCAGTAGTGCCATGGGAACTGATGATAGCTCCACCATCGCTGTCTCCCTCGCCACCACCACCAAATGTTTTTATGCTGCAACAATTTGTGCTGCCGATTTTACTGCTACTGAAGCTCTTTTTGCCACAGCTAGTTCAAGGTGCCCTCCCAAGAAGTAGCTAAAATTCTACTTTATGGTGGTCATCAGAGACACTCTTTCATGCAGATTAGTGCAGAATACTAAAGTAGTGTCCCCAAAGTCTTCTTGTTGGTGGCGGTGATGACTCCAGAAATAAGAATTCCGTTTCCCACACCACTGCAGATATAGCACTTTTACCTCTGGCCCAGGAACTACTCGACTATGAGTATGATGGAAGAATTAGAAGAGTGAAGTGTCGAGAGGACAGGCTGCAGCTCAGAATTTTCTCCAAGAACTAGTGTGCACTTGCCTCTTTTCATGATCTCTAAGTCCTTCTGTATCTGCTTTAGAATAACCTCATTCAGAAACAGAAACATGTGTGACATTAGCTGCACCTGCTACCACTGACACAATTTGTTCATCCAATATCAATGTTACCATAACCACCATCACCACTAACACCAGCACCACCACTATTAACATCACCTGTTCCTGCACCATCCAAATTAACATTAGCATCAATCAATCAATCAAGTGCTAGTGTACAGGCTAGTGGTGTTGCGACAGTTTCCACTGCTACTAGTGCAAATTCACCCGCATCTTCATCAGTCACAAGGCAAAGAGTGGGGGCTAATGTATCGCACTAACATAGCAAAGTCATAGCCTACTACTACTACTGCTACCCTTCAGCAGAGCAGGGGGAATGGTGAGGGTTGTCCCAGTAGTTGACAGAGACAGGTTGGACAGGAACAGTCCATCATCATCTGGTGAATTAAAAATGAATAGAGACAAATTATTTAATTTGCAGTGTGCTTCTGTGCCACTGCTTGGGCTTTGGAAATTTTAAGTTTCTTATTTCAGTGATATACTAGTATTTTTCTTTTTTTTTTTTCTTTCTTTTTTTTTGCACTTTAACAACTTTATTTAGTTGAAGTTGTTATGGTGCCGTATGATGCCTAAACTGTCCATTTTATTTGAACGATTGTACCGTATATACTCGTGTATAAGTCGATCTCGTGTATAAGTCGAGTGCAGTTTTGTGACCAACAATTGTGAAATGCTATGCCTCGTGGATAAGTCGTGGGTAAAACTTGGGCAATGAAATTCTGTGATTTTTATAAGTATATACACACACACTCATACAAACACACACACACTGCATTATATAAACACACACTCTGCATTACACACACACTCATACAAACAATCTGCATTATACACACACACTCATACAAACACACACTCTGCATTATATACACACACACTCATACAAACACACACTCTGCATTATATACGCACACTCTGTGCGTATATAATGTAGAGTGTGTGTATATATAATGCAGAGTGTGTGTGTTTGTATGAGTGTGTGTGTATAATGCAGATTGTTTGTATGAGTGTGTGTGTTTGTATGAGTGTGTGTGTATATAATGCAGTGTGAGTGTTTGTATGAGTGTGTGTTTGTGTTTGTGTTTGTGTGTGTGTGAACTGGGTGGGGGGAGGGCATTTTTATTATTTTCACTTTTTTTTTTTATTTATTTTAATATTAAAAAAAATATTTAAGTATTATTTTTTTATTTTATTATTTAATTTAATTTTATTATTTAATTTTTATTTAATTATTTCATTTTATTTTTGTCCCCCCTCCCTGCTTGATACATGGCCAGGGAGGGGGCTCTCATTCCCTGGTGGTCCAGTGTAATGGCTGTTTAGGAGGGGGCTGGCAGAGAGCAGTAACTTACCTTTCCTGCAGCTCCTGTCAGCTCCCTTCTCTCACCTCCGATCCGGTCAGCTCCCCTGTCAAGCTCCACTGTAAGTCTTGCGGTCTCTCGCGGCTCTCGTGAGACTTACAGTGGGAGCTGACAGAGAAGCTGGCTGGACCGGAGGTGAGAGAAGGGAGCTGACAGGAGCTGCAGGAAAGGTAAGTTACTGCTCTCTGCCAGCCCTCAACAGGACCGCTGGGCTTGTAATGAGCCCGGCGGTCCTGGTCTGTATTATGGCAATGTAAGTTGCCATAATACAGACATTAACTCGAGTATAAGTCGAAAAAAATTTATACTCGAGTATATACGGTAATCTATTATTTTTTTTACATTTTCTTCAAGGTTTATTTGCGTAATTTTACATACATTAGTGGAGGCAGATATGTGCATCAAAGATAATATGTAGCTTTACAGTGTCACGGTATAGCATATTATTTAACAACATAACAGAAAATAACATAAGTTTGCAGCTCACAGTTAAATCTAAGAATGTCTCAGTGTATGTCAGTCTCAAGACGTTATATTAATTTAAGTATCACAACAGTGTCAAGGCGTTACATTAATTTGATGGCCAGTTATGTCAGGCGGTTCTGGTTTTGATGAAATTATAAGTTATAAGTTCCGTCGCACTCCGTCACTTTAGGTCAAGGTCTAATTATGGTTAATATTGCTTGGCGATATTGGCTTATAATGATAGGATAGTACATTTTGGCGTAGATACAACAAGCCTATCTCTGCATAAGGAGCCTATCTAGCCTACCTAGCCTAGGCCAATCGTCCAAGAAATTCTAACCTAAGTCAGTATAAACATCAGTTTAATATTAAAGCATTATATAAGCTATAGTAGCCATTAATGGCCCGGGTTTCCTGTGTTTATTTGGGCAGTACGGTCCTTCGCTACCTGTATACGGGTTCAAAGCATAATTAAGCATAGTTGGCTAAACAGTAGTAACATAAAACTATGCAAGGCATGGTATAGGTCACGTCCGGTTGTAGAACAAAATTGTTCCTGCCTTCTAAGAAGGGGGGACGTAAAAAGGGAGAAAGGGCCTGAGCAAAGTCCCCAGTTAAGCACCCGTGGGAGTGTGTCCCAGCGGTCAAAAAGGGCCTTGTGCCGTGCACGCGTGGCCGGGCATAGTAAGACACCCTGAGATAAAATAATAAAAGGAGGAAAGTAAGGGAATTTAACATGGCAAGTACATTTGTTTTTATGTCGGAGTATAAACACTTAAGTACTCAGCATACAATGTGTTAACAATCTTAGGTAGGTGTTGCCTGGTGTTGAGCATTTTAAACTAACATAATAATAGAGAGTGTCCACAGCGTATTTAACGTATGGTAAGTCCACATCAAGAGTCAGTCTTCGATCTGTACCTTTAGCTCAAAAAGTTATATGAAGCAAAATGGTTTGCGAACTGGTGCCTACGCAGGGGTCCAGTATGGTTTTGCAGGGTGTCAATCATCAGTACAACTTAAGCATTTGGGTCCAGAGTTGGGTATATGCGCTGCTGATCACTTTGTGAGCCATTCATTAACTATAAGCAATCAATTTTTCTTGCAAGATAAACGTAAACATTAGATAACGTACATTAAAAGCAAGTAATATAGGCTTACCGAAAGGTATTCAACATCCATTATCGCAGTCGGGCATATACAGTTGCTAATTATGCAATGAATGTAAAGGGTTGCTTAGAAAGACAAACTAGATATGCTTTATATGGGTACAAATAATTGCTTAATCGTGTGGTGCGGTATGCATATATGGCAGAAGCAGTGTATTGGTCAGTCATCATGAGGCATTGATGGATCATAGCTATCAGCCTTATAGCAGTGTCTTGTTAATTACGTAATAGGCATGCAATTACATGAAGGTATAGACATTAGAGACAAAAACTTTCAAACTTTTAAGGCTGGTCTCAATTAAGATCTGTTGCACCAAGAGTAAATAACCAAATAGAATCTGCAGGTATATTGTTTTGTCTCCTATGGGGTACGCCTAAGAGATTAAAGTGGTGCTATCGGTCAGTAACTCATACCAACAATATTCTTGCTACACGGCATGCAATAATAGTAGATGCGGATAGAGTAAGAATCCGTGTTGAAAATAATAAACCGACAAAGTAGATAGAGTGCGTTATTAGCGCCTAGTAGGTTATGTCTCTGGTTTGCAATATTAATGGGAGCAGAAATAATAAAAATGTGTGATATGGACTTGAGTCAATAAATGCAGACCGACCAGGCAATGTCACTGCATGATGTGGTTTAAATGGAGTATTGTCTATGTTAATGTGTGGGAAGCGTTCCCTCACTAGCTGCTGTGGGCTCCTCTGGCCGCCCATCGCCCGCCAGTCCTCCCTAGGTCAGGTCCAGCCTACCTGCGTGGCGTTCTGCGGCACGGTGGGCACTCAGAGTCCAGATCAGTCCATTAGACCCCTCCACAAGAGTCCATGCTCCGACCGTCTCCTGCACCTCCCCAGCAGCGCACACGCTTTCATGAAGCTTTTGCACCCACTTGTCCCACTGAGCGCCGGCCACATACATGGAACTGGGGCACCCTCCCCACGGCGACCGGTATACCGGAAGGGTTGGTGCGTTCTGTCCCACAGGGCTCACGGTGTCGGGGACTGGTTTCCTCTAGGCCACCCCCTAACCCAAAGGCAGAGTCCATGACTTCTCCAGAAGGCCGGATGCCCAGGAGTTCTCCCGTCGGATGCCGCCATCTGGATCCCCAGGGCATTGTAAGGGTGGTTCCTCGCAGTACGGCATATTTCCCTCCATATCAGTGTCCATGTCCGCTAGCAGGCTGTTCCTCGGGCAGCCTTTGCCAGTTCGGGCGACCGGTGTGGAACTAACGCAGGAGTTCCCGCCGCCGTGCGAGTCGGCGCCATGCGGCCGGGATAACCCCCGCCGGCCGGGGGGGAGCGGTGCCGTGCCCCGAGCCGGGTTTCTCTCCACTCTCGGAGGCATCTCTTGTGATGTGTCTGTCCTCCGGCTGGGTGTCACACTAATCCGTGTCCTCTTGCTGTCCTGATGTTCTCTGCAGCTGCGTGATGCAGGCTTGTGGCAGTTAGTAGGCCGAGGGTATCGGCATCAGCTTGTCTGGGGTGCAATTTGACTGCCTTCTGGTATCGAGGTGAAGCTCAGATTATTCTCCGTTTGATGACATCGGGGAATTGGGCTTTGGAGCAGTCGGTACCTTCATTTTCCGGCATTCCCCAGAGCTCAGAGCTGGTTCCCAGGCAGATGGCTTCCAGTCGGCTCGGCGACCCGGCCCCGTCCTCCAACAGTCTTTTTCTAATGCCTTGAACAAAAAAGAATTGCAAAATGTGCTTGTGGTGGTACTGGGGATGTCAAGGATTTAGTAGACAGGACCCAGTATGTGTTAGAAAGCTGAGTGGAAATTGAGGCAAGGATGAGACAAAGGCATAGTCAGGGTAGCAAGTGGGCAGCACAGAAATCAGGGCAAAGGTCAAATGCCTGGTAGACAATACATATATAAAGCAGGAGCAAAAGAGGACAACTTGTGTTAACAAGGAACACATTAAAACTGAGTGGGAGAGCAATCTATTTATAGGGAGGAGAATGAACACCCTCCATGCCATATTTGCATCACAACCCATCTGAAAAAAAGGCACAGCCTATTTAGTCTTGCAGTGCCTGTTACCTCCACAGCTAATAAGCTAATAGGAAAAAACGACCTCACATAGAAGTAGAAGATCAGGGGGAAACATCACATCCGGCCTTACCCCACAGACAGCACTAACTAACACCGGGGGGATTTTTAACCTATCGGGTATCCCTCTTAACAAAGATCAATTGTCATTATTACAAAAAGGCTTGAAATTTGCCCCCACTAGTAAACCTAATGCTTTTCAATTATTTTTGGACAATCAAACTTTTCTTAAAAAATTGACAAGGAAAAGATTTTTTGAAAGAAAAATGAAAAGATTTTTAAAGGAAATACTGTCAACAATAGCCCACATTCAGACCAGATCACAGATACTTCTATTAAGTCCGTACAAGAGGACTTTGACAAACTTATAACAAAAATGATAGCAAAGATAAATATCTACCATATAATCTCAATATAGCAGAGAGAAAGTCATTACAGTTACTACAAAATAATCATGAGGTAGTTATCAAAGAAGCGGACAAGGGAGGGGGCACAGTGGTTTTGTCCAAGACATATTATATGGAGGAATCATACAGAATTCTAAGCGATAACAATACTTACAAACATTTAGATAGAGATTCGGCAGATTCTTTTCTTAAAGGACTAGATAAACTCCTCCAATCTGGATTGGAGAATAATATAATCACAAAAGATGAATATAATTTTCTGTACAACCCGCACTGCAAAACTGCATGTTTTTATTTTCTACCCAAGATTCATAAGTCTATATCGCACCCTCCAGGCCGCCCCATCATAAGCGGTATAGATTCTCTTTCTTGCAACCTATCTGCTTATGTGGATTTCTTTTTACAACCAAATGTACCTAAGATACCCTCGTATATCAAAGATACCAAACATCTTTTAAATGATTTACAATCAGTGCAATGGAAACCTAATTACATTTTAGCTTCAGTAGATGTAGTCTCACTCTACACCAGCATTCCCCATCAAAAAGGGCTATGGGCAATTAGGGAATGGTTGAATCCACATTTTTCTATTATTGCCAAACAGATTGATTTTCTGATTGACTGTATATATTTTGTCTTAACAAAAAAAATGTTTTGGTTCGATGATCAGTATTTTTTACAGCTATGTGGTGTCGCCATGGGGATGAGATTCGCCCCCAGCTTTGCCAATTTATATGTCTCCCATTGGGAATCCAATTGGGTGACTTTGGGTCAGACGCTGGGGGGGAATCTCGTTCTGTGGCGACGCTACATAGATGATGTCCTTATAATTTGGGAGGGGGACCAAACCAGCTTAGATAATTTTATTTCATACATTAACCACAATGAGTACAATTTAAGTTTCACTTCTACTTGTCATACTACACATATAGATTTTCTAGATCTAACGATCTACATAGAAAATAATGTCTTGAAAACCAAAACTTTTTTCAAGAACACTGATTGTAATACCGCTATAGATTATTCAAGTTCCCATCACCCTATGTGGTTAAAAAATGTCCCGAAAGGACAATTAGCACGTCTGCGACATAATTGCTCAGATATAGATACCTTTAGAACTCAATCAGAAATCATAAAAAATAGATATATAGAAAAAGGATATGACTCAAAAATGGTTGAAGAATCAGAATCCACTTTGATTAATATAGACAGGGACAGATTACTTACTAAAACAAGTGCCAATGTTTCAAAAAATAAAAATAAAAATGGAAATAAGTTCGATTTTGCTTTAGTAACCAAATATCACTCCCAAGCTAGGGAGATTAAAAGTATAATTAATCGTCATTGGCATATATTAAAAAAGGATAATTTTTTGAACAATATTTTACCAAATAAACCAACTGTAATTTATAAGAAGGCAGATAATTTAAAGAATAAATTGGCCCCAAGTATACTTCCTACAGTTAAAATTATTCCGGCACAACCTACACATATTTTTTCTAATAAAGTATTACAAGGTTTTTTTCGATGTGGAAAATGTTCCACGTGTACTTTTCAAAAAAAGAATACCAATACATTCACGGGCACATATACACAACGAACATACCATATCAAAAAATGTATTGAGTGCTCTACCACTCATGTAATTTATCTATTACAATGTGGTTGTGGAGCACAATACATTGGTCGGACTATCCGAAAACTCCATGTCAGATTACTAGAACATTTCCAAAATATAAGGAAAAAAAAATTAGACTATAGTGTATCTAAACATTGTACTTACTGTCCGCAATTTCAATGGAATACATTTCTAGCAATTGGGATAGACAAACTAGAAAAACACTGGAGAGGAGGAAACATTGAGACTTTGTTAAATACCAAAGAGGCCCAGTGGATCTTTAATTTAAAGACTTTGAAATATGGTCTAAATCAAGAAATAGACTAAGCTGGCCTTGTTTGATCTCTTGTTGTTTTTGGTTTTGTTCCTCCTTCTTTTTTATTTTTATTTTTATTCTTCTTCCTTTTAAAATATATTTTTTTCTCTCTCTTTGTCCATTGCACTTTGTTTTGAATATGTTTATTAGAGTCGCAAAAATGCATAGGCAGACATTTTACGAATTGGTAAAAATAACATTTGGTTGCCTGCGCAGAAGTCAGAATAAACAAGCAATACAGTAAATTGGGTGTACATGGATTTTGCGAGATTTGGTATATCAACGGCATTCAACAGGTATATTAGCATATTATGCAGGCTTTTTAGTCATCAGAGCAATACCTAAAAGTCTAACTACACGTGCGATAGCGCTTTCAGCATTGGTAGCCTTACACGTAGTTAAACAAACATGCAATTAAGTAAATCAAGTGTGCACAGACTTTGCGAGAATTGTTTTTGCTTTAATTAAAACTTAAAAAAAAAAATCTAAATATAAGTCAGAGTATAAAGGGATTGGGTAAATTCAATGAACTTTAACTTTGCGAGATTTAATATATCAAAGGTATTCAACCTGCATAATAACGCGTTGTGTTGGCGTTCTGTTCATCTGAGACATACATAATCCTATGAGGCCCATATTGCATAAGAGTTTTATTGGCCAGGTAGTATGGGGCAGCTTGCTAAATCTTGCGTGGGTGCAGTTCGGCGGTGCCTAATTAAATCTAAACAGATATGGCCGCGGGTTCTTACTAGGATCCACAAATGGTTCCAATTTTTGCTGCGCGGTTAAGTTCTGTTTAATTAAGCATGCGGTGGCACTGTCAGCATGTGTAGCCCTATATATATGAGGCTCATATTGCATGAGAATTATGTCGGCCTAGTAGCATGGGTAATCTAGCGTGTCCATTGCACTTTGTAATATATTCAGATACAAATATATAATGAATTTCTATGGATGTAACTAATACTTGTTTTTCTAATTACAGACAGATCACTTAGTTCATTCTAGAATTTTGATATTTTGGATATTGATGTATAATAAAGGAATTTGTTTATTGTTGATCTGTATAAACTTGGGATTTTATGTAAAGGTGTTGAGCATAACAATGGCTAATCTCCTTCACAATTACAATATGTATTTACCTACATCTTTATATATAATTTTTCTATATAATATTTTTTATATATAATTTTTCACATATATATTTTTTTATATATTTATATATATATATATTCTTTATATGTATTTTATATAATTTTTGTATTTTCTAGATGTAAACATATATGTATATTTATACCTGCAATCAGGCAGGTTTAGGTATCTTCATATTTACACAATTAATATATAAGTATTTTTCTTAGTATTCTGTTATATAATTTTTAATTATTTGATATAAAGGACATAGTAAATATTTAATTAAACCTAAATTTTTGTTTTCAAAGGCTGGAGTACTTGGCATTAAAATGCTCAATACTTATATAGTAATATACTGTATTGCAACAAGATTGATATTCTTTATATTCCTTTGTTATAATGAGATCTGCTGGTCATTGCCATTAATAAGTATTTGATATAGAGGATTGATTCGGTTCGTTATACCGGAAGTGGCGTCACCTGGAAGTAATGAATGCGTTCCAAGGTGGAACGCACGCCATCATCTGCGAGCAATAATTTCCATTTCCTGGTGGATATAAAAGGAGAATCTATCCGGATTGGAGTCATACATCCCTGAGGAAGTCCAGAAGAGGACGAAACGCGTTGGAGCTGTTCAATTTGTTCATATGAACTTTTATTTTTTATTTTATTGTTGCTGGTGTTGCTTGCAACTTCCTGCCATGATTTTATTGGCTGACATACGTGGATACCACCTTGGTGTGGAGACATGCTGTCTTTACCTTGAAACATTGTGAGTGCAATATATATAATACATTGTTACAGTTTTTTTTACAATCTGCACTATCTATTTTTTTCCTTCTATTTTGAGTGGGCAAGAAGATTTGTTACTTTCTATCCAGAATTGCATCGCTGGAGGTCCCTCACACTTCATTAGTTCCCTAATATTAAAGGGACACTATAGTCACCTGAACAACTTCAGCTTAATGAGGTTGTTCAGGTGAGTGCTACAGCTCCCTGCAGCCTTTTTCTTGTAAGCACTGTATTTTCTGAGAAAATGCAGTGTTTACATTGGAAGCTTGGAACACCTCTTGTTGCAGTCAATCAGACGGCCACCAGAGGGACTTCCGAGTTCAGAGGCCCTAAAAAGGTCTCACGTCTGACGTATTCACGCATGGGTGAATACTTCAGACAGGCTATCAGCACACAAAGCACTGTGAACGCGCTTTGTGTGCTGAGGCTGTCAGCACTGCTGTGGGAGTGGCTTCAGCTGAAGCCCGAACCCACAGGGACTCTTTCTGGCCACAATAGTGGTTGAAGGGGGGGGGGGGAGACCTACTCTCCTCCCCCCCCCCCCCCCCGGCCCCCACCCCTGGGCGGTGGGTGGGGGCCCTAAAATTAAAAATAAGCTAATAGGGACTGTTTATTTCCCACACAGGAGGATGGTCACTGACAATACATACTGCAAGTGTGGGAATGCTTTGTATTTGTCAGGGTGAAAGGGGTGGTCAATTGCCCACTGACATTTTCCTTTCATTTTTGAAAAAAATCCAATTTTTCAAACTTAAACTAAACCCTCCTTCCCATTTTCATAATAGAAGATAGCTTAAGGATTCTTCATCATTAATCATTATAAAAAGTTCTCTAATTTCATATTTTTGTTATGCGAGATATATAATAATCTAAGTTTGTGCACACATTGCAAAAACAACTGATATTGTGTGACCATTAGGCCAGGAAATATTGTAGCTGTTTTTGTATGTAAGAACATTTTTACTGTTGGCTGCCCGAATTGCTTTCCCAAATTATTTTTTTTACTAACAAAGTGTTTCAGAATAACCAGCATTTTTCGCTCTGCACAAGTCTTACATTCTCACATGTTTTATATCCAATTCTAAAACGTATGTAGAAATATAGATTTAAATGCTGTAACAAGAATACACTTTCCCAAAGATGTTGCCATAAAGTTGGAGGCTCCAAAATGTCTAAAATATTTTAGTATCCTGTATCATTGAGATGACCTTAACTGTCTACTAAGATCAAAACAAAAATGGTACAATCAAGGCAATAAAGCCAGCAAACCACAAATTAAAAAAAATAATAATCTTATTCATAAGACCATTGAGTGAGAAGAAACCCTGCTAGACCCTAATAAAATACGCAAAGCTTTTCAAACTCCCGTGAACATCGCTATATTATAAATAAGGACTATAAGGACTCAGAAAATAATGATAAAGTGAAGAGCTTTCTAAAGAATCTAAACCCGATGAAATTAGATGAGAGAGACAACCTAATGTCAAATGCTCCTATCGCTCTCCAAGAAAATAATCAGACCAGTGGCGTACTAAGAGTGGGGTGAGGGGGGGGGGCGGTCCGCCCAGGTGCCACCAGGTAGGGGGTGTCATGACCAGGGCCAGGCATGTGTGTCGCTGTGTGTTTGGCACAGGTTGGCATATGGGTTGGCATATGGGGCGCCGGGCGGCCGACACAGCTCACACAAGCAGAGACCAGCAATGCAGCCACTTCAAAACCGTCCGCACGGAAGGAAAGTGGGTGCGGAGCCAATCCGGCGGCTGGGGCAGAGCCAATTCGGCAGGTTGGGCAGAGCCAATTTGGGGGCAGGGCGGAGCTTTACACGGCCCGCATCTGCTGCTATTACTGCTGCACATGGAGGTGAAGCAGAGTCCCTGTTTCCCCAACTAACAGACTTCAGGGAGGGACTTCAGAGAATCCAATTCTCCTCCAGCCTATACTGTCTGTAAGTAAGTAAGTAAGAGAGACCATGTGTGTGTGTGTGTGTGTGACTGTCTGCCTGTAACTGTGCGTGTGTGTGTGACTGTCTGTCACTGTGTGTGTGTCTGTCTTCCTTGAACTGTGTGTGTGTATGTGAGTGTGTGTGTGTGTGTGTGTGAGACAGCCTGCAACTGTGTGTGTGACTGTCTGTCTGTAACTGTGTGTGTGTGTGTGACTGCCTGTGACTGTCTGCCTTTGACTGTATATGTGACTGTCTGCCTTTGACTGTATATGTGACTGTCTGTCTGTGACTGTATATGTGATTGTCTGCATGTGATTGTGTGTGTGTGTGTGTGACATGAGGGCACATGAGGGCAACTGACAATATCTTAGACTAGTATGAAAAAAATATATAATTATTGCTGATTAATGATTGAAAAAGTATATGTTTGCCCATGTCACCGGACTTACCAGCCGCCATGCTGCTAATAGACAGAGCACATAGGGTGGCAAAGCCAAAATTCCTACCAGCCGAAGCACCCAGGGATGTACTAGCTAAATTGCATTACTACCATATCAAAGAGGAAATAATGCAGGCCTCAAGGAAACGCAGAGACATGCCGGACAAGTACAAATCCATCCAGCTCTATTCAGACTTATCTGCTATGACACTTCAAAAACGCAGGGAATTTAGAGACATCACAGAGACACTCAGAACACAACAAGTACCGTACCGGTGGGGCCACCCGGTCCGCCTCATGATCCAGAGGAACGGAGCGATCACTACAATTATGTCCCCGGACGAGGGCAGAAAAATTCTCAGATCCTGGGGGATGGCAATACCCCAACAACCGGGAAAAAGCTCCACAACTCCGAGGTTATCGCCAGAATGGAAGCGGCAGCGCAAGTGAGCCTTCCCCGGGCACACCTGATCACCGCAGCAACTATTATATCGAAAGGGTTTGATAATATGCATATACACAAATGTATTGTTGATTTTGTCGTTAGGTATTATAAGTTTATGTTAACATGCGGATAGGACCTGTAATTGCCAGAATTTGCTCCGAGATAGTTGCCAGCACAAGCACAGACCTGCTAATGGGGGCGCAGGCCCACCACGATTATCAGCCTGAGAGCAGTTAACTAGCACAGGATGCAAGAGAAAAAGTACCAGGTAGAGTCATTGTATATTAACTGAGAGAAGATACGAGATATAAGGGCATCTATTACATACAGGCCCGCAGGCTGACATAAAACTCATGAGGACAATGATTTATAATGCAGGTTATAGACCAGGAGTCACTAATGCACCAATGCTGGTAACAGGATGACTTTAGTTAAGTGAGGAAGTTAAATGGAGCGGCAAAACAGACCGTAGAAAGGAATACAAAGTATAACTTCATACTGTTTGAAACAATAGGTTATTAGGAGGTGATTATAGTAACGCGAGCTACCACCCAAACTTCTGGGGAGCCGCGATAGAACCGTTAAATGTTGAATGTCGAAAAGATGTAAATTATATTTGATATGGCTGAATGTGATAAAATTGTTACAGAGGTGCAATGATACATGTATGTATGCTAGAGGAAACAATATTAATCTACAGGGGAGCGGGAGAAGCAGATAAAACACACTGTACCGATGACATCATGCCTTGACAAAAAGCCCGTATAACCTACAAAGAGGGACCCCTAGCACAAGGTGTAAAGGAGGAGGATGGTAGGAGACTTTAGATTTGGAAGATACCAGCCTCGGCCAGTATCTGACAGTTAAAAGATTCAATTTTGAGTCACCAGAATAACAAGGGCCTAGTCGAAAGTTGACACACTGAAGATGGGACAGAAATCCCACCCCCACGAGGTTACGTGGATTAGTAACCAAACCCGAGTTTGGGTATTAGTGGTGACAACCACCGTTATGTTTTTTCCCAGTTACCCCCCTACAACCCTCAAACCAGTATCCAACACCCTTACAGCCTCAGTAAACTGTTCTAAATATGCCCATGAACTTGTCCACATGCAAGCAAACGTAGCACAGGATAATATGAAACTCAGAGATAAAAGGTATAGGCGCACCAGCCTCCCAACCACAACCACACCCAAAAACATTAAAAATAGACTCTGCGGGATGGACAGCTCCCACACAATGAAACCCCAATATGAAAATATATTCCCATAACGTAAAAGGCTTAAACACGCCATACAAACGCCATTGCCTCTTCCGAGCATTAAAACAAGAGGCAGCCGACATTATATGCCTCCAAGAAACACACTTTAAAATAAGCCCGAATCTGAGACCAGATCAATTCCCCCATCAATACCACGCGACCACAGGACACAAATCCAAAGGAGTAACAATACTAATCAGCAGTAAAATAGCATACACACACCATGACTCAATTGTAGACCCTTTGGGCAGGTACATTATCTTAGTGTGCACCATAAACAATAGTTTATACACCATTGTCTCGGCCTATGCACCTAACGCAGGTCAAAGAAACTTCCTACATCAGCTACTAAACAAGATCACGCGCTTACAGAAAGGGATGTTAATCCTATGCGGGGACTTTAATCACATTTTAGATCCCATACTGGACACCACAGCACAGTTGGGTTCAAAAGCAAAAAAGAAACAGGCTCAGACATGCAAGACTTATCAAAAACTGCTGGAGGGCCACCAACTGTACGATACATGGAGAATACTTAACCCGCAAATAAAAGATTACACATACTACTCAGCCCCACATAAGACATACACACGCATTGATAGATTCCATGTCCACAGAGCATACCTAGACCAGATACTTGATAGCAACATCAATACAATTAGCTGGTCAGATCATGCGGCTATAACACTCACAGTTAAAGACCAATATGACTACAAACATAGGAGCCCTTGGAGACTCAATGAATCCTTATTACAAGACCAAACTTTTACCAGGCATCTGGAGGAAGAAATGACACAGTATTTCGACACAAACTACACTGGGCAGACTGAAATAAATATAGTATGGCAGGCACACAAATCAGTTGTTAGGGGCTTGCTAATACGAAAAGCAGCGCAAATCAAACGCAGCACCCAAGCACAATGGATACAGTGGAACACACAATTGACCGACCTTACCACTAAAAACAAAACGTCACCGACAGACACACTACAAGCCCAAATCAAAGACATACAGGATAAACTCAAGGAACACACCCTAAAAAGAGTGAGCTACAACATACATAGACTCAAACAACAACAATACACACAGGGCAACAGAGCAAGTAAGCTACTAGCGTCTAGACTTAAACAAAGAGTAACCAATAGTAGAATACCATACATAATAGATCAAAATAACAGAAAACTTCTGTCCCCGGTGGATATAAGCAATGCCTTCGCCTCTTACTATGGAGGACTCTATAACTTAGAGAACGAAACCCACTTAAAACAAAGGGAGGAAGACATCCGCTCATACCTAGAAACCACTCCGTTACCCACTCTAACACCCATACAGATAGGAGATCTAACAGCTCCCATAACATCACAAGAAGTCACAGCCGCAATTAGAGCGCTACCGAAAAACAAGGCACCAGGCCCGGACGGCTTCTCTAACATATACTATCAAAAATTCCAACATATCCTATCACTTTACCTCACACTGCTGTTTAATCGGGCCACACAAACAGGTATGCTCCCGGAGGAACTACTCATGGCACATATTATCACCCTCCCTAAACCGGGCAAACCTCCAACACACTGCCCTAACTTCAGACCAATTTCGCTCCTTAACACCGATGCTAAACTGTACGCCAAAGTGCATGCACAAAGGTTAAGTAACATATTGCCCCACCTGATACACACAGATCAGGTGGGCTTTGTAGCTGGGAGGCAGGGATCAGATAACACACGTAAGGTATTGAACCTGGTGCACAGCATGAGAAGACGGGGGATCGGAGGCCTCCTGGTGTCCCTTGATGCTGAGAAGGCCTTCGATCACCTAAGCTGGTCCTTCCTGCAGGAGGTATTAAACAAATTTGCATTCCCGCAACAATTTATCAAAGTGATCAAAGCCTTATATAACCACCCAACAGCTAAAGTGGTGACAGCCGGATTTTGTTCAGATACCATTCAGATCACCAATGGAACGAGACAGGGGTGCCCGCTGTCGCCTCTATTATATGTTCTGGCTCTAGAGCCGCTAGCAGCCAAAATTAGAGAAGAAATATCCATAACAGGGGTCCGGTTGGGAACCAATGAATACAAATTAAGCCTATTTGCGGACGATATCTTTCTGACATTGACAGAGCCATACATCTCACTCCCCAACCTCATGAAACATATAGAACAATATGGGAAGTACTCTTATTATAAACTCAACCTGACCAAAACGCAGGCTATGGGGATTAATATTCGAACACAGCAAATGGAGATACTAAAAGAGAAATTTACATTGGACTGGCGCACAGACTTCCTAACCTTCCTAGGCCTGAAAATAGCAAAAAACCCGATGGATTTATATAAACTCAACTATTTAAACATTCTTTCGAACTTTAAAGATACTCTAAAAACTTGGGAAGGCAAATACATCTCATGGGTGGGACGCATAGCGGCGGTCAAAATGACACTGTTACCGAAACTCCAATATCTCTATAGGACTCTACAAATACCACTGCCCAATAGTTTTTTTCGTACGATCCAAACTTTACTCCTTAGATTCGTATGGCAAAACAAAAAACTGAGAATAGCCACAAAGATCTTACAGAGGGACACAATCGAAGGAGGCCTGGGATTCCCTGACATACAAATGTATTATAATGCAGCAATACTTCACACAATCTCGCAACTATCACCACGACCCGACCAGCCGCAATGGCTCCAAATTGAATCTCACTGGGCTCAAAACTCCACAATATATTCATATCTATGGACTCCAAGACAGTGTAGACCCCTGACGCACCACTTGCTCCCCACATCCCAACTGCTACTCGAAATATGGGACTCAGTGTATAAAAGGGTAACAGCCTATCACCCATTTCCTTTAGCGACCCCAATGGAAGTAATGTCAAAGACAATACCCACACTAGATCACAAACAGTGGCTAGAGCACAATATTAAGTATATTGCACAGCTGTATGACAAGGGAGAGCTCATGCAGTTTCCAGTATTACAAAAAACATACAATCTCCCAAACCGAATGCTATTTCCATACTTACAGCTTAAATCTTATCTAGCGGGTACCAAACCTCAACCACATGCCCATACGCAACCCCAGACACTCTCTAGCTTTGAGAAAACATGCACAAACGCGCTACCACCCAAAAAAGTGATCTCAATGTGCTATAAAGCCCTGATGCAATCACAACCTAAAACAAAACTTACATATAAACAGGCTTGGCACAAGGAACTCAACCGCACAATTAATGAGGATAAATGGGAGAAAGCTTATTCATCGCACCGAGGTATCACATCATGCACTGGCCACTTAGAACTCCAAAGAAAAATATTATATCGCTGGTACCTGGTACCTGATAGAATACACAAAATATGGCCCCAAACATCCAATAATAAATGCTGGAGGTGCAAAGACAAGGTGGGAACGATGTTACACACATGGTGGACATGTAATAAATTGATGCCCTTTTGGCGCAAAGTCACGCAACTCATTCAACAATCCACAAACACTGAAACAGAGCCCACTGTCGAGACGTACATCTTATTTATTCCTCCAGAGGACTTATCTCGGGCCCAATGGGCAGTAACCTACCACATACTAATATCAGCAGCAACAGTGCTAGCCAGGCTATGGAAATCACCTACACCACCAACCCACCACGCTCTTCTCAATCAAATTAACACTAACTGGCGATACGAAACGATGTTTGCACAACAAAAAGGAATGAACCAAACTATGGTAAAAGCTAACTTGATGTGGAAAGAATACTGGGAGCACACACAAACTAAGAACACAAAACATGCAGAACTACTGGTCTAAGGGAGGCTTAATCACAACTCATAAAGGCAGAGTACATTGATTTGGGGAGACCACAACGAGAGTAAAAACAGAAGGGCATAGATCAAAAATGGTTTGAAGGACCTTATTCTTTATATAACGTTAAGTAACTGAGGGCAATCACCCCACACCCCCTACCCCACCCCACCCAAGCCCCCGCACAAATATGGTAACACTTATGTGAACTGAAATAAATATTGAAGAAACAATGTTTGATTAAGATGTATGATATGTGTACTATACCTTAATGTTCCCACCCTTACCCTTTTTTCTTTTCTGTACCCCATATTACCGCAAAATAAAAATTGTCAAATTGAAAAAAGAAAAAGTATATGTTTACTGGGTGTAATATTTGGAAATACTAAAAATACATTTATATAAATGTATTTTGCACAATAATCAATAATAATGTTTCCCTACACAAAAAAAATAGAAAAATAAATATGGTGACCTTCACTGAAACTTAGGGTCTAGCCCAAACCCTGAAAAACAGTCCAAGACCATTATCCCTTCTCCACCACACTTGACAGTAGGCACCATGCATTCTGGTAGGTAGACTTTTCTTGGCAACTGCCATACCCAGATTCTTCCATCAGAACATCAGATAATTAAACAGTATTTATGCCAGAGAACATTTCCACTAGTTTAAATGGCAATGGTGGCATATTTTACACCATTCCAGTCGATGCTTGTCATTATGAATGATGATGTCAGTCTAGTGTACAGCTATGGAAACCTATTTCCTGAAGCTCCAGAAACACAGTTCTTTTGTTGTTTTTTTGTTGTTTGCAGACGCAGTTTGGAACTCTACAATGAGTGGCGCAACTAAAATTAGCAATCTTTTTTTTCTATATTGGCTTCAGCACTCCCTGCTCTGCAAGCATGGTCTACTACTTTGAGATTGGGCCATTTATGTTCAACGTTACATTAGTGCTTACGGTTGACTGATAAAGATCTAGCAGGGCAGAATTTTAATGGACTAGGCTTGTGGAAAAGGTGACCTCTTATGACAGTACTGTGTTTAAGGTCTCTGAGCTCTTTATAACGATCTACTGTACAAAAAATGTTTATTAATGGACATTTCATGACTACACACTGAATAGTTTGCCCCTGTTAGCTGAAACGCCTGCACTCAGTAACTAGAACGTTTTGCCAAATATAAAACGCATCCTCAAGGCATTTACAATATTTAAGAAAATAAATCACAAGTAGCATACATACCATTTTACTGATAAAAATATTATTAACAAAATGCAGCACAAGAAAAAGGAGTTGTCGAAAATATTATTTCTCAAAGCATGGGAATATGGTTTCATTTAATTCCTTATTCTGGTGACCCACCAAACTCCAAACTCTTCAGGTCATTTGGCCTGAGCAGCTAAAAGAAAGCAGACGCAATTAGCTTTTACCTGTTCAATCACATATACAGCATACACTGCTTGCTGACGTTGTAGGAATGGATGCATATAGTACAACCAAATTTTAAGATGGGGTTCACGATTGCGAAAAGGAATTATGATAGCAAGTTTTTGTCGAGCAGTACAATTGTGTGGTTCCCAGTGTCCACCACTTTTCACATTTGGATTTTCTGAAATAATGAGCTCATATGACACATTTTTCGGCATGGTAATATTTATGGGTCCTGTGAATAAAAACAGAAAAATCAAGATGAATCAGTTTCTCCTACAACCCGTAGTAGTAGTAGCAGTAGTATTAGTGGCAGCAGTAAAATCGACCCAAATATCTTAAATGCTCTAACTACATTCATCCATCTCCTTTTCTGTGTCATTCTATCTTTTTCGTCATCGCCTTCTCTTTTAGTAAATCAAATTTTAGGAATGCTGGAGCAAAGGAACAATCTCAAAATTCGACATGAAATATTTACAAAAGTCGTTTGGGTGAATATTTAAAGAGTAGCCAAATTTGAGATATATATGGATTGTTTCCAATGTTGTTAGTAAATGTTGTTAGTATCTGTTCCTTATCTTTTTTTTTTTTTTTTATATTTTATTTCTTTTTATTCCGGAAATCCAGACATACACAGGACACAATAAATAGTACAGTTGAACAGTGTATCGGCACCATGGTTTGTTACAGTGATTTCATACCTTCTGTACATTAACGTTGTATTATTATACGGTTATGAAGTTGTGTGTACATATTCGCTGCTTTCTGTTGGCCGCCAGCCAGTTAACCCCTACTCTGTTAAATTTCTAGTTTGCTGGTTGCCGGCCCCCTAGCCCGTGTGTCGCTCCCTACATATGAGGTCTCTAAGGACTGCGGTAGCGTCGCGTTTGTGTGCCTATGGTCCTATGTGGTGTGTCCGACTATGCGGACTCCAGTTGTTTTTAGGGAAATTCCAGTTTAAGGCTGGTTGTGAGGATTCCTATAGAGAGGAGAGAAAGAGATAGAGGAAAGTAGAGAAGAATAGCGAGATGAGGGTTAGTTTTAGGCATTTATGATGTCTTCTTGGGTCTTCTAGGCGGGGAGGGGGGGGGTGAGGGAGAGCAGGCAGTAATGGTTGTGTCTACGGGTTCTGCTAATACCTTTGGTGTGATCGAAAAGGTTCCTGATGTGGATAACTTATTCCTTTGTCACCTGGATGTTGCGTCTTGAGCCGCAGCATTTAGGTCGTCTGTCCTTTCAACCATTCATACAATTTTTCCCATATATCTAGGTTTTTATTGTGTCTATCAGAGCTCTCATGAGCCATCTTTTCGTACCTGCCATTGAGAGATACCTGTTGTATCACTTCGCTTATGGGAGGGGCAGTGGTGGATTTCCACTTCCTAGCTATAAGTAAGTTCGCTGCTATCAATATGTGGAATGTCAGAGTCCCTTGTTGTTTAGAGAGGAGGTCGGGGAATATGAACAGTAGGAAAAATTCTGCTGATTCCCTTATCGGTTTGTGTATGACTTCCCCAATTAACCTGGCGATCTTCGCCCAGAAGGATTTTATTATCGGGCAGTCCCACCAGATATGTAACATTGTTCCTTTGGCAGTGTTACATCTTCAACATTTGTCAGAGGTGTTTGGGAACATGTGCGCTAGCCTCGCTGGTGTTAGGTACCATCTGGTGGCTATTTTCCGTATTAGTTCTACGTGGGTGTTGCATCTTGTGTATTTTCTGTGTACCTTAAAGGCCCCAGACCAGGCGGCTTCAGGTATCTTGTGACCTAGGTTTTCTTCCCAGTCTTTGGTGTATTTTGGCATAGGGCGTCTGTCATCCCTCAAAATTACTTCGTAGCAAGTCGATATTACCTTTTTCTTTGGTAATAGCCCTGCGCACATTTTTTCTATTTTGGTCATGTTTTGTATTGTGGGTGGGTGGAGGGATCTTGTTTGGTTAGAGGTTTTTAGTAGGGATTGTAGCTGTAGGTATGATAGGCTACTTATTTGGTGTGTGCTCAGCGGCAGGTTGAGTTGGGAGAAAGGGATCAAGCCCTCTCCGCTCCATGCTTGGTGTAGAGAGAATGCTCCCCTGCTCTCCCATCCCCTGCTGTCAAAGGTGGGAATGTAGTATTTGAAGCATTTAATTGGAGTAGCTAATGACATTGGACTCCAGGAGGAGAACTTATCTTTTTTATTATCCCATGTCTTTAGCATTAGGGTTGTGGTGGGTAGCATGTTGTGCGTTTGTGGTCTTAGGGGCTTAGGTATCCAGAATAAACAAGAGATCCCTTCTGTTAGGGACCAATGGGACTCAATCTCCACCCATGGTGGTTGGTGTTTTGTGTCTTGGGCTGTGATGGTGTGGCTGAGTATAGTGGCTGTGTAGTAAGCTAGGATATCTGGTCTGCCCATTCCCCCCTCTCCTAATTTTCTAGTGGCTGTGGCCTTTGGGATGCGGGATTTGCGTTGGTCATTAATAAATCTGTCTATGTGTTTTTGCAATTTGGTAAAGTATGTCTTTGGGACTTCCACTGGTATGGAGCGGAACAGGAACTGCAGCTTCGGTAGCAGCATCATTTTAAAGGCCGCTATGCGGCCCAGCCAGGACAGGAATTTACCTGTCCATTTGTCCATTTTTGTGCGGATGTCTGATGCCACTTTAAGATAGTTGGCCTTGATTAGGTCTAGTGGGTTTTTAGTTAGTTTTATGCCCAGATATACTATATGGTCCTTTCTCCAGTCGAAGTTGTAGTGTGTTTTAAGGTTGTGTGTCGTTTTGTGGTCTAGGTTGATTGGCATGGCTTGTGTTTTGGCCTCATTTAATTTGTAGTATGAGAGCCTGCTATATTCTTTCAAAATCTCTGTGAGTGCCTTAATGGAGGTGTCGGGTTGTGTGATGGTGAGAAGGACATCACCTGCGAATAAACTGAGTTTGTGTTCTGTACGGCCTATGTGAACTCCTTGTATACCAGGGTGGGCCCTAATTCGGGTCGCCAGTGGCTCGAGGGCCAGGACGTACAGCAGGGGTGACAGCGGGCATCCCTGCCGCGTCCCATTAGTGATGGTGAAGGGGTCAGAGAGAAAGCCTCCGTATAGTACTTTAGCTGTGGGTACATTGTACAGCGCCCTAACCGCGGACAGAAATTCGTCCGGGAAGCCGTATCTTTTCAGCACAGCTTCGAGAAAATTCCAGCTAAGGCGATCGAATGCCTTTTCGGCATCAAGGGATACTAGTAACCCTTGTGTTCATTGTTTTTGCATGGAGTACATGATGTCCGTGCCCTGTCTCCCCTTCACGAAGCCAGATTGGTCTGAGTGGATTAGTGTCATAAGAGCGTCTGACATCCTGTTGGCTATTATTTTGGCGAATATTTTGGCATCTGAATTAAGTAGGGATATGGGCCTGAAGTTTTTGCAGTGTGTGGGGTTTTTTCCTGGTTTTGGCAGGATGATTACCGTCGCCGCTAACATATCTTGAGGTAGCTTGGACTTGAGAACTGCGTCGTTGAATAAATTAAGTAAGTGGGGGGTCAGACTTTTACGGAATTTTTTATAGTAAATGTTAGACAGTCCATCGGGACCCGGTGTTTTGTTGGCTGGGAGATTCCATATAACATACTCAATTTCTTCTGCGGTTATTGGTTTGGCCAATGATTCCCTTTGGTCTGTTTAGCCTCTTTGGATCACTGTGCAGCAAGTTATCCCACCTCTGGCCACCAGTTTATGACGATATGGCCCTGGCGTCTATGTTACCAAAGGTGCAACAGTTCAGGCCTAATATCATCTGTAGGTACTTGCATTAAGTGCTATGACCTGAGGTTTGATTCGCTTTATCCACCGTCCATACAGGATATACTGACAGCAGTTCTCCTATGAGCGATCACACTATAGCAGACAGTAGATAGTTACAACACAGCAAGAGACATGGAGCTTCTTCTTGGTACAAACAGCAACTGCACTTTATTTTTCACTGCCATCAGGCTATGCAAACGACACCATTATCTCTAAACTTCTCTTCCCACAACAAAAACATATCTAGATTGGCCAGGCAGATATCTCAGCATGACACATTGTAACACAATCGGTTTTTGGTCCCTGCTGGAGGGTGGAGGCTCTGGCTCTTGTGCCCCATAGTGATGCATTAAGTAAATGCATTTTTATGGGTAAATGCTGATTGGCACAGTGCAGGAATTGTTGCACATGCACACTAGCCCCCCAATGCTTTCTATGCTGACTTGTATATTGCTGAGGATTTGCTCATATCCTGACAGTGTGATGGTGTGTTAGCTGTGTGTGATATGCTGGATATTTGTGTGTTTAGCTCTGTATAATGGGTGTGTTGGCTGTGTGTGTTATGTGTGTTGGCAGTGTATGATGTGTGAAATATGTGTATGCGCGTTGTATGATGTGTGTGGTGGGTGTTTGATTTACAAATTACAAAATGGCTGAAATCCACAGTGGTTCAGAGGTTCAGTGGGTTTGTGCATAGATGTGTAGGGCAGAGGTCATCATAAAGGCCTGATTGGCCTAGGAATCTGAGAACTGGTGTAATAGTAGTAATAGTCACAATAGAAATAGCTGTGGAGCAGCAAAGAGTCGTGGCCGCTTACTCTGACCCCCTGATGTTTTTTTATGATTTTATTAATTTATCAGTATATGTTGTGTAGGTAGAGACATATTTAGAGGGGGTGACTAGTGGCTTAGGAATCCCCAGCTTCCCAGACATGATCAGCACTAACATAAGTGTTCCGGGATGGAGGCAAAGTATCCAAGGACACTGCATGGCCCCCATCAGAAATGCAATGTGATTTTTATTTTTTGTATTACCATATCAGCAATATCTTAAATAAAAACGAGTTCCTGATGGTCTGTTGGTGTAGTGCATAGTCTGAACCTCTGGCTGGTGCCACCATTAGAATCTCTTCTTCACTGTTTTGTCACTCTGTAATAGAGTTTAAACATATTTACTTGGATCTGCAGACCACCACTGCAGATTCTGCTACTTGAACTACCAATTCTTCTGGTACTTTAGAATTTTTTAAATCAATTTAAGCATAAAACAAAATCAATTCTAATGAACTGGACATAACGGACATAGAAACATAGAAACATAGAATGTGACGGCAGATAAGAACCATTCGGCCCATCTAGTCTGCCCAGTTTTCTAAATACTTTCATTAGTCCCTGGGCTTATCTTATAGTTAGGATAGCCTTATGCCTATCCCACGCATGCTTAAACTCCTTTACTGTGTTAACCTCTACCACTTCAGCTGGAAGGCTATTCCATGCATCCACTACCCTCTCAGTAAAGTAATACTTCCTGATATTATTTTTAATCCTTTGTCCCTCTAATTTAAGACTATGTCCTCTTGTTGTGGTAGTTTTTCTTCTTTTAAATATAGTCTCCTCCTTTACTGTGTTGATTCCCTTTATGTATTTAAATGTTTCTATCATATCTCGTCTTTCTACCAAGCTATACATGTTAAGATCCTTTAACCTTTCCTGCAATCCATGAACCAGTTTAGTAGCCCTTCTTTGAACTCTCTCTAGTCCCACCATCCTAGTCATGCTAGTCCCACCATCCTGACGCATTAATACTACTATATATCTAGTGGTGGTATTTCTGGTGGCAGTGATGCCGAGGTGTCAGTCATACTCATGGCCAAGATAGAGCTGTTAAGATGCTGGACGGCCTTGTAACTACTCCTTGGGGAACACAAACCCTAGCCTGAGGGGCTTGGCCAGGGTACTATTATTAGAGACACATTTTCTGTAATACCCAGCTGTTCATAAAAAGGCCTGGACTTGGGACTTAGTCCTGGGGGTAGGCCACTGGGCTACTGCCTCAATCTTATTAGGCTCGGGTTTCTGCTTCCTGCATCCTACTCTGTGACTGAGGTACTGTACCTTGGCCACTCCTATATTACTTTTGCTGGGCTTCAGCCTCAAGCCCGCTTCCCTTATTTTATTTAACACCACCGGTCCTATATGGACCAAGTGCTCCTGCTAGGTATTACTAAAAATGGCAATATCATGAAGATATGCGCAGGCATAGTCTTGAGAGCCATCTAGGAGTCGGTCTACCATTCTTTGGTAGACCGAGGCATGACCATAAATTGGTACAAGCCAAACGGGGTAGCTTAGTTATACTTAGGAATGGCTTCATTGGCTAGGGGGATTTGCCACTACCCCTTACAAAGATCAATTGTAGCGTGGCACTGACCCCCCTTGCCATCCTGTCTAAGAGCTCATTGATTTGGAGCATAGGATATGCGTCCGACACAGTCTTGACACAGTCTTGTCGTTCAACCTCCAGTAGTCTACACAGAAGCAGGTCGTAGGTTTAATTTGCTAAGCACTATGTGCCTGATACTGCTAATATTGACCATCTTCTATGCAGTATATTTTCTCATCACTTTTTGCTGTTAATGACTGTTAAACAATTTTATGTACTTTGTCATCATAATAAAATAAGTAATTTTAAAGGACTAATAAAAGTTAAGTAATATTTTAAGATATTGGGAAGCTCTTTTTTTCTTTTTTGTATAGCTAGAACATAAACAGAAATTGTGTGTGTATGTATGTTGCTGTTCAAAGCTTGTGTTCATTTACAGATTTTTTTTCTTATCTTGCAGTTCTTATATAGGTTCTTCATCATTGTAAATACGTTGTTACGGTGCCAGGAGGTTATATTGTTCATAAAAGCCTTAACGACCAACATATTGAATCTGATGACATTCAGCTCTGCCCCTGCCGTTCCACTACTCTCTGATTATTAAAATAGGAAGCCTCACACTGACTTGGAAAAGGGCCCCACTAAATAGCTGAGAGCATCAGATTGCTTTAAGCCAACCATTCATAAGAACGACTTGAGAACAATATGTACAAACTGTTTTGTGATTGAGGAGCTACTGATTTAGAGTGTTTAGCACTTTTGAAAACTGAAAAAAAATAAAGGGCACATTTTTCATACATAAATCACCGTATTGTTATTATTATTATTATTATTATTATTATTGTTTTTGCCATTTATATTGCACCAACTTATTCTGCAGCACTTTACAATATTATAAAGGGGGAATTTCTCAATAAATGACACAATTACAAACTGTTCCAGGAACAATAGGTTGATGAGGACCATGCCAAATGGTTAAGTGGTAGTCAATCAAAGCACAGTACAATACACATTGTTGACTCCCCTATTTCATGAATCAGTTTAGTCAGAAATTTAAGATTATGCTAGCTTTAGTGTACTAATAATCTTAATTTTAATAAGGACAGGAGGCGAGTATTTTGCATTAACTCTCTTTACTAAACTCCACAGCAGTAAAGAAAAAAACGTAAAGTAACAAGTAAATCACTGAGCAGCACAGTATATAAGGGTCATACAGTCTGCATAACTTCCTCTTTCTTGAAGCGACATCCAAGTCCAGATAGATGCTCGAACGTCCAGAAACTCAACGAAACTGTAACAGTGGTCTCTGGCGAGCGGAACTTGAGTAGACTCCTGATAACGAGGTAGGAGATAAGACCAAAACGAAGTCGTCAACCCATCTTACGGAGTCGTGAGGATAATCAACCAGCGATCAGTGGAGGTCCTGGAGAGGGTTACACTGAAAGGAGAGTATAAAATCGGTTAGGTACTGAACCGGAACTGTTCACACCTGTGTGTTGTAACGGAATGGAGTAAGTCAAATTAACAAAGACTGATAGAGAATTGATTATAGAGTAAAAATGGTGTGAGATGTAAGCATGTTGCATGACTAGAGTGTCTGTCTAGATGGCCGTACGGGCATGGATGTGGAGAGAAAACCGAATGTGTCCCGTAGGTAAGTAATCACTAAATAAATCCCAATATCCGTCGCCTTCAGATCCACTCCCCCGAAGAGTCAGGGTAGGGAACAGAAGGGAGGGAAAATACTCGCCTCCTGTCCTTATTAAAATTAAGATTATTAGTACACTAAAGCTAGCATAATCTTAAATTTTATAACATGACAGGAGGCTTCCTATTTTGCAATTTTAACGCTGAAGAAGAGACATCCCAGCAGAAGGGGGAGTGCGAAAATAAAATGTACGGAAGGTGGATTCCCGAGACCAGTCCGCTGTCCGGAGAATATCCGAAAGGGACGCCCCTGCCATGAAGGCTGATGATGCCGCCGCACCGCGGACGGAGTGGGCGCCGAAAACGGGGTCTATACCTGCAAGGGAAAGGATCCAGCGGATCCATCGGGCCAGAGTGGTGACCGAGACCGGTGCATGAGGGCGTACGTAGGAGACTAGGAGTTGACCCGACGTAGAGGGGCGGAGTGAGGAGGTGACCGAAACATACCTGCGGAGGGTGGACACGACGCAGAGCTGCGGGTCGTCGGGGAAGAAGGGGTAAAAAACCGAAGTCGATCCCGACTTAGTGCGACGAGAAACGCGGAAAGTGACCCCTTCAGGGGCCACCTCAAAGGCGTCAACATCGAAGGCCCGAACATCGGAAACCCGTCGAAAGGACACTAGGCAAAGGAGAAAAGCGAATTTAGCGGATAGTTGGCGAAGGGAGAGGCGGTCATTTGGAAGCCAATCCCTGAGAAAACGAAGGACTAGACCCACATCCCATAGGTGGGGGTATTTGGGGGCCGGGGGGCGGCGGAGCCGCATACCGCGGAGCAGGCGGCAGACCAGAGGGTCTTTGCCGACCGGGAGATCCCCGACGGGGGTGTGAGCCGCCGAAATCGCGGAACGAATGACGTTGACCGATCGGTAGGAGCGGCCAGCTAAGAACAAGGAGGAGAGAAAATTAAGAATCATGGGAATAGGTGCTGTAAATGGATCGGAGTCCCGTTCCATGCACCAAGTAGACCAGGAGGCCCAAGCTGAAAGGTAGCATCTTCTAGTTCCCGGGGCCCATGAGTCCCACAAGAGGTCCCTAGCTGCCTGCGATAGTCCGCTGACTCGCCAGGAACCCCGGAAAGAGACCAAGCCGGTCTTCCAGTAGGAGAGGGTGGAGATACCCTTTGGGATCCGTGAGAAGGTCCGGGAAGGATGGTAGGAGAAGAGGGTCCCTGTAGGAGGAGGCCAGGAGGTCCGGGAACCATGGTTGGCTCTGCCACAAGGGTGTTATGACAACTAGTTTGATCCGTTGCGTCCGCATCTGGTGTAGCGTTCTCGCAATCATGGAGAATGGGGGAAAGGCGTAGGCTCCTGTCGTCGGCCATTGTTGGAGAAAGGCGTCCGTCGCCTTGCTCTCCGGGTCCGGGAGCAAGCTGAAGAATTCCTGAGTCTGGTGATTGTTGCGAGAAGCGAACAGATCCAGGTGAAATGGACCCCTCCGGGCTGCCAGGGCCCTGAAAATTCTCGTGTTTAGCTTCCAGTCGCTGACGTCTCTCCAGTGGCGAGAGAACCAGTCGGCAGTGAGATTGATCTCTCCCGGTAAGTATTCCGCTTGTAGAGTGATGTTGCGAGGAAGGCAGTAGTCGAAGATGTCCCTCGTGATATCCGACAGCAGGCGAGAGCGAGCGCCTCCCAGGCGGTTGATGTACTGGACTGCGGACACGTTGTCCATGCGTAGGAGTATGCAGCAGTTGGTGCTTTCTCGGGCTAAGCTGCGGATCGCGAATGAGCCTGCCAAGAGCTCGAGGCAGTTGATGTGCATGGAGAGCTCGTGCGCTGTCCATGTTCCTCCCGTGGAGACGGTTCCGTTGGTGGCACCCCAACCCCACAGACTGGCGTCTGATTCCAATACGAAGTCTGGGGTGTCTCCGAATATGGCCCTGCCGTTCCAGGCCTGCATGCTGTCCAGCCACCATGAGAGTTCCTCGCGAACTTCCGTCGTCACCGGGACGGGTTGGTCGTAAGTAGGCCTGTGGCGTAGGTACTTGGTCTTGAGACGTTGCATGGCCCTGTAGTGGAGGGGACCCGGAAATATGGCCTGGATGGAGGCGGATAGGAGACCCACAATCCTGGCCAGGTTGCGTAGTGGAATGGAGTCGAGTCGGAGAACCCTGCGAATCTCCTTGCGAATGGCTGCAATCTTTGAGGCTGGTAGTCTCAGAGTGCAAGTCGTCGAGTCGATCTCGAAGCCGAGGAATTGTATAGTTTGGGCAGGGGTCAGCTCCGACTTCTGTTGGTTTACCACGAAACCCAACGATTCCAGGAGGGACACTGACAGGCGAGTGTGTTGGCGGAGCCTGTGTTCGTCGGAGCAAAAGAGGAGAAGGTCGTCTAAGTAGATGATGCACCTCACGCCCCTGGATCTTAGGTGGGCCACCACTGGCTTCAGGAGTTTGGTGAAGCACCATGGGGCTGAGCTGAGTCCGAAAGGGAGGCAAGTGAACTGCCAAGGACGTCCGTGCCAGAGGAAACGTAGGAGTGCTCGACAGTCCGGGTGTACCGGGACTGACAGGTAGGCGTCTTTTAGATCGAGCCTGGTGAACCAGTCGTGACTTCGAAGGAGGTCTCGTAGGAGGTGGATGCCTTCCATCTTGAAGTGGCGGTAGACCACATATGCGTTGAGGGCGCGTAGATTGATGACGGGGCGGTATTCTCCTGACTTCTTCCGAACCAGGAAGATGTTGCTGAAGAAGCCGCCCCTGTCGTGGGCCGGTTGGATAGCCCCTTTGTCTCGGAGCTCGCGTAGCTCCGCGTTGACCAGGTTGTGGTCGGAGGCTGACATGTGGATGGGGCGAGGGGGCTGAACCTGAAAGGGAGTCCCCGCTAGGTCTATGACATAACCCTGTACAGTCTGTAGAATCCATGTGTCTGAGCAAAGGGCGGCCCAATTCTGGAAAGAAAGGGAAATACGGCCCGCAGTGCGGGTACAAGGTAACAGTGGAGGAATATGGGTTCTTACCTGCGGCAAAGCGGGAACGTCCACGTCCGCGGGGTCCGCGACCTCTATCTGAGCCTCTCGAGAAGGGTTGTTGTCGGTAGTCCCTTGTCGGGTAAAATGGTGTTGGCTGGGTGCGGGGGCCTGAAGGCCAAAATCGGCTGGCGGCACGGCCCCGTTGCCGGCCAGCCCTTCCAAAAAACCCTCTGGTGGGGTTGCTTCGGAAAACTTTGCGCATGGATGACTGCGCCTTATTGAGGGAGGTGAACACGTTCACGTGTTTATTGAGTTCCTTGAGGAACGGTTCACCGAAAAGTTTTCCTTGTGCCTGGGGCCCAATCTCCTTAGTGCCAAGGTCTGCCAGTTTGCCGTTAATACGGTACAACGCTGCTTTCCGCCTCTCCGAAGAGAGCGTAACATTGGTGTTTCCGATGAAACAAAAACACCGTTGTGCCCATTCACGAACATCATGTGCCCATTCCCTGATGTCCTCGGAGGAGAAGGAGTCGGCTTTGGCGTAGGCGTCATCCGCCAGATACATAATGCGTGCCAGGGGGCCTACAGAATCCAGCAGGTTGTCTTGAGCACCCCATAGGCCTTTCTCCACCCCACGGCGGGGGTCTCTACCACTACGCATCATGAAGGTCGACATGACCTTATCGAATTCCGGGGTCTGAGCGACTTTATCCGGCAGGGAAGGGCGTGGGCATTCAGACCTGAGTCGGCTGCGGACCTCCTTCTCAAGAGGTTTGCGAAGCCACAGGTGCATAAACCTGGCAAGGTGTTCTGGAGGCGACCAATCACCCGATCTGGGGTGCCGTATGTTACGGGGGTCGAACATCGCTTGACCCGAGGGGTCCAAAATAGTGTCTGAGTCGCGAGGTTCTGCGTCCGCAGTATCCTCGGTACCTCCAGACTGGGCAGCACCCAGGAGGGTCTCTCGCATGAAAGCGGAGACAGACTTCTCATCCGAGCCCCAAGCGTCGTAGTCCGAGTCGGAAGCATCAGCCTGCCATTCATCCAGGACTGCCATGGACTGGGCAGGGTCCTGCTCTTCGTCCGAAGAGTATTCCAGACGCGGGGCCGGGGTGTGTAATTTAGAGGGCTTGCGTTTGGCAGGTGCCTTACCCTTAGTCAATTTTGGCGTGAAACCTTCGCCTTTGTCATGGCGCTTTTTAGGGCGGGGATCGTCCCTTGACTGGTGGTCGGATAACTCAGATTCCGATTCGTGGCGGGAACGTCTGCGTTTTGGCACGTCAGGAGCCGCGGCTCGGGTCTTAGAGAGTGCCTTCTCCACAGAGGCAGCGACAGCTGCGTTAATCATGGCCTGAAAGTCCACAGGGAGGTTCTGGGAATCTTCCATGGCAAGGGTAGGCAAGTACGTCACTGAAGGCACAGTAAAAAACGGGCACCCAGGTCTTGACAATAGGCTTAGGGTCAGGTTTGAATAATGGTGGGAACAAGCCCAGAATAACCCCAGCAGGGTATGATAGTGACCTTATAAACTGGGGCTCACCCAGTTAGAGAGAACTGCGACAGCTAGTCTCCCAGTAAGCAGCGTAATATAATGGGGGCTCACCCCGGTTGCACAGGGTAGAACCCTTAAGTGCAGGTCACAGTAATAATAAACAGGCAGCAGCACTGACCTGACTGACCCAGCCACAGTATATCTTGATAGAAGATGATGAGACAGCAAAGCAACAGCATATAGAGGTGATTGAGCAGGTAATCCTTTTGTTCAGACACAAAGGGTGTGAAAAACCGCAGTGCAGGCTGCAATAGCAGGTGAATACAGGCACACTGAGTCCCTAATGAGGTGTACAAGGCAAGGTTAAGATGGCCGCGAAATTCTCGCGAGATTCGCGATCCAAGATGGCGGCCGCGAGGTAGGCCGCAAAGCCGGGGACTAAATTTATTAGGCCGGCCGCGAGTGGAAGCGGGCCGGCGCGGAACCGGTCGCGAACGGAACCGGCCGCAAGGAGGGAGCCCAGGAGGGCACTCCAGGTAGGGGGGGCGGTGGGGAGGCCTGGGGGACCGGGGTAAAGCCAGGGAAAGGTCCCAGGAGGTGTAAAGGGGGCAGAGAAGAGGGCCGAAAGGCCACAGAGAGCCCCTAGTCCCACAGCCCACTAAATAAGTACAAGGCTAAAGTAAACAGCAATTTAGGCTATGTAATAGAATACATATAAATAAACAGATAAATAGGTACGAAAATGATAATATAAATATAAATATAAGAGCTCCAGAGGAGCAAATATTCTGACCTGTCTGCGATGGAGCAGTAAAGAAAGAGGAAGTTATGCAGACTGTATGACCCTTATATACTGTGCTGCTCAGTGATTTACTTGTTACTTTACGTTTTTTTCTTTACTGCTGTGGAGTTTAGTAAAGAGAGTTAATGCAAAATAGAAAGCCTCCTGTCATGTTATAAAATTATGGCAGGGATGTTCATCTGTTGACTACAACTCTGAAAATATTTCTTACGTGTAGTAAGGATTAATGTATTAATAGCATTATAGTACAAAGCAGCTTACGTTGTGGGTATTGTTTCATCTAACACCAATTATGTTCTTGTAAAATAGTGATTTTTTTTTTTTTTTTAATTCTTTATTTTTATTTGTGCTAAAGGTAACAGCAGTTTAGCAGTGCCACAACAGCATCTGCAGGCGTATTCATTGCATCACACAGTATGGCATGTAAAACAGCACATTTTGTTTTTTATAATATAACATAAAGGTCATAAGCTTGGGAACATTTAGCTATAGCAGGAGATGCGATTCGCATGGAGCAAGTTAACATGGCTTGCATAATGGCTTCAAAAGTTATAATAATTAAGAAACAGGAGTCGAACACGCTTGTTTGAGAAGCCTAATGCCCAACGGCATCTTATACATTCACCTATCGCTTAATATGTCTGAGCAGGCTGCTCTCAGGCTGTAGCCACATTGAGGCAACAATTCTAAAACATTGCTAAAGCATTGACATTACGGGTTAATACAGTCTGCTCAGAGGTCTGGAGAGAGTAACTCAGTTTCAGGGTAAAGTATTAGAAACACGGGAGTATTACTGGAGCTGCAGGGAGATGGCCGAATTATAGCAGTGCTGGAACATTAAAACATTGTGGGAAGATAACAGTCAAACACATAACATATTGCTGGCCTGCCAACATTAACCCCCTAGGATGCCCCCCTGGAGTGGTAAGGAAAGGCATTATTATTCAAGGGCCGAATATTGTTATATCGGCTATCAGGGCTGCTGGGAGCATCATATGAAAGGGAAAAAAAAAAAATTATGTGAAAGGAAAAAAAAAATAGTAAGTCCCACTTATCAGTTCAGTTTATCCGATCCCCTGGAGGGGCAGAGCACTTGTGTTTCCAGGCTTCAGAGTGGGTTGTGCGGCAAGGCCACTCATCGGGGTCAATATCTCCACTGGTACCTCATCTGTGTCAGCCGGCTTAATTTCGACAGTGCCCGCTCGCTCGGTGCCCACAGTTAGTGTGAGGTATGACGTTTTGCACTCTGCCATGTTGGGGCCTTCCCAATTGCCGCGGACTGCTGCTGCAGGGTTGTAATCCGCCTCGGAGTGAGGTGGTTTGTCGCCCGTTGTGCGGCTTGTCGTAATGGTTGTCGGGGCTTTCGGGTAAGGTCCCTGTTGGCTTTCTGCCCAGAGGGACCGCGTGTGTGCGGTTTTGATGCTGGGTGGGCTGTTGTGCCCGATGTGGCCCCACGCACCCCTTCTCCCGCTCGCCTTAGTCGGTTGCTCTGTACCCCAGCCACTTCTGCTGCACGTGTTTCGAACTGCTCCCAGAAGCGGGCGAAGATGTCGTCGAGGTGTAGCAGCATGCGATCAATTACGGCGCACCCGTCTGGTGTGGTCTGCCTCGTGTCGCTCTTATAGGTTGTTCCCGCCATTTTGAGGGGGATCGCCGTGGCTCAGTTACTCGTTGTCACTGTCTCCCACTGTCCGCAAGATATGTGATACAGCGAGGAATAGGTGTCGGTTTAGATTGCTTGGTGCCATGTACAAGCTAGGGTGGACCGGGATATCCCCCACCGGTCCAGGGGGGGGGGGGGAACAGGGCTGTATTACAGGCTTGGGAGGGCACTAGGTCGCACAGAGCAGGGGATCGGCCGCCTCACCCGTCTGGCGATACTACTAGGCCTCACTCCCTGGACCCTCGACAGATGCTCCGTGCAACCGCGGGCGGCAGACCCGGGGCACCTCGGTTGGCTCCTGAGGTAAGTATTTCCTGGTTACAGGCTTTGTGGCTGTCTTGGTTGGCTGGTGTGCGGTTTTTCAGGCTTAGTGAGATGATTGAGCCCGGAGCTCACACAAGGCACGTCCAGCCGCCATGATGTCCAGGCCCCGCCCCCCAAATAGTGACTTTTTTAAAGCTTTTGTTTTACATGTAGAATGGACAAAGACATAAAATGAAGTATTGACTTCAACTTTTCTTTGTTTTATTTAGAAGACTGAAGCACCTCCTGAAATTCTTTACATTCCTGTAAATATGCATCTATTGTATTAATATATAACATTTTCAATGGCCACTTACCTAAATTAGGAGGCATTTCAGGACACATAGGCAATTCTCTCTTCTTAAAAATGTAATCAAAAATAGTTTCTTCTGATTTTCCAAACTGTGGTCTTTGGTATTCTAGAACAAAAAAATAGTGGAACATCTTTGATCTTTTTTCAGTTTATTTAGATTTTTATTTTTTTTAGAATTTTCACATTAGTTTTCATAATTTGCTTTCTATATTATTATTTTGGCATCTTTTAGTCTTGAGTAAAGTTTTATAGTTCTTTTGAAACATTGTCAACTGTGTTTACTGTATTGTGCGCTGGAAATGTCAGTGTTCTTATTGTATACATGTCTATCATTAGAAAAGTAGAACAATTTTATGAATTATGTCTATGGAAACAAAGGGTTCATGCATGTTTCATTTGTATATTTTTAAGCTAATTTTATAATTATAACCTTATGACATTTACTTCCTTCTTATATAATGACGTAATAATACTTTAATGTAATGCATGTCATATAAAAGCTTGGCCCTGGTTATTAATCACCAGTTGGTCATTCATTAGTTGAAGCATTTCTGTAACAATGCATTTTAACAGTAATGGACATTGCAAGGGCAAGCAGATGAACAACAAAATGCTACAGGTGCCCTGATGACAAGGCCTAGAGTATGTCTGCAATAAATGTAGTGTGTTGCTAATAAACATGGACGATAGCAGATATTTTACATGTGCCGAAATAGAAAGAAAAAAAGAAGTCTAGCGCAATAAAAGTTAGGCATCAGTTTACATATTCAGGAATTGTGTGTAAAGCAAACAATTAAAACAATAATATATTGTCATTACATTCCACAGAGATTTTTCAAATGTAATTGTTTACCATAAATATTATTGTGATAATACGGCCCTGGCATCTCTTTTACCGAAGGCCTAATATTGTCCGTGGGTACTTGCATTAACATGCACAGCTGATCGGTATACTAAGTACTATGACCTGGACTTGGACTTGCTTTGTCCACCAGCAATTCCATTATAGTAGACCTTGGATAGTTACAGCAAAGAAAGAGACAAGTAACTTTTTCTTGATGCAAGCAGGAGCAACTGACTTTTTTTTTCACTTCACATCAGGATATACAAACTTCGCAATTGGAAAAGTGTAGGACCAATAGGGACGTAACACATTAAGAGTTAACTCCCCTCCCTCTCTTATCACAGCCGGCTTGGAGTAGTTTGTCCTCCTGCTGTGCTGAATGCAAAAACAGGATTGGTTAAAGGCAGAAAGCAAGTAGGAGGGGCAAAGGTAAGAAAAGGAAGGGTGTGGGATGTGTTGTATCATTAACCTTTTGTTTTTGCCCTCCCAGCTCTCCCTGAAGCAGGTTGCGAAAATATAGAACAAAGTAAAAGGAGTAGAAACGAACAAATTATACAAGAAAAAAAGTTGTATTGGTGTCTGGAGTGTCCCTTTATAGGGTACACCCTATAGGCGTGGGCAGCCTATTGCATTAGGGTGTGCACCCTAAAGCACAAGCACACGCTGCGTATATATATATATATGTATGTATGTATGTGTATATATATATATATATATATATATACACACACACATACACTGCTGTGTGTGCGCTGTGTGAGAGTGCTGTTAGTGTGATGTGTGTGTAAGGGTGCTTGTAGTGTGCTATGTGGGTGAGGGTGTTTGTGTGTGTGTGTTTGTTAGGGTCCTGTTAGTGTGCTGTGTGAGGGTGCTGTGTGTGTGGGGGGGGGGGGGGGGGGGGGCGTGCTGCTGCCTTTCCTGGTGGTCCAGTGGAGGTGGGGGCAGATTATTCAATATCCCCCCCTCCCTTATTACCTTATGGGATAATTTCTGCCTTCTCTGGTGGTGCCTACTAATATATGTCCCCATATCAACCACCTTCCATCTAATATCCATGCCCTAACAGCTCGAAACAAAGCCCACCTGGTCCTCAGAAATTAGGACAGGCAGTAATGCTCAACCAGGAGTTTCACATATATCTTAGCATCTATATTCAAAAGTGAGATAGGTAGGTCTAAAATGTTTACATTCATTAGGGGGTTTGGGGTGAGTTATAATATTAGCCATTAACATGTCAGATAGCAAACTGGAGTTCAGTGACACTATTATATACCTTCAGTAATTGGGGAGCCAAGACTGCCATAAACATTTTAAAGCATCGGTTAGTCGGACCAAATTGGTCAGATCGGTTAGCGGGCCAGGTGCTCTGTGGTGGGGTAGCTTAGTTATAAAAGATTCAATTTCTTCCATAGTAAAGAGTTTAGTTATACTATTTCTCTGATCTTCCGATAAAGTAGGAAAGGAAGAGTTCTGTAAAATATTGTCTATGAGTTCTTGTGTAGGCTGGGTACTAGAAGTTATATCTTGGTATCTGTATTTGACCCTTCATTCACTCTGCACACATATAGCACTTCAGGAAGGAGTTTGGAGTGTTCCTTTAAACTAACAATTGCACTGCACAATGGTTATTAATGTGACATGAGTGGAAACTTGAAATAAGCTGTTAGTGTGAATGGTGAATTTCACAAAGTATGAAGATCAGTTGCTGTAATAGTTGAGTTAACATATCTGCTTATGTACAAACACATGATAGCAAATATTATCCTGATTTTTTGCACTTAATCTGTATATGCATGTCATGGTTAATGTGAAATTATTCTACTATGTAATGGCACATCTTTCTCCAATATATCATGTGCCAATATGACACATGGCGATTTCTTTATGTCTATCTAGTATATCTTACAATCATGATCCATTCATTTTATGTTATATCCTATTACCCGTATCCTACTCTCCCCCACCAGCCATAGTACTTAGTACATAGTACAGAGTATATATAAAAATATTATTTTGTTAAAGGGACTCTATAAGCTATGCATTACACTATCTTATATTTTATCTACATTTGTTTCTTGTTTTTTTTTTCCATTACAAGTTTACAGTTTTATAAAAAAAAAGTTGTGTGAATAATAAGCCTTTATCAAGGTGGCATTATACCCCCGCACAACTACCCAGACTCCACACAAGCACACACATCTGTTGGAGATGCCACAAACCAGGAGCACACACGTCCCACATGTGGTGGCAATGCACACCAATATTCAAATTCTGGAATCGCATCTCCAAACTAATCCATACAATCACTAATGTAAACATCACATTCACACCTGAGAACCACACCCTCCCTCCAAACCTGATTCCCCAACTCCTCACCGCAGCAAACCAGCTGGTCCCTACCTTTTGGAAAAAGGCTAACCCTCCTCTATAAGTGACTGGATTTAGAAAGTGGAATAGATTAGAATCATGTAGGACATTTCACACTCACTATCCAAAAAATACTCCACCCATGGCCGCACATGGGCACCCTGGATTGTTTTCCTCCAGAATAACAGCCACACAAGCTAAAATGCAATATAAAGTAAAAAATATTTTTAAAGCGCTAAAAAGGCATTCAAATCTGCAAAAAAAAAATGGGTAAAAAACTAAAATGTGGGGGGCGGAGCCTAGCAGCCAAGCCGAACGGCCGCACATCAGAGGAGCTCCTCACAAAAACGATTGAATTAAGCTCAAAAAACGACAATAAACCCTAACATTGCCTACCCTTCAGCCCACAGGAAAAGGGCTTACCAGAGAGGAAGCGCTCCAGCGAGTCCGCAGCGGACAACAAACAGCATACCGGGGATTGACCTGAGGCCCATAAACGGCCTACACGGACGGCACGGGGGAGGCGGCCGATCCCTCTGCTAACCGCTGCCAAACTACTTGGAGGTCTCCCCGACACATTCTCTCTCCCAAGGAGATGGATATCCCGGCACACGGCTCACGCCTCAGGCGCACGGCAACACTCCAGACTACTTACTCTGCAGGTCTATCACTACACAACATGGCGGCCGCCATCTGCCAGCCAGAACACAGAGCCTCATTGCCGCCACTCTCGGAAAGCTCTCGGGCCAGGGGGGTGCTACAACAGCGGCACCACCGGCAACAATCTCACGGACCGTCAGGCACCAACCCGCGGCTCCAGGAGAGGGTGCAACTACAGCCTGGAAGGCTGGGAGGAGAAGGCGGGAGACTCGACACAAGCCATGGCAGGTCAGCAACAGACTGCCATCGGTGAGTTACCCACCTGACAAGCAGCGAGCTCCGGGTCTGCCCGCCCAAACCCCCCTCTCCCTTATGGGGACCATCAACCCTCCCGGGCGAAGACATCCCGTCAGACACCCCCTGACTCCCAGACACAACTCAGCCCAACACCTCTGCTTGATAGAGATGGGAAGCAAGGGGGGACCTTACCAAATAGCCCCGACCGCAGACCCCAGCCACCACCAGCTTCACAACCCCAGCCAGAGGCAACCAGCCCAAAGCAGGCTCACCACAGGTCAGGGGACTTTTGCAACATATTTTGAATATTTTGAATAATTGCTAGAAATAGCTTAATAATCAACATGCAGAAACTCATAAGAAACTACCAGTACACCTTTCACAACCATAATCTGCAATTGGAACACCTTACTCTACAGCACTAAACATATATTACTCTGCTATGTTTAATCTTGTAATTTACCTTCTATATGCAGCAACATAGAACAACACTTAGATAAGCAATGTTATTATATATAAAACTGTGCAGTATCCACTAATGCCTAACTACTGTCAAGCTATGTCAAAAAATGCTTACCCTAGCTGTTGTGGCATTGTAAGCCAGATGTGATTTATCTATGCACAAATAAAATAAAGAATTTAAAAAAACTAAAATGTCTCCTTTAAAAGTGCAAAGAAATCAACAAACGTGTGAAAGGGTATATACCAGTGCATTTAAAAAGCTGCTACACCCTTAAGTGCTGTACCTCCAGACACCAACTCAAGCACACTTTAAATACAAGTAAATAACAGATATATAAGTTGTGACAGATCCATCTGTACAGACTAAGATTGCTGGTTCGTCTGTTTGCCTTTATTTAATTTGATTTCCTGTCTGTATGCCCCTGTTCGTGTATTTCTCTAAATACCGATTGAAACTACCGAACGGACGGCCACCCAGGAGAGGAGTGTGCTGCTGGTTAACCTCTTGGCCCCAATTAGAACGTTGTGGTTAACCGCAGACACCTCTCCATTCTATCCGTACAGGTGGTCGTCGTTCGTATGCCGACCACGAGGAAGCGGCCATTTTGGAACACGAGAAGGATCAGCGGTGTTCGGCGAGGATTCTATGGAACTAAAAGCGGACACTTTATCTACCGAACACCGCTGAAAACTACCGCCCGCCTTCTATTTCCTCTAGGCATACGAACACCGGTCCGTTCGGGAGTTTGCAATGTACGTATGGACTTTGCCCAGATAGCTGTCCCATGGAGTCAATCGTCAATGGCGATTGAACTGTGTACATTGGATCTGAGCGCTATTCGGTAGAAATGTGCACTCAGATCCAGGCTATCTGGGGATACGTTACACGAAACACATACATTCGGTATTTTCACATTTATGTATTTTAATGTATTTTTATTACTGTATTTAAAATGGCGATTTGCCTCTATCCCTGGAGATAATTAGGTTTCTTCCCAATTATCTCCAGGATAGAGAGGAGGGATTTATGTGTGTAGAGGGGAGTGATTATACCTAAGCCACTGCGATTGGCTACTGTCCAATATGTGTTACAGTCTTCCATCTGGTCCCCTAGGGGAGTGTCCACCAGGTGGGAGACCTGCATAAATACCGGGCAGGTAGCCCCCATTAAACAGAATCCTGTTTTACCCTCAAGATGGAGCTTGGTCTCGTTTGTGGGGGAAATTATTACTCGGAAAGCGCATTTCGTTTATTTTAGCCGTGAAAGGAGTTCGGCTGATTATATGTTCGTGAGTCACCGCATTCCCTTACACTCGGTTCGGGAGTTTGGCGGTCGGCTGTGCAAAGCCTGCATTTCTACAAAAGGGGATTATCGGCTAAACGGCGGTTTCATCTATTTAAGCGGTGAGTGTCTTAACATAAGTGTAGTGCAGACAGAATAAATAATAACAATAAGCCCCTGTACACACAAATAAGTGCAAAACCCACAGTTCAAATTGTATACTTAGGTGGCTCTTGATGTATCCAATATTTAGATGTAAAACAAAAGCACAAGTACCGAATGATCATGTAGTATATCAGGAAAATTGCTTTCAATTGCTTAGTACTAAGCTTAGCTGTGTATAGTAAATAAATAGCAATACATTTATTGCACAAACAGAACACATAGAAATCACATACCACCCCGAGGCCCACCGAGGCCAGGGACGTGGAGACATAAACACGGCCTTCTGAGGCTCAAGCCGAGGAGAGGCGGCCGCTTTCCTCGGCACAGGAGCCCTCAAGCGACCTCTACTCAATCAACCCCCCCCCCTCTGGACAAATCAGCCACAAGCCATACTGGGGTAAACGGCACACAAGGCGCTCCCAAGATGGCCGCCCAGTGTGAGCACAAAGAGCAGAACATCCGCACCCAGCAACCCAGGTACCCCCTGGAGATATTTGACCACCTATGTACAAGCTTTAGGGAACTCCTGCAGAGCAGAGGAGCGACCTACCGCCAAGCGGAGAGAATGGTGGCCGCATGTGTTCGGCCTGCAGCACGACGAAGCTATTACAAGCGAACACCACAAGCACCCAAAATGGCTGTCCGACACTACAGATACCAGCGGGCCCAGAGAGGAAAAATGGCGGCAGGCACCCTTCCATTCACAAATTAAAACACCCGGTAACACAAAACAAATACAGTAAACAAGAATCTCACCTGTCCCACATTCCGGCTCCCAGTGCAGCAATGTCCGACACTACACAAGAAACAAGGCTACACAAGCAACAGCACGGCAACAAATCCCACAAGATACCGCCAGAGCCGACTCCCGAAGCAAAGCAAGCAAGCCATGGGGTGACAACGGAAATGGACTGAAGCATCCACCTGCTCGCAACCCCCCATCCATGGGCATTGGCTGAACTTTATAACACTTGGACTGCATCTGAGCTGCAGGTTTACTAGACCCAACAGCTTATATATGCCCTCTAATGTTAATGTTACTATGCAAGCCAATTATTTAGATCTATGTTTTAGTTCAACCTTGTACTCACTCTACTAGGCTGACATACCTTAAGCACAACTAGCACTGTTATTAGCATGTTTAGCTCAGCATAGTATACCATAAACAACGTTTAATAGCTTGATATCTTCATTTAAAACCGTACAAATATATATCTAACTTTGCACCTAGCTGGGACACCGTCTCGCAGCCAGATTTATCTTTATGCCTACTTATTGAGAAGTAGTATCCCCAAGTAGCTTCTGCATACTCTGTTAAAATATTGCTCTAATCTGTCTACACCTACTTATGTATAGTCAAGCTGGATTAGCTAGAGTTTAACTTGTACCTAGACACGTGTGCCTAACATATATCCTCTTATCCTCACTTCAGAACTGCACAGATCCTCCTGATATACTAAGCTATAGTTCTTTGCCTAGTTTGTTCTCACACTGTTTTAATCTTTTCATAACTCTAAGCCACTCGATGTTTGCACTACCGCACAGCACAACGCTCCCTGTCAGTACCTCTTCCAAACTATTCAGGGTTCGCTTGGGAGTCTCTTATGTTTGAATTTTAGAGTCTCCTGACCCTTGTCTAACTAGTCTTACAACTAACTTTATAAGCGGAAAACCCATCAGCCGTCACACATGTATAATACCTGCTAACACAGCTTAGCAAGTCTACCTCACTATTTTTTTTTGTTGTTTTGTTTTTACTTTTTTTTTTTTATGTGAAAAGCTCAGAATAAGCAAATAATACTCCTTCCCACACGCACGCTAACATATACTCGTCACTCACTTATGTTATACTGTATTAACTGACTCACTATTTACTTAAAAATGTGCAAGTCTTCCTCATGCCATGCTCAGGTTATATTATGTTTCTGTATTCGCGCTTGAGACTGCTGTTGTGGCACTCTAAGCTCTGTTGTATTCAACTGCACGACAAAAATAAAGAATTAAAAAAAAAAAAATAAGTTACCAAAAAAATTACAATTGTGTGACATTTTAAATATAAATATTTTTTTTTCCCTTTCCACACATAGCTCTTCAGCTGTCAGTTTGTCATTTCTTCTTCAGATATCAACCAGTAACATTTTGGAGCAAATCAGAGTGAAGCAGTTATTATCTAAGAAAACCATTACTCCAGCAAGCATCTGACTCAGTAAATTACACATCTATCTGGGGCAGTACATATAGCACAACACAATCAGCTTGAGTAAGCTGAAGACCAGTAGCCACATTTTGCTTCTTCATAACAGCAACTTTTACATAAATATCAAACACATACTACATGTTCCTTGTCCTAATGTCTTCGATGATTTTCGCAATTTACCGCAGCATGTTTTACCAGTGCCATGTTGGATAGGGTTAATGCGTGATAGTTGTGGATAGGTATGGCAAGTCAAAAATGAAGATTAACACACATGGCTAACTGGTTTAAAGTTTAGAATCTAGATACAAAGTAGATAATGTAAGGATATACCCTTTTTGTGTGTATTATATATCACTATATGTATAGCATCAATTTTCTGTTTACGCCTAGCTCAAAAAGGTTTTCATTTCAGTGATAGCCTCAACTGATTTTATCGATACAATCGGGGAACATGTCCTCTTATTTTCCTGGACCGCCATTAAATCTCTTGTTAGCTAGCAATTACATTTGATAGGATTTTCTAGTGTTCAAAAAATACCCTTTACTTGTTTATGTTAGCATCAGCCATTTTAGATATTGATGGCTTGTTGGTAAATCTCAACTCAAACAAAAAAAAAAATCTATATGCGAAATCGTATTTTGTGAGTGTTTTATCACTTGCTGTTATGCCCTTCCCCTTTTCTTAATAAAAAGTTAACACTCACTTCCAACCGAGCACCGAGACCAGGTTCTCCCTGCAGCCTGATCCATCTTTATTTATGTTATTATGTGGTCCTCATAGAGAAGCATTATTGGACTTAGGGCGCATAAATGGTAATAGTCCACACTCTGAGTGAGCTCAATCTAATACCCCAGAATGTGCAGCATATCAAACTGAAACATTGCACAACAAACTTCTATGCCCACTTCTAAACACTGACAAGGTCATGGTGCAACAACAACATTGGAACCTTTTGTCTATAAACATCTTTCCTTGCCTTCTAAAGTACCAGTTAGTATATGCACCAGCCTCCGTCTGCCTTCTCTCACATATTGTTTAGGATTAATTCAGCATAGTAAGTGAGCACCAATAATATCCTACCACACACACACACACACACACGATATCATAGATGTCTTAGATGATGAGAAAAAATAACTCGACAATTTGAATAAACATTAGCGTTACATACAAATTACAAACAATGTAAGTGAACTGCATCAACAAACATTTTTTACAAATAAAACTTTTGATTTTCCACAGAAAGAAAAATGTTCAACTTATTATTTCAACTACCCTAAGACCACCTTACTCGGCAACCAAGACCAACACAAAATAAAACCAGTTGACAACAAGCAAAAATAAAACCATAACCATAACCAAAACATGTATGATTTATTAAACTTACCTTCATTTTGTGCACTCCAACTGAGGTTTATCTTGTTGAAATAAAAATCTACCGTGCCAACTGATTTAAAGTATAAAGTAGTAAAACTAAATATAAACAACAAAACTAAAATAAACAAAAATGTTTTTCTGTAACAAAACATCTTTTTGTAGTCCCTGAGGGTTCTCCACATATGCATTAATTTGTTCTTGTACTTCAAAGATTATGGTTAGACCTTGATGAAGTGTTAAACAAGGGAACTGTAACACTGCCAAATATTCTTCGATACATTTGTTCTAGAAATGCCCCGCCTGCATTTGCCATCTCACTGTAAATTACATGTATTATACAACAGGCAATGTGTCAGCAAATCTTGAGGTAAGGTATGATGAACATACAATTCCTATGAAATCAGCCTATCCAACAGTAAGTTTGGTCTGTAGAGACAATATACTGAAACACCCTGAAGACAATGTATTTTATGCTACATTACCCAACCACATAGAAGGAAGGAAAGTGCCCCAAGTCATGCAGAGTGACAAGAGCCAAAGGCAACCAATAATGTGTTACAGTTTGTACCATCACAAGAAATTATTAAAACGAGCAGATATAATCTTTGTATATCTTTACGGTTGCGACAGTTCCGGCTGTCTACTAAACACGTCCTAATTTGGTATCCTAAGTAGGGGAATTCTTTTTATTAATTAACACAGAATTGAAGTGACATAAAATCTGAATGGCCAAAATATCTGCTCGTATCTATTGACCTCCACAGATATAGTCACAGTTTTGCTAAATTAGCCTCCGTTTTGTCATTTGAATTTGCTACATTTCTGATTTTGTTTTACTGTATAACCCTAACAGATTTACATGTACTTTCTATACACAATTCCTTTCCCCATCCCTACCCTATGTCTCCATCCCAGTACCAAATGTCAGATTCTTCATGGGAAAAGTAGGATAAATTGAAGAAAATGCATTAAAAAAACTTTGGGAGGGGTAAAGTGTTTTACAGAAGGGTATATTATTGTTGTTATTACATAGAATGTGACGGCAGTCAAGAACCATTTGGCCCATCTAGTCTGCCCAATTTTCTAAATACTTTCATTAGTCCCTGGCCTTATCTTATAGTGAGGATAGACTTATGCCTATCCCACGCATGCTTAAACTCCTTTACTGTGTTAACCTCTACCACTTCAGCTGGAAGGCTATTCCATGCATCCACTACCCTCTCAGTAAAGTAATACTTCCTGATTATTTTTAAACCTTTGTCCCTCTAATTTAAGACTATGTCCTCTTGTTGTGGTAGATTTTCTTCTTTTAAATATAGTCTCCTACTTTACTGTGTTGATTCCCTTTATGTGTTTAAATGTTTCTATCATATCCCCCCTCTCTCGTCTTTCCTCCAAGCTATACATGTTAAGATCCTTTAACCTTTCCTGGTAAGTTTTATCCTGCAATCCATGAACCTGTTTAGTAGCCCTTCTCTGAACTCTCTCTAGAGCATCAATATGCTTCTGGTGATACGGTCTCCAGTACTGTGTACAATACTCCAAGTGAGGTCTCACTAGTGTTCTGTACAAAGGCATGAGCCCTATTTCTACTGTGAATACCTCTCCCTATACACCCAAGCATTCTGCTACCATTTCCTGCTGCTGTATTACATTGTCTGCCTACCTTTTAAGTCTTCAGAAACAATTACCCCTAAATCTCTTTCCTTAGATGTTGAGGTTAGGACTCTATCAAATATTCTGTACTCTGCCCTTGGGTTTTTACGTCCAAGATGCATTATCTTGCACTTATCCACATTAAATGTCAGTTGCCACACCTCTGATCATTCTTGTAGTTTACCTTACCATCAAGACCTTCTGCAATATCACTAATACAAATATTAAAGAGAATGGGTCTAAGTACAGATCCCTGAGGTACCCCATTGGTGAATATATACTCCATTGACTACAACCCTCTGTTGCCTGCCACTCAGCCACTGCCTTACCCATTCAACAATATTGGAATCCAAACTTAAAGATTGCAGTTTATTGATAACAAATACAAAAAAAACAAGTCCTGGGGGCGTGGCCTGACGGCTAATGGAGACGGACGTCTGAGCGATCAGCTCCGTGCAAGAGTCCACACAATACAGCGAATAGCACAGAAATACTCACCAAAAACAACACTTACCTACGCAGGGGAAGCTCCCCGTTAAGATGGCACAACGCAGCACAAAAAAAAATAAACCGAGGATACCCTCTATGCAGATCGCGACTATGCAGTCGCCACCACACCGTTCACAAGATGGCGCCGGAAGGCCTCTATCACCAGCCTCTAGCTCCGACAGGAGTGATACCACTTCGATCTCAACCAAAGTTATTCCGGCAACAGATGCCTCTATTCAGAAAATGCTCAAAGATCTACAAGCAGCACTAACTGCAGATTTTGCTAAAATAGCAAAGGAAATTCGAGTAGACCTACAAGCACTGGGTGAACGCACGGATTATTTAGAAAATAAAACTGAGGAGATCATCTCCGCACACAACACCATGTCCGCAGCCTATGAAGCCATAGATGCCAAGGTAAATTCGATCATCACTAAAATGGCAGATCATGAAGACCGAGATCGCCGGAACAATATCCGGATCAGAGGCATTCCGGACAACATTAACCCTAAAGATCTGGGTTCATATACTAAAGAGCTGTTTCAGCTACTAGTGCCAGACCTTCCAGAAGAGGCAACACTCTTAGACAGAATTCACAGGCTCCCTAAGCATAAACACCTTCCGACCTCTATACCGAGAGACACGATTGCCAGACTGCATTACTACACTACTAAGGAGAAGATAATGCAAGCTTCACGACATCAACCACAACTACCGGACAACTACAACAAGATCCAAATATTTACCGATCTCTCAGCCCACACCCTGGCATCCAGGAGAACATTTCAAGGAATCACTAAAGCCTTAAGAGCCGCTGACCTGCCATATAAATGGGGCTTTCCGGCTAGAATCATCGTCCGACGCAACGGAGCTGAACACCACTTGCTTACCCCGGAGGCCGGAGAGAAAATCTTGGCTTCGTGGAACATCCAGGTGGAAGACAAAACTACCGGAGATGCTTTAGCTGACAGAGTTCCGACATCGCCGAAGTCGATCACCCATGACTGGCAGCCAGCGTCCACAGCTAAGTGAACCCCACACACGGGCCCTGTAAGGGCTGCATAGTACCTAATGGACTAAATGTGCAGTTAACTCTACCCTAACTATGGTTTATTCAATGTTTAATATTTGATGTTAATATTTGATATGCACTATAATGTTTTGGGGTTTAAGACCAGGGGACGTATGTTAGTCTACTCCTGATCCTAATACAGTGCACCAACCTCTGCACAGACATGGAACCTACCACACCAAAATATGCAACATATCTGCATACCATACCTCATAATATTTTTATTAAGCTTGATTGAGGCCTCGATTCCAACTCTCCCCATCATAAAACCGACCCAACATTAACAGCATACCTACAATGCCGGGCACAGCTAGATACTTTGATGAACATGTGTAAATTGATAATCTACCACACCTCTTATCTTATACACTACTCTCCCGCTTTGGCTGGGGAGCCTCGTTTTATTATCTTGATTGTTAGTTATGTTAGTTATGTTATACAAGTTACACCCACACTAACCACTGTATCAGGCATATGAACTCCTGTAAGGGGTTGTAAAATTAAGCTTAAACCGTGGTAAACAATTCAAATCCCTACTCTTTGTACTGCCTACATGGAGTCACCACTCCTCTCTCTCCCTTAACATATGGTCGAGAAAGGACATGGCCAAACTGATACGGTTCCCCTGTGCATTCTACCCGGTCAATAATATCCCCGGATCGTTAACATCCAGCTGAGCAAGATGTCTAACCCTCTAGTCACTTTGCATAGCGCAAGAAGTAAATAGGCACTCACAATAATATGCCTTGTTACGTTGCGTTGCCATGCGGCGAGCGACACGCCTTGCGAACTAAGAGATTACTATAAATATATAAAAAAAAAAAAAACAATAAAAAAAAAAAATGTATACATAAAAACAAACAAAACAAAAAAAAAATATATAATTAATAAATAGAAAAAAACAAAAAAAAAAAAAAAGAAGAGGAAAAATTTTATACCAAAATGTATCGAAAAAAATAAATAAATAAAAAAAAAAAAAAAAAAAAAAAACATAATGAATAAATAAAAATCACTGTTTTTTAAACACCACAAAACGGAAACCAGTGAAAATAGAAGATATAACTATATCTTACACCAAAATAACGTGAGTCACTCTCAAACTATACCTTTGTATATAGTTCTACCCCAGTTTTTTGTTCCCCACCCTTCCTGGTTCGTTGTCCCAATATACCACCAACATGTAAGCAACAAATCATGATCCTATCGCCCTATACAGACTCTAAAGGTCAGACTAAAGATGCATCCCTAAATGCTACCCCACGAAACGCCTTTATTGAAATTGTCAGTCTTCAGTTTAATCAATGGGTTGTCAGAATAGATACTCATGTATATCACTATTATGGCGCTTAACATCTTCTCTTTGAACACCAAAGGCCTCAACTCCCCTACGAAAAGACGTCTAGTACTCAAGGAAGCCAAACAACACAAAGCACACGTGGCGTTTCTCCAAGAGACCCATTTCCAAAAACTGCACACACCCAAGCTAATGTCCAACAACTTCCCGATAGGATATCATAATACCTACCAGAAAAAGAAGAGGGGAGTTTCAATCCTTATAAGCAACGAAGTCTCTTTTCAATTAGTCAAAAAAGTAAGCGACAAAAAAGGGAGATATCTCATCATACAATGCATAATTAACAACGCACAATATACATTAGTCAACCTTTATGGCCCGCATGACAATCAACATTTATTTTTAGACCATGTCCTAACCCTTGCCAATGCACATAAATACGGCTCAATTATAGTTGGAGGTGATACCAACTTTCTTCTAGATCCAATACAAGATACCACTTCAGCCTCCCTAGTTACACAAAAAACGACACACCGGAGACACCGAACCACAAAACTTATAGAAAATACCCTCCTTAACCACGGCTATACAGATGTATGGAGGACCCTGCACCCACTCGAGAAAGATTACACACATCACTCCCTGGCACATGATTCATATTCAAGAATTGATCGATTTCTCATCCCATTGACACAAGCATCACAGGTCACTAAGGCAGAGATAGGCGACATTACTTGGTCCGACCATGCCCCAATCACGATTTCACTTAAAACACAATATCCAATTTCTGGACACAGGACCTGGCGTCTTGATGACAAGCTACTCACAGACCATACCTTTGTTACCCAAATCAGGGATGAACTAAAGTACTATTTTGCCACTAATGATACGGAAGACATAGGAGTTGGTACACTGTGGCAAGCCCATAAGGCGGTCATCCGGGGCCAACTTCTCAAGCAGGCCAGCCATAACAAACGGCAACGCATGAAAACCTACACGGACACAATCACCGAACTCACAGCTTTAGCACGTACGAATAAAACATCACCATCCCACGCCACCACGAAACAAATCCTCCACCTACAAGCAAAACTTAGGGATATGGAACTAGCTAAAACCACATACCTACTGACAAAAATGAAACATAATTTTTTTAAGGAGGGTAATAGGGCAGGAAAAATTTTAGCAGCTCAATTGAAAGCCCGAACACCGAGATCTAAGATAGCGTTTGTATATAACAAAGAAAATCGCAAACTTACTAATCCACAAGATATAGTGGAGGAATTCGGCAAATATTACAGTAACCTATATAACTTAGCTCACGATAAAGATACATACCATCCCAGTCTCACAGATATTGATACCTTCCTTCAGGATATTCGCTTACCCACCATCTCGACAGCAGAAGGCCACACACTGATACAACCATTCCAAACCCAGGAACTTTTAGACATAATCAACCAATTACCAAAACAAAAATCACCAGGCCCAGACGGATTCACTAACTTATACTATCATACATTTAAAGACATCCTAGCACCGCACATGACCAACATGTTTAATCAATGCTTCCAAACAGGTGTCATGCCTACAGACATGTTGAAAGCGCACATATCTACAATACCAAAGCCGGGAAAGTCCCCTAATCAATGCGCAAATTTCAGACCCATATCTCTCCTGAATTGTGATACAAAAATTTATGCCAAATTGATAGCAAACAGGCTAACACTAATCTTACCGAAATTGATAAGCAACGACCAATCAGGATTCATAAAAGGTAGACAGGGATCTGACAACACTAGGAAGCTACTAAACATACTTTCACACATAGAAGAGAAGAGAACAGAAAGCCTTCTATTAGCCCTTGATGCCGAGAAGGCTTTTGATAGACTCCATTGGACATACATGGCCTCGGTGTTAACTAAATATAACTTTCCACCGGAACTAATACAGGGGATCATGTCGTTATACAAACATCCCACTGCCCAAGTATCTCAATCGGGATTTATCTCATCACCATTTGCTCTTACCAACGGAACCCGCCAAGGATGTCCCTTATCTCCCCTCTTATACATATTAGCACTAGAACCAATAGCGGAAAAGATCAGACAGGACCCAATCATCACAGGCATCCACATCGACAACACCGAATATAAATTGACTATGTTTGCAGATGATGTTTTACTATCCCTAAGCAATCCTAAGACATCCCTACCACGCCTTATGACTCTGCTACAAGAATATGGACAGATATCATATTATAAACTAAACACTAATAAGACGCAAGCCTTACCGATACATATACCAACACCATATACTCAACAATTACGTCATACATTCCAATTTGATTGGAGACAGAAGCATATCACGTACCTGGGAGTGAAGTTGGCTCTCCATGCAACAACAACAGTATCCCTGAACTATGGTCCGCTACGGCACACATGTATCTATAACTTCCAGAAGTGGAAACAAGTCAAACTTTCCTGGCTGGGAAGACTCCACACGATAAAAATGGTACTATTACCAAAAATCCTATACATATTTCGAATGTTGCATTTACGGGTCCCGTCATGTTTCTTCAAATCACTTCAAACTACCTTAAACAGATTTATATGGAATAATAAGAAACCTCGACTACCTCTCTCCTTACTCCAGATTACACAAGCGGAAGGGGGTCTTGGCCTACCGAAATTAATTACTTACTACGAAGCAGCTATCCTCGAATCTGCAATTCGCCTTCATGCCCCTCAATCTATGTATCAATGGGCGGATATGGAGAAAGAAAAAGTTTAATTGTCATCCCTAAAAAACATAATGTGGACACCGAAGATGTTTCGAAAAAAAGAGTTGACAATATATCCAACCACGACACTAACATTAAAAATATGGGATAAAGTTTTAGCCACAAAGGTCGAAAAAGGGAAATACAGTGCTCATGCTCCGTTGGATGCAATAAAAGAAATCTCACCGTGGCTTTCGTTAACTCGCTGGACGGATCAGGGCATCACTTATATTAAGGATGTATGCACTCAAACTTCGATTCTGGCATTCCCAGAACTACAGAAGAAATATAAGTTACCAGACTCTTTTATCTTTCCATACCTCCAATTGAAAAGTATCGTCCAGGACAAAGTAACCTTGCGCAACCCAACAACGCACCCACGAGAGGTTTATGTCACCTCTCTAATCGAGAGATGTAAATCAGCACCCACTAAACCTAAGTCCCTATCGCTGTGTTATAGATCTCTTTTAAGCACTTTACCACCCAGATCCTTCAAGTATGTAACTCAATGGGAAAAGGAAGGCTTGAGGGGACTTTCAGATGAAGACTGGCGGCGGGCACTCAATGCTCTTAAGGGTCTCACATCCTGTTTCTCCCATGTAGAAGCACATAAAAAATTAATCTACAGATGGTACCTCACTCCACAGAGAATACAGAAAATATTTCCCGAAGCCAATCCCAATTGTTGGAGATGCGGTTCGCATAAAGGATCCATGATGCATCTGTGGTGGGACTGCAACGGAATCAAACAACTATGGAAACAAGTGCAAACCATATTAAATGCAATTCTACCTAACACACAACATCTTACCCCACGGGAGGGTCTACTATTGCTTTTCCCAAATACGTGGAAACAAGAGACAAAAAAAGCAATAGCAATAATCATCCTGGCAGCACGAAACCTAATGGCTGTACACTGGAAAACTACCTACTGCCCCTCGCCCAAAGAGCTATCCACCAAGATCTTCCAGTACTATAGATATGAGGTGTTGTCCGCAGACACCCACAGTTCGGCTAAATACATAGAACAGCTATGGCAACCCTGGCTCACACACCTGGGAAAACTCTGCCCCTGACATAACAAATGACACAATCCAACACTCACATAATTGAGACAGAATATCACAATATTAGTGTAACGGATCACCTGGCACCCCGACTTGGTACCTCCGTTAATGGATGCTCCTAGTGCTTCCTGAGGACTCCAAGCACTCTGGCAGACACCACAATCACCGAATCCGAGAAACCTTTTAAATTCTCCCAAGCATATGAATGCTGTAGACCATTGAATAGGAACCATACGAATAGGCTTGTACTCCTAGCAGTCAACTGGAACAGCATGCAATAAATCCTTCCCCCCAATAATGAGACGACACATCACTTTGAGGGTAAAACAGGAACTCTGGACTGGCTCATCCAGCCTGGCTTTTATTCACAAACAGGTACATACAGGACACTCCCAGGGGGAGGATGAAATTGACCAATCACATGGATGTACCTCCCACACATTTCCTCCCCTTAGATTAACACTTAACCCAATTATACAGTACACACTTTTCCCCAATTCCTGGATGTACCCCAAAAACAGGGGGTACACCTTTAAATCCAGCATCGCTGGATAGCCCTTATTCAGGGGGACAACATACTCAAAATTCAAGTCATTCGGATGAATGGTTCGGCAGATATGGGTTTCCAAAGATTTGACCGACCGCATGGGTAAAGTATCCGAAAACAGTTCCATGCATTTTGGCCCTGCGGTCGGTCACAAACAAGGGAATGAAAACAGACGAATTGCCTGTGTTATAGAGCCTGGAGAGGGTTTGAATGAATTCCCTTGTTTGTGGGGTTCTTTCTACCGAACGGCGGGTCATTCGGTAGTTTCTATACGAATTTCTGGAAGTATGGAGGTCTCAGCGGTGTTTGCCTAGTCAAGTGTTCGATTTTAGTTCCAGACACTCGACGGCAAAACACCGCTGTTCGGTAGTTTAAGATGGCCGCCGCCACGTGTTTGTTTCCCGAATGGCGGCCACCCAGAGGACAAAGAATACATTACACTGATTGCCAATTACCCGTTTGCAACATTGTTGCAAACTGTAATTGGAGGCACACTTATTCCTGGGTGGTCTGGTTGTTCGGTAGTTTCACTCAATATAATGAATGGAGTGATTCTACCGAACAATCAGATGAATGCTGCATACATATCCCAGGTTAAACTCAACACATAAATACATATGTAATATTAAAGGCAGTATACTGGAATATGCTCCACAGTCTTAAAGGGACAGTAGTCCCAAAAGTCCCAATATGTCCATCGCTGATTTTAAAGGGCCAGTAGCAGCAATATAAAGTACAATATGCCCCAAATAACCCAGGGGCCATAGTCAGCAGGTAGGAGGCTAGCAAACAGGCTTCTCCAGGGCCCAGTGGCGAGGTTGGTTTCGCCACAATTAGCTCACCCCCAATCAGAGCCGAACTCAACAGTCACTAGGAACACCATGACACAGGGCAATACACTTCCCTCCGAAGGAATGCCATAGCACTTCATTGTGCTTACCCAACAAAACTCCCTCCGCGTTACCGCGTTATCGTAATATACCATAATATAATAATGAATCAACACTAAATAAATAAATATATGACCCAAGGACTAAACGGTTCAACAAACCAAACCTCTCAGAGGAGACATAGAGACAACATACTGTTCGACCATGCTTAACCCAAACCCCAACACACACAGACTACAGGATAGACAATGTATTTCTGATTTCTGATAGATTAGGCAAGATAGGAGTTACCGTTTGATTTATTGAAACATCTGACGCAATCTGATAAATGTCTGCAACATTATTTGTATCGCTATAACCTAAACTGTTGGTTGGAAAAGTCTGACTTCATGATCTTGTTATACCTCATGATCGTGATATCCCCTACCCTTTTTCCTTTCTGTACCCCATTTTACTTTTTGTTGAAAACAATAAAAAACTTCATACCCAAAAAAAAAAAAACAAGTCCTGAGCTCAAACCCCCATTACTCCTTGGCGGCAGCAATGGCCATAGTACATATCAGCCCAAATACATACAGTAAAAACCAAAGAAAAAAGTTACCTGCGCTCTTTCCCAAATCCCTATATTTAAACAAATAGAGGTTTTTAGTTACCTCCAATGGCCATGAGAGGGTATACCCACGTGGCACATCAAGGCAGACCTCTTAGGTGGGTCCTAACTCTAACCATTCACCTTGCTTCCTTGAGCTTCTCGCAAAGATATCTCTTATGAGACAGAAAGGGGTATTTTTTTATATACATCCCTACATGCTTATTAACCCTTAATAGGGAACACATGGGATGGGCAGCAGTAGCTGTGTGATACAAAAGTGAATACAAATACAAAAAAACAAGTCCTGCGCTCAAACTCCCATTACTGCTGGGCGGCAGCAACAACCATAGCACAGTTTATTGATAAGCCTTTGTGAGAACCAGCAGGGATTTTGAGGTTTTCTCTAGCTATTCGTTTATTTTTACTTAATTTGTCTATTTTAAACATTATTGGTTCGGTAGATTAAAACTACCGAACACTGACCACACTCCTGGCTCAATAACTTCAAATCGTAAACCGTCAATTGAGCGCTCTCTCGGGGTGGCCGCCGTTCGTATAGCCAAACGCCGCATGGCAGAGAAAACAGCGGCCATCTTGTTTGCATGAAAGGAGGCAGCAGGACTTGGTCGTCAAGTGTCTGGAACTAAAATCGGACACTCGACTTCCCGAACACCGCTGAAAGTATACGAACGCCTGCCTCCTTTTGTTGCTGAACATCTAGGAGAGCGCCGTTTGGTTCCCACGAACAAGGGGAACAATCGCTCCAATGAGCCAGGAGGCTCCGTTCATGAATTATTTTGTTTTTTTTTTACATTTTCAAAACGGTGAACTAAGACTTCCACACTTTTTAAAAACCCTTGAACAGATCTGGGTGAAATTTTAATATTTTGGTCTCTCAGATCGGGGCTATCAGGGGATATGTCATTTTTGGGGGTAGCTTAAAGTTAAATGGGGTGTTCTGAGTTTTGGGGGAAATGTGTTCCCTTTGCCTGGAGATAATTGGGTTATCCTTTAGCTTATCTCATTATCTCCCACGCAGAGAGAGGGAGTGTTTTATTGTAACTGTACAATGTGATTGGTTATTTTGCTTGTGTACTGTGGGAGGTTCTCTTGCAGGGGGGCCTCCATAAAAGCCTGTGTGGTCTCAAACAACAGTCTTGTTACACCCTTCATCATGTTTCAGCTGGTGTTTGGGTGCCTGATTGATACTTGGGGAGACCTGCACTAGAGGATTTTGTGTCTTTGGGATTTAACTGACGAATAAAGAACAAGCTCAAATCTTACGAACCACTAGCTACCACTTCAGGGTTCGTTACAGCCTTCTATGTGCAACAGTGTCAAAAGCCTTACTGAAATCTAGGTAAGCAATGTCTACTACACCACCCTGATCTATTATTTTAGTTACCCAATCAAAAAAATCAATAAGATTAGTTTGGAATGAGCTCCCTGAAGTAAATCCATCTTGTCTCTGATCTTGAAATCCATGTGATTTTAGATGTTCAACAATCCTATCATTTAACATGGTTTCCATTACTTTCCTCACTACTGAAGTAAGGCTTACTGGCCTATTGTTGCCCGACTCCTCCCTACTACCTTTCTTGTGAATAGGCACAACATTCGCTAACTTCCAATCTTCTGGGACTGCTCCTGTTAACATTGATTGGTCAAATAAATCTGTTAATGGTTTTCCTAGTACACCACTAAGCTCTTTTAATAACTTTGGGTGTATTCCATCAGCTCCCACTGACTTATTTGTCTTTACTTTTGACAGTTTAAATAGAACCTCTTTCTCTGTAAACTCACATGTAACAAATTACTAATTTGTCCTTTTTCCTAACTGAGGCCCTTTCCTTCATTTTCATCTGTAAATACTGAACAAAAATATTCATTGAGGCAGTCAGCTAGACCTTTATTCTCTTCTACATACCTTCATTTGTTTGTTTTTAATCTAACTAATCTTTTTTTTACTTTCTTTTTCTTATTTATGTATCTAAAAATCGTTTTGTCCCCTTTTTTTACTGACTGTGCTATTAACTCTTCTGTGTGTGATTTGGAAGCTCTTATAACTTGTTTAGCTTCTTTCTGCCTAATCTTATAGATCTGTCTATCTTCTTCACTCTGTTTTTTTTTATAATTACTAAATGCTAACTTTTAGTTTTTTACTATTTTGTCCACATCTGTGGAGTACCACAGTGGTTTCTTAAATTTTTTGCTTTTACTGATAAGCCTCGTGCAATTTTCTGTTGCCTTGAGCAGTGCAACTTTTAAATAATCCCAAATTTTAGAAAAGTCTGTTTTTCTAAAGACTAAAACGTTTGTTTTTGTGTGGTGTGACTCAGTTACTGTTCTTGTATTAAACCACACTGACTGATGATCACCGGATCCTAAACTTTCACCTACAGTTATATCTGATACCAAATCTCCATTTGTTAACATTAAATCTAGTATGGTCTCTTTACGAGTTGGCTCCTCAACGACTTGTTTTAGAGACAATCCCAGTAGGGAGTTTAGAATATGTGTGCTCCTGGCACAAGCAGCTATTTTGGTTTTCCAGTTCACATCAAGAAGATTAAAGTCACCCATGATGATAACTTCCTCCTTCAATGTCATTTTAGCTATTTCCTCAACTAGTAGATTATCTAACTCTTCTATTTGTCCCGGGGGCCTATAAATCACACCAACACAAGTTACTGTGTGATTTCCAAATTCTAACGAAACCCAAATGGACTCTATGTTCGTCTCACTAATTTTTATTAGGCTAGATTTTATGCTATCCTTCACATACATGGCCAACCCTCCCCCTTTCTTGCCTTCCCTGTCTTTTCTACTTAAAGAGTCCCCTGGTATTGCTATGCCCCAGTCATTTTTCTCAATATACCATGCCTCAGTAACAGCGACTAAATCTACATTATCAGTTGCCATTATTGCCATAAGTTCATGGATCTTATTCCCTAAACTGCGAACATTTGTAGACATGGCTATAAGCTTTTGTACTTGTTTTGAGGGGCAATTGAATTGATGTTTTAACACCCTTTTGCCCCCCCCCCCCTCCCCACCTAGTTTGAATACATCCTAGCAAAGCCTCTGAACTGCTCACTGAGAACATTTGATCCCTTTTGAGAAAGATGCAAACCATCTTTTTGGTACAGTTTGAAGCCAAATCCTTGCTCCCGACACCATTCACCAAGCCACAAGTTCAAGTCCTCAATACGCATCCGCCTTTTGTTCTGAGTGTTGTGCACAGGCAGAACTTCAGAGAATAACAGTGTGGAAGGAACCTGCCGTATATCATTGGCAAAAACATAAAAAACTTCCTTTACCTCATAAACCTCATTGCAAGCCAAGTCATTTGTCCCTAGATGGACAAGTACATCCAATTCCCCTTTCTGCTTTGCTCCCTTAACAATATTACAAATACATCTCCTGTCTCTGTGAGCAGTCTCCGGATAAATATCTCACAAGACCACTATTGGCCAGCTCCACACCTCTTATGAGAATCCCCCAACAACAACTGCTTTCTATTAGGCCTCACCAAAGTCTCCAAGCCTGTCTCCATAATACCACTACACTCGTGCCTCAGAATGTCTCCACATCACCACTACACTCGGTGCCTAAGCCTGTCTCCACAACACCACTACACTCTGTGCCTGAGCTTGTCTCCACAACACCACTACACTCTGTGCCTGAGCTTGTCTCCATAACACCACTACACTCAGTGCCTAAGTCTGTCTCCATAACACCACTATACTTGGTGCCTGAGCCTGTCTCCATAACACCGTTACACTCTGAAAGTGCTGAAAATTAATTATGAAGAGCAACAGACTGTGCAATATGCCTTTTAACCACAACTCTAAGTCTATCAGATCCTACAGTAATCAATCTGCCATTCCTAGTTAGTCTCTGTGGCAGTGGCTTTGCAGCAGTTCCAGCCTGAGTTTGTTTACCAGAAAATGTACAAATCTCAGACTTCAAAAATACCATCTCCTACCGCAATATAGAGAACTGTATCTGAGAACAAATCTCCATAAAGTGGAACATGAAACAAATGCATAACAACTATTACACTGAACTAAGTCTGCCATTTTAATGAGGTGAGTAATTTAAATCAAACAAATCTTAACTTTTTTTTGTCCTCTTTTATACCTCAGATTACCTCCAGAATATCTCCAAGCACGCACTTTGAAGCAGTACTTAGAAGTAGCAACCAAGCTACATTCAATTATTATTATTACCATTATTATTTATAAAACACCAACAAATTCCACAGCACTGTACAAATGGGTATATCAGTGTGGTGAGGTTGGGAGTGATGTGTGCGTAGAGTAAGTGGTTGTTTTTAGGTAAATATATATGAAAGAATGGTGTGGAGCAAAAGTGACTATCATTAGAATTCTGCTCTGGATGTCATTAATATTAAAGAATGTTTTGAATTCAATATTTTATTACTTACTCCTCATTGCATCCTTATTACATCCTGGAAAAAGTGAAATATTTGCATATTTAAGATTTTTGAACTGAGTTGATACCACCAAGGTAAAGAATGTTATCTTAAGGACTACTATTTACAACAGTAAGAAAATAGATATAGGACCTTGAGAACCAAAGGATATCAACATTGCCAAATCAAATAATTCCAAGCAATTTACAGAAACAGAACACGTTAGTCACACAGGTACAAATGACATTCTACTGCAGCTTACATTCAAGGGAGTGGGGTTTAACAATGAGTACTAGCAGCACTACAAGAATATACATCCGTCTGCATCTAAGCATCCTGCTAAGAAGTGCATTGTGTTCTGTAAAGTGGACAATCAGCTATTTGTTGATTTAATAATTATTCAAACAAACAGTAGGAACACAGAATTGCTGTAACATCCCTTAACCCCTTAAGGACCGATGACAGTTCAGGACCGTCATTGGTAACATCCCCTTGAGGACCGGTGACCGTCCTGAACCATCATCACGGAAAACGCTTCCACTGAAATCCCACTGTTATTATCTGCCAGGCATGCCAGGCAGATAGTAACAGCCAATTGCACCGTGTGAGCGACACGTGATCGCTCACAATTGGCTGCTGTAGCGTTTTGTGAGAGAGAGAGACAGAGCCAGTTTGTTGCCAAGTTGCCAAAGTGCCAGAACCTGTTTTTTTTTTTTTAAATCCTGTTTAACCCCTTCCCTGCCAAGTCCTGTTACAGCAGTGCATTTTACTGTCTTTTTTTTTTTTGCCCTTAAGGTTTTTTTGTTTTTTTTATAAGCGTCAAATTTTAGTCAGTCAGTTTACTTCCCCCAAAATTAGATTATTTTTGCAGGAGTTAGTTTAGGGATTGACGCTAAAGGACGTCTTAGTCTGTTTTAGTCAATTAAAAAAAAAATGTTGAAATAAATTGTGTTAGTAATTTGTTAGTTGTGTGTCAGGTAGTGTGTTAGTGAACCATGCAGCGTCACCTGTCACGTACAGCTTGGAGGAGTCATATGCCTTTTTGGCGTCAGACTCTAACGCCACTGACACTGCGTCCGATTTTGACCCAGGTCAGTTTTCTGACACGTCTAGTGACACGTCATCTGTGTGTGAGCCAGCTGCAAAAAGAAGCTGTGCTTTCCCTGCTACGCCGAATGTGGAGGTCGACTGGGTACCTCCACAGTTAGTTGACCCCAACATCCCCCCCTTTTTTTTTTTTTTTTATTCTTTCTTTTTGTTGTGCAGGGTGTTACATGGTAGTAACATACACCACATCACCCCCCTCCCCTCAGCATAACCCCCCTCCCTCACCATCAACCCCCTTCCCTCAGCATCAACCCCCTTCCCTCACCATCAACCCCCCTCCCTCAGCATCACCCCCTCACCATCAAAACCCTCCTTCAGCATCACCCCGCCTTCCTCAACATCACCCCCCCTCAGCATCAACCCCCTCAGCATCAACCCCCCTCCCTCACCATTGACCCCCCTCCCTCACATCAACCCCCCTCCCTCACCATCACCCCCTCTCTCACACCATCACTCCTTCCCTCTCACAAAATCACCCCCTCTTCCTCAGCACCCCTGTCACCATCACCCCCTCCCTCTCACAACATCAACCCCTCTCCCTCAGCACCCCCCTCACCATCACAACCTACCTCTCACAACATCACCCCTCTCCCTCAGCATAAATCTCCCTCCCTCACACTATCACCACCCTCCCTCACACCATCACCCCCTCCCTCTCACCATCACCCACTCCCTCCCTCACACATCACCCCCCTCCCTCTCATATAACCCCCCGCCTCAGCATCAACCCCCCCTCCCTCTCACATCACCCCCTCTCCCTCTCACCATCACCCACTCTCACCAACACCCCCCCCCTCCCTCCAATCACACACCTCTCTCCCTCTCATCACAAAAGTGGCTATATGTTTGCCTTTCGCGTATATGAGGGGAGAGATGGTCAACTGGACCCTCTTGGCTGTCCTGACTCTCTGGGGACAAGTGGTAAATATGTTTGGGACCTACTGATCCCCTTGTTCAATAAAGGTTACCACCTTTATGTGGACAATTTTTATAGCAGTGTCCGTTTGTTTAAAACTCTTTATGGTTTGCAGATACTTGCCTGTGGCACTGTGAGAAAAGATGCTAAAGATTTCCCCTGACCTCTCATAGAGGCCAAATTAAAAAAAGTGAACGTAAAGCTCGCCGCAAAGCTTAATTGCTTGCAATAAAATTTAAGGACAGGAAGGATGTTCACATGCTAACCACCATCCATGACGAAAGCACGTCAGACATCACTGTCCGAGGCAGAGTACAGACCAAACCTGTTTGCATCAGGGCTTATAACAGGCACATGGGGGGTGTTGATTTGGCTGATGCAGCCATATCTTATTTTAAGAAAAATAAAAGCCTGGTATTGTGGTGGAATCTCAGTAAAAATAAATTTACTAGGACAAGATTGCCACGTGGTATGTGCACTTGCATATGTTGATGTATCAGTTATTCAGTTACACGTAGCTAAGATACAATCAGTAGTGTAAGGAGCATATGTAGGAATACAGGATATACGAGTATTTCCCCTCCTCCATTGTGCTGGGCAAGCCATGTGGTCAAACAGGAATGTAGTCTCTATTCGGTTGATTAGATAAGAGTATGTGTAGGTTGAACTGATTATGGGAGGAGCTACATGCCTATATAAGGGACCTACACTGTATGATCAGGACTCAGATCTTGTTGTATTTTGGTGACATTAGTCCCTCTGAGTCCCGGTCGGTGAATCGAATAAAGAATCTCTTCCTTCAGTTTCTCCGTATCATTTGATGCGATTGGCCGGGAAGCTCATCGTTCAACGGTAGCTGAGAAGCAGAGGCGTGAGACGGTCTATCTTTGCCCACGCTCTCTACGGCTGCACCCCTGAACTTCTGCGTGGACCTCCCTTCGTCTCGGCGCCACTGGTCTGTTGTCCAGGAGATCATCGGCCTCTACGTAGTAAGTGCGTAGTAAGTGCTGGGGTGCCCCCGTCGATGAGAGTGAACCCAGGTTCAGGAACGAGGAGGTAAGATGACTACTGTTTTAGACGGTGGACCCACTAGGGGTATTGGATACCGATTGTGCGGTAGGCCCATAAGGGGTTATTTGTGTATGGAATCTGCCCCCTCCACCGCTCAATTAAACGCCCTGTAGTCAGCCCGTTTAATTTTGGTTTGGAGTCAGGCTGGGTTCTGTGTAAATAGCCCAAGCCGGACACCGGTGTATTGTCTAGACTAGCGTTCTAGGGTGTATATTACGTTCGCTAGGTCGGAGGGACCGGGAGACTAAGCGGCTTCTGTGTAAATTCGGTCCGCTAGATCTCAACCTATCTTGGCTAAGTGGGAATGCGTGTAAATTTGGAACCCACTAGATTTTTGATAGAGTATTTAGACTAAGAGGGTTCTGTGTAAATTCCGCCCTCTAGTTCGCTATATGTGGTGCATGGGCAGTGTGGCTAACCAAAACGGATGTAGATAGTTTTAGGTAGTCCATCAAGGTACTGGCCAATAGATTAGTTGGGAATTGTAAATGTGTTAAAGATTGTTGTAGTAGCGTGTATATCTTGCTAGATAGCGTGAGCTCTGCCGTCTAGCGAGAGTGTGAATAGTGTGTAACTGTATTATAGCGCACGGTACCATAACCATGTATAATTACTGATACTGTAAATAACTACTAATAACTGTCGTCTATGTTGTATGTTTAACACCATAACCATTACTAATTGAACTGTGACTTTAAATTGTACTCTAACCAATGCTAACCGTACTATAACTACTGTTTGTAAAGACGATGTTACTGGGGTATGTTATAGACGGGTAATTCAGATATAGGGAATTATAGCGTGGGTGACTGTATAGTTTCGCCAAAAGGCACAGTAATAGTTATTTAGTGACTGGTGTAACAGCTGTGTGTGTACGGGAATTCCCTGAGTGTTTTGTTGTGTGCGTTTCGCTTAGTAACTGTACCACATGGTGCTGTTGCCGAAGGAACGGGTGTGACTGTTGGAAGTGTGTTTGTTTAGTTTCTGTTGGAGACGACGCTTCATTGTTGGTATGGGTGCGTCAGATTCAACGGTGATGGATCCTTTAGGATGTATGTTGAAGAACTTTAAAAAGGGATACACTGTATATGATTTTGGGGTAAAGATGTCTCCAACACGCTTGACTACTTTATGTAGTAGGGAATGGCCTACTTTGATTGATGCATGGCCACCACGTGGCAGTTTGGACCCTAATCTGGTACAGCGTGTACACGTGGCTGTATCAGGTAGGCCTGAACTTTACGGCCAGTTTCCGTATATTGACTGTTGGAAGCAGGCCGTAAATGACTCGCCAAAATGGATTCAGGTATGCCACGAGGAACAATGTCGCCTCATGGTGGCCAGAACTCGCCTGTCCACTAAGGCCGTAATTATGCCCATTTTGGACACGCCTCCTGAGTCCGAGATCCCCATGCCGCCCCCTTACTCCTCCTCCACCGGAAGAGGAAGTGCTGTTGGTAACGCTACTCCCCTTGCCCCGTTGTCCCCACCTACCCCCTCCTCTAGCTCAGAGCCCAGCCCTCTTGTTTTAAACCCTCCCCTTTCAGTACCTACCTCTGTTAACTCCACCTACCCAGATTTGGCGCCATTTCTAGCTCCTGGTCAGGCTCCTCCTAGCCCGGCCCGGAATATTTTACTTGCTGACCTCCCCCTCAGTAGTCCCCATCCCCTTGTCTTACTACCCCTCGACCGGAACCCCTAACTGACGTTTCTAAACAAAGCCCCATACTAACCCGACAACTGACCGGTACCCTCCAACCCCGACATTATCAAATGCCTCTCCGACTGACACCAGGCCCGACACACATTAACGGTGACGGCCAGTTACAACACGCTGATCCTGTATTCGTCTATGTTCCCTTCACTACTACTGATCTATTTAACTGGAAGACCCATAACTCCTCATACACCGATAAACCTCAAGCCATGATGGATTTGTTTACCTCCATAGTCCAGACACATAATCCCACTTGGGCTGATTGCCAGTAACTGCTTATGACATTGTTTAACCACGAGGAAAGGACACGGATAAACCAAGCGGCAATTAAAGGCTGGAAGAAGTGGCCCGTACACAAAATCAGGCCAACCCAGCAGCATGGGCCGCAGCACATTATCCAAATACTGATCCGGAGTGGAATGTCAATGGCGCAGATATGGCCCATTTAAAAGCATACAGGGACGCTATTATTGTTGGCATGAAAGCCGGAGGAAAAAAGGCGATTAATATGTCTAAGACGGCTGAGGTATTACAGAAATGTGATGAATCGCACAGTGTCTTTTATGACCGATTATTGGAGGCATACCGTTTGTATACCCCCTTTAATCCAGAGGCTCCTGAGAATTCCCGAATGGTTAACTCTGCCTTTGTCAGCCAAGCCTGCGGAGATATAAAGTGCAAGCTACAGAAGTTAGAAGGGTTTGTAGGGATGTCTATAACCCAACTAATGGAAATAGCAAATAAGATCTATATGAATAGGGAGACAGAGACGAAGAAGGAGGAAGAGCGAAAGATGCGTAGGAAAGCAGATATGCTAGCAGTAGCTATCGCAGGCGTAGATAGAAGGGAAAAGGAAGCGTATAGGGGAACGGATAAAGGTGAGAGTAAGTGGAATGGGGAACCTTTGAGTAGGAACCAATGCGCGTACTGTAGGGAAGAAGTGAGTGTCCACGAAGGGAACAGTATAAGAGAGACAGACCTAGGGCAGGATATAGCAGTAATTATAGAGGTAGAGCGAGAGGTGGAGGAGGTCCTGGAGGAAATAGTGGTAATAATAGAGGAAGTGTTAGTGGAGATAGATACTACCCAGCAGCGCAGAGACCCCGCGAGAGAGAGGATAGGGACTTTGTGGGTTTGGCTGACACAGTCATGGAGGACTATTGATACTGACTGGGCTCCATCCCCCTTGGCCGAGCGGAGCCTATGGTCGATGTAGCAATAGGGGGAAAAAGGAGTGCTTTCATGATTGACACTGGTGCTGAACATTCGGTGGTGACTGACCTAGTCGCTCCTCCTTCAGGAAGAACTATTACCGTAATAGGAGCAACTGGAAGGAGTGCTGATAAACCGGTTCTTAAAAGTCGACTCTGTACATTGGGAGGCCACATAGTGAAACACCAGTTCCTTTATATGCCTGAATGTCCAGTCCAACTGCTAGGACGTGATTTGTTGTCGAAATTACAAGCACAGATAACATTTCTACCTAACGGAACAACATCTTTGAAGTTCAATGGACCCTCAGGTATAATGACAATATCTGTACCAAAGGAAGAAGAGTGGCGACTTTATACAGTGTTGACTAGCCAAAACCCTAAGAGTGATGAATCCTTGTTCAATATACCAGGAGTGTGGGCAGAGAACAACCCACCGGGACTTGCTCGCAATATCCCACCAATTCGAATCGAACTAAAACTTGGGGTTTATCCAGTGAGCTTAAGACAATATCACATCCCACAAAAGGCCAAGAAGAATATACAATCTTATTTGGATAAGTTCATAAGGTATGGTATCCTGAAATTCTGTACTTCCCCCTGGAACACCCCATTGTTGCCTGTTCAAAAGCCCGGTACAGATGAGTATCGCCCTGTGCAGGACTTGAGAGCAGTCAATGGTGCAGTCGTAAGTATACACCCAGTTGTGCCCAATCCAGATAACCTGCTTGCTTTAATTCCGGGCGGGGCTACCTATTTCACTGTTTTGGATCTCAAAGATGCCTTATTTTGCCTTCGAATTGCTGCGGAAAGCCAGTGTATTTTTGCATTCAAATGGGAAAATGCTGTAACGGGCTTGAAACGCCAGATGACTTGGACAAGACTGCCCCAAGGGTTTAAAAATTCGCCTACCCTATTTGGATCAGCTTTAAGTCAAGACTTACTGGATTTCAAGTCCATCCCAGGAGAGTGTGTACTATTACAATACGTAGATGATTTGTTGATAGCGGCAGTTACAAGAGAAATATGTCAGCAAGCAACACATGATTTACAACACATTCTTTGGAAGGCAGGATACAAGGTGTCCAGGAAGAAAGCTCAGTTGTTTCAGCCAACTGTCAAGTATCTGGGATTGCATATCTCTGAAGGTCAAAGGATAATGGGGCCAGAGAGAAAAGAAGCTGTATGCCAAATACCAATACCCAAGAATAGAAGACAAGTGCGGGAATTCTTGGGGGCAGCAGGCTTCTGTAGGATATGGATTCCCAGTTATGCGATATTGGCGAAACCTCTTTATGCAGCTATAAAAGGTACAGAACATGATCCCTTCCTGTGGACCCCTGAACAGCAAAAGGCATTTGAAGATGTGAAGAAGGCATTGATGAGCGCCCCAGAATTAGGTCTACCTGATCATACACGTCCATTCTACTTATATGTACACGAGCAAAGAAGAATGGCTGTGGGAGTATTGACACAGTACTTGGGATCATGGCAACGACCTGTTGCATATATGTCCAAACAATTGGATGCAGTGGCCAGTGGTCTTCCACCTTGTCTAAGAGCCGTAGCTGCTGCCGCCCTGCTGGTAGCCGAAGCTGATAAGCTCACTCTGGGTCAGGAACTCTAAGTGCGAGTCCCGCACGCAGTACAGACGTTGCTAGACTATAAAGGCAATCATTGGTTTAGCAATAGCCGCATGACTAAGTATCAAGCTATGTTATGTGAAAACCCGAGAGTGCATCTAGAGACTGTTAACACCTTGAATCCAGCTACCCTTTTGCCACAACCTACTGAGAGTCAACATGATTGCCTGGAGGTGATGGATGAAGTGTTTTCAAGTAGACCGGACCTTCGTGATTTTCCCATCCAGAACCCTGATGTCCAGTACTATACGGACGGCAGTAGTTATGTGAAAGAAGGGATTCGCTATGCAGGATATGCAGTGACAACCATAGACAAGGTGATAGAAGCTCGGCCATTGTCAAAAGGAACATCGGCACAGAAGGCAGAACTAATCGCACTCACACGAGCGTTACAATTGGCTGAAGGTTTGAGGGTGAACATCTACACGGACTCCAAGTATGCGTTTTTAACCACTCATGCCCATGGAGCTTTGTATAAAGAAAGAGGACTACTGAACTCAGAGGGTAAAGAAATCAAGTACGCAGCTGAGATATTACAACTACTGGAAGCCGTGTGGGAACCGAAAGAAGTTGGTATCATACATTGTCGAGCGCATCTGAAAGGTGATGGTGATGTAACAAAAGGAAATCGGATGGCAGATAATGCAGCCAAGCGTGCCGCTGAATCAGGAAAACAGGAGTATGTGGAACGTATAGCTGCTCTTAAACCCCACTGTCTCAATGGACTCCAGTTTATACAGCTCAAGAAGAAGAGTGGTTAGAGACCGAAACTGGAGAATAATTGGTATCAGTTAGAAGATGGAAGAATAGTTATTCCAGCATCGCTAGCTGTAGAAATTGTCCAGAATTATCATAACGGGACACATTCCGGGAGAGATAGTATGAGAAGAATCTCTTAGGAAGCATTTCTACATACCAAGATTGTCCAACTTGACTCAAGCCATTGTACGAAGATGTGTGAAATGTGCCAAGAATAACGCAAGGCAAGGACCAGTGAAACCACCGGGAGTCCAGTATATGGGGGGACTCCCTATGTCCGATCTTCAAATAGACTATACGGTAATGCCTAAATCCGGCGGACACCGCTACCTACTAGTAGTTGTGTGTACCTACTCAGGATGGGTAGAAGCATGTCCTACTCGTACAGAGAAAGCAGGAGAAGTTGTGCGATTCCTGTTGCGAGAAATAATACCCCAATATGGACTACCATGTTCTATAGGATCGGATAATGGTCCAGCCTTTGTTCACCAGTGCCTACAACAACTGACTCATATGCTTGGTATTAAGTGGAAGCTTCATACGGCATATAGACCTCAGAGTTCTGGGAAAGTGGAAAGGATGAACAGAACTATTAAGAACCAATTGGCAAAGATGTGTCAAGAAACTCAACTTAAATGGAATGTTCTTTTGCCAATAGCTCTGTTGCGCATTCGTAGTACACCTACCAGAAGGATGGGTCTCTCACCTTTTGAAATTATGTATGGGCGTCCACCTCCTGTACTTGGTAACTTAAGGGGGGATTTAAGTCAGTTGGGAGAAGGAATTACCCGGCAGCAGGTTGTAGAGTTGGGTAAAACTATGGAGGAGGTACAGAAATGGGTACAACATAGTTTACCTGTGAATATTTATCCACCTGTCCATTGTTATCATCCAGGAGATCAAGTTTGGATAAAAGAGTGGAACAGTGTACCGTTGGGGCCTAAGTGGAGGGGTCCTTATGTTGTTCTTTTGTCTACCCCTACAGCTATAAAGGTGGCTGAAGTGACTCCGTGGATTCATCACTCCAGGGTTAAACCAGCAGCAGTAGATTCTTGGCAAGCTACACCAGATCCAGAGAATCCCTGCAAGATCCGGTTAAAGCACACAACTCAGTAGGAGTGACGAGGAGATATTGGGACTTCAAGCGTAATTAAGGAGATCAGCAAGTAGGTGTTTTGACGGCCATAATAAAGCCTGACCACTTACCCACGTGACATAGCCAGAGTGTCTTGAAGGGACCTCTGTGAAGGGAAGAGAGGACCTGAAGAACTCCATTCCTTACAGCCCTTACATCCTGGAAGCTGAGGTGCCATCGCACGGACGAAGAATTAGGATAAAGATGTCAGGAGAAATGTATTTGATAATGTATATATTTGTGTTTTTAATTATTCAGGAAGGTAGAAGTACCGACACACCTGGCTGTGAGGTTTGCATTAAGACTACAAAAACAGGTAATCATATTTCCCAGACTCTTATTTGGCATTCACAATATGAGTGTAAAGGATATGTATCTACAGTGTTTCCCCGAAAATAGGACCTACCCCGAAAATAAGCCCTAGCCGAATTTTCGGGGTGGGCTGCAATATAAGCCCTACCCCCAAAATAAGACCTAGGCATTTTATCTTTGGCGGGACTTCCTTCTTCTATGAGGAGGGGGAGGAGCGTTGCGGGCCGCGGCATCGTGCAGCGTGATGACGATGTGCGCAGCGTGATGACGACGTGCGCAGCGCCGTCAGTCTGCCTTCACGGATCTTCAGCGGAAGGATCCATTCCGGGCGGTGAGGCACCCAGTGGTCGGACTCTTTGAACTGTGAGTAGATACCGGTATTTTATGTCTGGGACTTAATTAATTAAAGGGGGGGGGGTGAATTAATTAAAGGGGGGTGATTTAATTAAAGGGGGGTGAATTAATTAAAGGGGGGGTGAATTAATTAAAGGGAGGGTGGATTAATTAAAGGGGTGGTGGATTAATTAAAGGGGGGGTGGATTAATTAGAGGGGTGTGTGGATTAATTAGAGGGGGGGGTGGATTAATTAGAGGGGGGGTGGATTAATTAGAGGGGGTGTGGATTAATTAGAGAGGGTGTGGATTAGAGGGGGTGTGTGGATTAATTAGATGGGGTGGATTAATTAGAGGGGTGGATTTATTAAAGAGGGGGGGGTGGATTAATTAAAGGGGGTGGATTAATTAAAGGGAGGGTGGATTAATTAAAGGGGTGGTGGATTAATTAAATGGGTGGTGGATTAATTAAAGGGGTGGTGGGTTAATTAGAGGGGGTGGATTAATTAGAGGGAGGGTGAATTAATTAAAGGGGGGGTGGATTAATTAAAGGGGTGGTGGATTAATTAGAGGGGGTGTGGATTAATTAAAGGGGATGGATTGATAAAGGGGGTGGATTAATTAGAGGGGGTGGATTTATTAAAGAGGGGGGGTGGATTAATTAAAGGGGGGTGGATTAATTAGAGGGGGTGGATTTATTAAAGGGGGGGTGGATTAATTAGAGGGGGTGGATTAATTAAAGGGGGGGTGGATTAATTAAAGGGGGGGTTCAATGTACATACCGGTACCATAAATAAATAAGCCCTACCCTGAAATTAAGCCCTAGTGTGTTTTGTGTGACTAAAATTAATATAAGACCCGGTCTTATTTTCGGAGAAACACGGTAGGTGTAGATACTTAGGTATAGATTATAGTGTGTGCCATTTAGGAGTAGGAGAACCTAAGTGCTTCAATCCAGAGTATCAACCCCATACAATTTGGTTGACCCTTCGGAATGGAGACTCACAGGGGACCCTAATAAATAAGACAATACTAGAAACCGTACATTCTTCGGGTGTTCTGCTATTTGATGCATGTAAGGCGATATCAAGTGGTAGAAAACCGTGGAATGTATGCGGGGATCTTAAATGGGAAAGAACGTATGGGTCTAATGATAAGTATATTTGCCCCAGTAGTAAGAACAAGTATATAGATCCAAAATGCCCAAATAAGAATTATAATTATTGTCCATATTGGTCTTGTGTAGGGTGGGCAACTTGGGGACAGACAGTAGATAAGGATATGATTGTTACTAAGTTGCCTACCAAACCATATTGTAAATCTATGGAGTGTAACCCAGTCCATATACTTATTAATAATCCTGAACAGTTTATAGATAGGTTCGGAAACTTCTTTGGGTTCCAGATATATGGGACAGGTTTGGATCCTGGGACAATATTATTTATAGGGATAGAGACCGATACTGTGGCAGCCCAGACTCATTAGGTTTTCCATTCTTTCTACGAGGAGATGAGTGTAGAGAATAAGATCCCCCATAATGCTAAGAACTTGTTTATTGATCTAGCCGAGAGTATTGCTGGTAGTCTTAATGTAGCCAACTGCTATGTGTGTGGAGGTACTAATATGGGAGACCAATGGCCCTGGGAAGCAAAGGAGGTAATGTATTCCGGTTCTGAGACAATTGAACAGATAACATCTTATCAAATGAGTGTTAGAGGTAAATCTGAGTGGCGATTAAAGACCTCCATTATAGGTTATGTTTGCATAGCAAGGAAAGGAATAATGTTTAATACATCTGTAGGAGAATTGACTTGTCTAGGGCAAAAAGCTTATGATGATAATACAAAGAATACAACTTGGTGGTCAGCTTCAAATGTCTCAGAACCACCTAACCCATTTGCAAGTTATACCAATTTAAAGAATGTGTGGTTTGACCTATCTACTACATCTAGTTGGAAAGCCCCAGCAAATTTGTACTGGATCTGTGGTAAGAAAGCTTATTCGGAGTTACCACAGGACTGGGAAGGGACATGTGTGTTAGGTAAGCTCAAACCATCCTTCTTCTTGTTGCCTATTGAAACAGGAGAGACTTTGGGAGTTAAGGTATATGATGTGAATCATAGGAAGAAAAGGGGAACTGGGAAGATAATGAGTGGCCTCCCCAGCGTATTATAGATTATTATGGGCCAGCTACGTGGGCAGAGGATGGTACTTTTGGATATAGAACCCCAATATATATGCTCAACCGTATTATAAGGTTACAGGCAGTGGTTGAGATAATTACCAATGAAACATCGCAAGCGCTCAATCTCCTAGCGAAACATAATACTAGGATGAGGACAGCCGTTTACCAAAATAGATTAGCCTTGGATTACCTATTGGCAGTAGAGGGAGGTGTATGTGGGAAGTTTAACCTAAGCAATTGTTGTCTTCAAATAGATGATGAAGGGCAAGCAATAGCTGAGCTTACTAGCCATATGGTTAAACTAGCGCATGTGCCTACCCAGGTATGGAAAGGGTATAATCCAAGTAGTTGGTTTGGTAATTGGTGTGAGCAGTTTGGAGGACTTAAGGCATTGGTAGGTGGAGTCATGCTAATTTTGATGCTGTGCCTTCTCCTACCATGTCTGATTCCTTTGGTAGTTAGGTCTGTGCAGAGCATTATAGAGAATATAGCAGAGAGAAAGGCTGCTGCACAGATATAGGTATGAGGCTCTAAATCAGGGAGAATTAGTACAGGAAGAGGAATGTTGAGGGATTCGTAACTTTAGGGAGTCGCAAAGTCTGGTCTGGTTCATGGCAACTTGAGGTGTAAGCAAACTATGGTTAAGTGATGCATCTGGAATTGTGAAATATCAGAAGCATCAAGGGGGGGGATGTGGTGGAATCTCAGTAAAAATAAATTTACTAGGTTACTAGGACAAGATTGCCACGTGGTATGTGCACTTGCATATGTTGATGTATCAGTTATTCAGTTACACGTAGCTAAGATACAATCAGTAGTGTAAGGAGCATATGTAGGAAAACAGGATATACGAGTATTTCCCCTCCTCCCTTGTGCTGGGCAAGCCATGTGGTCAAACAGGAATTTAGTCTCTATTCGGTTGATTAGATAAGAGTATGTGTAGGTTGAACTGATTATGGGAGGAGCTACATGCCTATATAAGGGACCTACACTGTATGATCAGGACTCAGATCTTGTTGTATTTTGGTGACATTAGTCCCTCTGAGTCCCAGTCGGTGAATCGAATAAAGAGTCTCTTCCTTCCTCAAGAAACTTGTGTCCATCTCTCTGTGCTTGGCTTCTGTCAGTTTCTCCGGTATCAGTATAAAAAGGTGGCTATCTATCTGATGCAAGTAGAAACCCACAATTCATTTTTACTTTAAAAAAAAAAATGAATCCCAGAAAAAACACTTTTCTCCAATTTCAACTTAAACTGATTTCCACAATCATTTATGGAGAAGGTCAAGTTGCAACAATGGTGCCAGAGGAATCCGGAATGGGTTCTACACATTTTATTTTTAAGATACCGCCAACTGCAAATAAAACAAATCCCCAGAAACGTTGCTGGGTCTGTTATAAAAAAAAGGAAAATGACAGACACCCCCTTTCACTGTCTCGATTGACCTTCAAAACCTGGATTGTGTATTGGAACATGTTTTAAGCTCTACCACACAGAACATACCTTTTTGTGTTAAATCAGTTTTTATTGAAGTCATCACAATAAAAAGTTTTCCCACGCAGGGGATGGAGTGTAAACAATGCATACGGTATGGAAAAACATATATAGTGTGGTATTGATTCTACCTCTTGTCTTTTACTTTCCGTTTCTCTCTCTCTCTCTTTTTTTTTTATTATCTTTCCCTTTTCAAATTGAACAGGTTTCCCACGCATGGGATGAAGTGCACACATTGCATACAACATGGGAAACAGAAAAACATAATCATAACATTGCAGAGTCATACTAGGCACCTACGGCCTAGGTGGCATTGTGTGCAGACTGCGCTGGTCAGCTTGTGAAATCTTAGCTGGTTGTGGTATAGCAGCGCTCAATTAGGCCTAAGAAGGTAGGTCAGCTGCAATCTTGCAAATTTTAGAAAAGGCAGTACATCTTATGGAAGTTATGCCTATCTGGAAAAATGAGTATTCGTGTCTGGAGTTGGGTATACGGTATGGTAACCTGTGGTTATGGTATTGCTAACTTAAAACTAGTTAACTGATTGTGCAGGCATCCTTAGGCACATCATAAAATATATAAAACGGTATTTCATTAAAGCGCCTTTGCCGGCTGCGTTGCCGCGGTTTCTATCTAGGCCTAGACAAGACTAGTCACATGGCTTATGACCTAGATGTCCTGAATGTAGCCTATCAAATGATCACCGTGTGGAAGAACATATATGCAGTATAAACCGTTGCATGGATGAACGACTTCCCTTATTCCTTTTCCCCTCTTTTCTTTTCCCTTTTCCTTGCTGCTGTTATAGCTTTAGAAAAAGTGTGACATCTTATTGAAATTAGGCCTATCTTGGTTTAAGAGAAGATGTACATTTGTGTCTGTAGCGGGTCTTACAACGACACCCCCTGATATTGTTAACACTAACATATAGAAAATGGCATTGCAGTAGAGCGCCTCACATGGTTGCATTGCCACTATGCCTATCAAGGCCCAGCCAAGCAATTCAGTTACATGGCGTGGGTGAAAGGCCCCTCAAGTGGAGCTGGTCAAATGGACTGTTACGGTTGCCTCCAGGCTGGCTGGAAGTTGGACCGTAGAAAAGATGCTCCTAGCGCTCACCAAAGGATCATCAGCACCGTAGACACCATAAGCACTGCAGACTCCACGAACCACTGCTGCTGGGCTGGTATCTCGCCGTCTGCTCTGCGTCCCGGATCTACGACCAGGCTCCAGGTTCCAGTAGGTGAACCTCTTCCTTCTGTAGAGCGAAGCAGGATCAGGAACAAGAGCTCTTACAAGAGCTCAGTAGCTAGGGGAGTATGAAGAGCATAGCAATCCCTGTAGTGATTATAGCTGTCCCCTACAAACATGAGTCAAGGCTGCAAGTTAGAGGGTCAGAAGAGGTCTGAGGTGCTGGCACACCCAGCCTGGTTTTTATTACGGTTGTGCACATACAGGACACACCCAGGGGGAGGCATAAAATAACCAATCAAGTAACAGTACAACCCACACATCCCCTCCCCTCAGATAAGCAGTTAACATAATTGTTACATACAGTAAAAATACAGTTTTCACACATACTCTGTAACTTTAAAACCATACATCACATTCACATAAAAATACATATCCACAATCAATCCATTCAGGGGAACAACATATTAAAAAATGGCATGAATCAGACCAGGGGTTCAAAAGTTAGTATAGCAATCTGGCTCAAGCAGGTTTTACAGGGGCCTCTATCCTGGAGACAAAGGGGGGAGTAATCCAATTATCCAGGGCTATAGGCAGACTCCATTGAGCACATGGTTGCAAAAAGACATAAAACACTTTAAAATACAGAAAGTCACCTTTTACACATAACACACAGACATTTCACATATCCCCAGATAGCTGGGATCTGAGCGCACAAAACTACCGAATAGCACGCAGATCCTATTCACACAGTTCAATTGCCATGGAGCTAAAGTCTTTCCCATAGTCTTTCATTATATGAATAGGCTCCATGGCATAGCTATCTGGGGTATCACCGCTCACACAGGGCCACAGTCATAAGGAAGGAGGCTGGCAAATAGGCTTCTCCACAATCCAGGGAAGCAGGGCAATTTTCCATTTAAAGGGCCAGTTACAAATAGCGATTTGTGACACATCTCTCCTTTTGGAGGGAGACTAACCAGGCACCTGACCTTCTGTCGGTCAGTGCCTAAGTTAGTCTCGCAGCCCACCCACAAATAAACATTGGCAGAGAAGCCCCCCACAATAAATAGTACTGGTCTGTAGGTCCCAGGTTGTAGGGTAAAAATGCAGCACCCGCTGCCTTCCTGGTGCAGCTGGGCAAATAGCTGGTGGTACTTGGGGGGCAGAGGCCAGCGGCACTCTGCCCTGGTGCCAGCGCTTCCGCTGGGGGAATTGGGGCATAGTCCTGCATAGTCCTGTTAGGAGTTAGCTGGGGAGGGGGGGATTGGCTTACCTCCTCCTCCTGATACTCCTGCGGCCGTTGGGAAGGGAGGTCGATGCTCTCCGCTCCCTGTGGAACATGCTGTGGCTGGGAAGAGAGACCGGTTGTCTCCTCTCCCTGGAAGGCACACTCCGGCTGGGGAGGGAGGTCGATGCTCTCCCCTCCCTGTAGCTGGGTCTGTCACTGGGGATCTGGGCCGCCTGCCCAGCATCCCTGTAGGGCCAGTAGAGAGACTGCGGTCCCATCTCCCCCTGCCTGCCTCCCAGGACCAGTCTATGAGGCCTGTTGCCTCGGGTATCTCTGGTTGGAGTTGGGGAAGGAGACCGGTTGTCTCTTCCCTCTGCACGGTATACTGCCGCTGGGGAGGGAGGTCACTGCTCTCCTCTCCCTGTAACTCAGGCTGCCGCTGGGGAGGGAGGTCGCTGCTCTCCGCTCCCTGTAACTCACCCTGGGGTTGGGGATCTGGGCCACCTGCCCAGCATCCCTGTAGGGCTGGTAGAGAGACTGCGGTCCCATCTCCACCTGCCTGCTGGGGGTCCTCCAAGGACCAGTCTATGAGGCCCACTGCCTCGGGTAACTCGGGCTGCTGTTGGAGAAGGAGACTGGTTGTCTCTTCCCTCTGCACTGTGCACTGCCGCTGGGGAGGGAGGTCGCTGCTCTCCTCTCCCTGTAACTCAGGCTGCCGCTGGGGAGGGAGGTCGCTGCTCTCCCCTCCCTGTAACTCACCCTGGGGTTGGGGATCTGGGCCGCCTGCCCAGCATCCCTGTAGGGCCGGTAGAGAGACTGCGGTCCCATCTCCACCTGCCTGCTGGGGGGTCCTCCAAGGACCAGTCTATGAGGCCCACTGCCTCGGGTAACTCGGGCTGCTGTTGGAGAAGGAGACTGGTTGTCTCTTCCCTCTGCATGGTGCACTGCCGCTGGGGAGGGAGGTCGCTGCTCTCCTCTCCCTGTAACTCAGGCTGCCGCTGGGGAGGGAGGTCGCTGCTCTCCGCTCCCTGTAACTCACCCAGGGGTTGGGGATCTGGGCTGACTGCCCAGCATCCTTGTAGGGCCGGTAGAGAGACCTCGGTCCCATCTCTACCTGCCATCAGAGGTTCCTCCCAGTATACCTCTACGATATCCTTCCAGCTGAAGGGCTCTCGACCTGGCTCTGCTGCTGTGCTCTCCTGGGGTACCTCTGGATGCTGTGGAGAAAGGGGACCGGTTGTCTCTTCCCGGGACCCATTGATGAGGTGCTGGTACTTCCACTCAAGGTCACATTCGTTGGTGACTAGGTACCGCAGATCTGCCTCTAGGTCAATGGCTCTAGGGAGACCCAGCATGTCTTCCCGGTCATCATACAGGTCCCAGAAGCATGAGTCTGTAGCCTTTCCGAAGTCGTCATCGTCCATGTTATCCCAGAATAGACCAGGGCCATCGTAATCCCCACTCTCAGGGAATTCATACTCAGCCATCTCTGGAACAAGCTGAGCCGCGTACCACTGTAGCACCTGGTATGCGTTGTTGAGCCACAGTTCGCTATATACTAGATCCTCTAGTTTAGTCACCCACGCTGGAGGGGGTTGTTTGCCCAGGAGGGGCATCCGCACTGCCATTCGAGCCTGGATTTGCTGCCCTCGGCTGATACTACGATCACCTCGCCAACGCTGAACTTCCTGTAGGGCTTCCTCCCACAGCTCGGCTCTGGCCTCATGTCTGTACCCACACATCTCCTCTTCTGAGACTGCCCCATCTCTCCAGGATAGGAAGTCATGCAATCTGTCGAGGAACCTCTCCTCCATTTCGGCTGCTGTGCACGTACTGGCTGGCTCCATGCTGCTCTAGGTAGGGACGCTGCGCAGTGGCTAGTGTTGCCCTCAATAACTCTCATACGATACCAGTGCTGTTGGGGTGCTGCTCCTTGCGCTAGGACACCATCCCACCGCTGCCACCATATGTTACAGTTGCCTCCAGGCTGGCTGGAAGTTGGACCGTAGAAAAGGATGCTCCTAGCGCTCACCAAAGGACCATCAGCACCGTAGCCACCATAAGCACTGCAGACTCCACGAACCACCGCTGCTGGGCTGGTATCTCGCCATCTGCTCTGCGCCCTGGACCTACGACCAGGCTCCAGGTTCCAGTAGGTGAACCTCTTCCTTCTGTAGAGCGAAGCAGGATCAGGAACAAGAGCTCTTACAAGAGCTCAGTAGCTAAGGGAGTATGAAGAGCATAGCAATCCCTGTAGTGATTATAGCTGTCCCCTACAAACATGAGTCAAGGCTGCAAGTTAGAGGGTCAGAAGAGGTCTGAGGTGCTGGCACACCCAGGCTGGTTTTTATTACGGTTGTGCACATACAGGACACACCCAGGGGGAGGCATAAAATAACCAATCAAGTAACAGTACAACCCACACATCCCCTCCCCTCAGATAAGCAGTTAACATAATTGTTACATACAGTAAAAATACAGTTTTCACACATACGCTGTAACTTTAAAACCATACATCACATTCACATAAAAATACATATCCACAATCAATCCATTCAGGGGAACAACATATTAAAAAATGGCATGAATCAGACCAGGGGTTCAAAAGTTAGTAAAAGTATCTTTTGTTCCCCTGGCTGTCAGCATAGCAATCTGGCTCAAGCAGGTTTTACAGGGGCCTCTTTCCTGGAGACAAAGGGGGAAGTAATCCAATTATCCAGGGCTATAGGCAGACTCCATTGAGCACATGGTTGCAAAAAGACATAAAACACTTTAAAATACAGAAAGTCACCTTTTACACATAACACACAGACATTTCACATATCCCCAGATAGCTGGGATCTGAGCGCACAAAACTACCGAATAGCGCGCAGATCCTATTCACACAGTTCAATTGCCATGGAGCTAAAGTCTTTCCCATAGTCTTTCATTATATGAATAGGCTCCATGGCATAGCTATCTAGGGTATCACCGCTCACACAGGGCCATAGTCATAAGGAAGGAGGCTGGCAAATAGGCTTCTCCACAATTCCGGGAAGCAGTGCAATTTTCCATTTAAAGGGCCAGTTACAAATAGCGATTTGTAACATGGACATATTATAGAAGGGCAGCATTTAGTAGCTAATTAACTGGGGTTCTATTGTTAATTAATAAATGGAAATGTGGCCTAATATATAGTAAGGTAGGCATACTGAGTAAGTACACTGGTCAGGTAACGTATGTTAAAGCTGTGTAGCATGACTGGCTGTATGAGAGTAGTGCTGAGTTTGGCTGCTGCAAGTTAATTAAAGGGACACTCCAGGCACCCAGACCACTTCTGCTCATTGGAGTGGTCTGGGTGCCAACTCCCACTACCCTTAACCCTGCAAGTGTAATTATTGCAGTTTTTTATAAACTGCAATAATTACCTTGCAGGGTTAAGTCCTCCCCTAGTGGCTGTCTATTAGACAGCCACTAGAGGACACTTCCTGCTCTATAGCACAGGTTTTCTGTGCTAGAGTGTCGCTGGACGTCCTCACGCTGTGTGAGGACCTCCAGCGTCGCTCTATTCCCCATAGGGAAGCATTGAAATTAATTTTCAATGCTTTCCTATGGGGTGCGCTAATGCGCATGCGCGGCAATGCCGCGCATGCGCATTAGGTCTCCTCGGCCGGCGGGCGAGATCAGTCTCGCCCACCGGCCGACGTAAGCAGAAGGAGGAGCAGCGGAGGAGGAGGAAGCAGCGACGTGGGACCTGTCACTGCCTCTGGTAAGTCACTAAAGGGGTTTTCACCCCTTCAGCAACTGGGGATTGGGGGGTGGGAGGGAGAGGGACCCTCCAGTGCCAGGAAAACGGATCGTTTTCCTGGCACTGGAGTTTCCCTTTAATGACAGAAAGGGGGTCGTAGATTTAGGACTAATGTGCTCTTTAAGATCGTTCGGAAAATATAAACCTATGGAACATCTGGATTGCACATGTAGACTGCGGGTCAGATAGCGTTGGAAAGTTTCCTAGGGTGTCAGACCCCAGATGGGTCCCCCAGATCTGCTCAGGCCGCCCCCCTCCCCCCCCCCCCCCGGAAAGCATTGTGGTACAGTTGCAGTTTGTGTTACAGGGAGTGGAGACGGTCGGTCCCACTCCCCAGCAGCTGGGGCTGTCATCCAGGGACAAGCCCCCTAGCATGGATGGTGCAGATGGGACCAAGGTCTCTGCATCAGCCCTACAGGGATGCTGGGCAGCCTACCCAGATCCCCAACTGCCCATTCCCAACCATGGTCCAGGTGCAGGAGAGGGAACTACTGCCTCTACTGACCTCCATCCAGCAGCAGAGCTGGCATCAGGGCAGAGCGCAGCTGGCTTCCAGGTTGTTTCCTCGCAGGACACTGAATCTACATCTCTCTATGGGCACTTGTGGCAGGAGGCCGTCTGGACAGCTATGCTGTGGCGAAACCGACCTCGCCACGTGTCCTTGGAGGGGACTGATTGCCCGCCTCTTGCCTTTGGACTATGGACCAGACTTTATGGGAATGTGATACCCCAGATAGCCATACCATGGAGCCTATTCATATAATGAAAGACTATGGGAAAGACTTTAGCTCCATGGCAATTGTACTGTGTGAGTAGGATCTGCGCGCTATTCGGTAGTTTTGTGCGTGCAGATCCCAGCTATCTGGGGATAGGTGAAATGTCTGTGTGTTATGTGTAAATGTGACTTTATGTATTTTAAAGTGTTTTATGTTGTTTTGCAACCATGTGGTTAATGGAGTCTGCCTTTAGTCCTGGGTAATTGGATTACTTCTCCAATTAACTCCAGGGCAGAAGGGAGGAAACCAGGGTGCATTGTGGGGATGTTTTTCTGCCAGCCAGAAAGGAACAAAAGATACTTTTAGTAACTTTTGAACGCCTGGTCGGATTCATGCCATTTTTTAATATGTTGTTCCCCTGAATGGATTGATTGTGGATATGTATTTTTATGTGAATGTGATGTATGGTTTTAAAGTTATGAAAGTTGTGTAAAAGTATATTTTACACTGTATGCATAATGGGATTATGTGTCACACTAAGGGGAGGGGATGTGTGGGAGGTAACATCTATGTCATAGGTTCTTTTATGCCTCCCCCTGGGTGTGGCCTGTATGTGTGAGTGGAAATAAAAGCCAGGCTGGATGAGCCAGTCCAGAGTTCCTGTTTTAACCCTCAAAGTGATGTGTCGTCTCATTATTGGGGGGAAGGATTTATTGAGTGCTGTTCCAGTTGACTGCTAGGAGTACAAGCCTATTCGTATGGTTCCTATTCAATGGTCTACAGCATTCATATGCTTGGGAGAATTTAAAAGGTTTCTCGGATTCGGTGATTATGGTGTCTGCCAGAGTGCTTGGAGTCCTCAGGAAGCACTAGGAGCATCCATTAACGGAGGTACCCAGTCGGGGTGCCAGGTGATCCGTTACATTGGTGGTAAGCGGTGGGATGGCGTCCTAGTGTGAGGTAAAGCAGCTCAGAGACACTGTTTGGATTTACAAATTGAGGGCAACGCTAGCAGTCGTGCAGCGCCCCTGGGAGCAGACAAGTATGGAAGGTTCTGGCTCTGGAGATGATTGGCTGGCCGAGGTGAGGCAGCGAGTGGCCGAGTATGGGGATGATATACCCATGGAGACACGCCGGGTGATCTGGAACCAGGTCATGGCTGAGCGAAACACAAGGCTGGACCGAGAATTCCGGTTGGCAAAAGAGAGGAAGTATGCTCAGCAGCAGGAGCGGTACAGCAGCCGAGTAGAGGCTGCATCCGAGGAGGTTAGCCGTCTTTCCCTGAGGCGGCGGGAGGAACCCGAAGTGGGGGTCCTCATAGACTGGTCCTGTGAGGAACCACAACAGGCAGGTAGAGATGGGACCAAGGTCTCTCCACCGGGCCCTTACTCACAAATGTTGCGGGGCCTCACGGATTGGTCCTGGGAAGACCCACAGATGGCAGGTGGAGATGGGACTGCGGTCTCTCTACCGGCCCTACAGGGATGCTGGGCAGTCGGCCCAGATCCCCAGCGGCAGTGTGCGTTACAGGGAGCTGAAGGTGCCGTTCTTGCTCCCCAGCGGCAGTCTACGGTGCAGGGAGAGGAGCCTGTTATCCCCTCTCCCCAGCGGCTGAAGGTGTGTAAGGGAGAGGAGTTTGTTATTCCCTCTCCCCAGCGGCAGCGCAGCTCACCAAGGGGAGACAGTAAGCCCCTCACCAGCGCAGATGGGACCGTGGTCTCTGCGCCCTGCCTACAGGGAGTACAGAGGGTCAGCCCTGCTCCCCAGCGGCTGAAAGTGTGTAAGGGAGAGGAGTTTGTTACCCCCTCTCCCCAGCGGCAGCTTAGCACACCAAGGGGAGACTGTAAGCCCCACACCTGTGCAGATGGGACCGTGGTCTCTGCACTTCCAGCACAGGGGGTAGGGACGGTCGGTCCTGCCCCCCCACAACAGGGCTGTTTAGCCAAAGGGGAGACAGTCTGTCTCCAGCAGCAGAGCGGTGTAACTCAAGGGGAGACAGTCGGTCTCCAGCAGCAGAGCGGTGTATTTAAAGGGGAGACAGTCTGTCTCCAGCAGCAGAGCTGTGTAACTAAAGGGGAGACAGTCGGTCTCCAGCAGCAGAGCTGTGTAACTCAAGGGGAGACAGTCGGTCTCCCGCAGCAGAGCGGTGTATTTAAAGGGGAGACAGTCGGTCTCCAGCAACCAGGCTCCAACCAGACTACTCCCGTGGTAGTGCTGGCAACAGGACAGAGTACCGCTGGTCTCTGCCCCCTCAGCAACCTACCAAGGCAGCCTACCAGTCCCCCACACAGCCGTGGTGAGGCACCTGAACCTGGACAAGATTCTCCCTCACCCAGGTGTAGTAACTGTTTATTGGGGGTGGGCTGCTCTGCTGTTTCTGTCTTGTGGGTGGGCTGCTGGACTAACAAGGGCACTGACCGGCAGGAGGTCAAGTACCCTGTTAGTCTGGGGGGTAAAGGGGAGAAGTGTGGCGAAACCGACCTCGCCACGTGTCCTTGGAGGGGACTGATTGCCCGCCTCTTGCCTTTGGACTATGGACCAGACTTTATGGGAATGTGATACCCCAGATAGCCATACCATGGAGCCTATTCATATAATGAAAGACTATGGGAAAGACTTTAGCTCCATGGCAATTGTACTGTGTGAGTAGGATCTGCGCGCTATTCGGTAGTTTTGTGCGTGCAGATCCCAGCTATCTGGGGATAGGTGAAATGTCTGTGTGTTATGTGTAAATGTGACTTTATGTATTTTAAAGTGTTTTATGTTGTTTTGCAACCATGTGGTTAATGGAGTCTGCCTTTAGTCCTGGGTAATTGGATTACTTCTCCAATTAACTCCAGGGCAGAAGGGAGGAAACCAGGGTGCATTGTGGGGATGTTTTTCTGCCAGCCAGAAAGGAACAAAAGATACTTTTAGTAACTTTTGAACGCCTGGTCGGATTCATGCCATTTTTTAATATGTTGTTCCCCTGAATGGATTGATTGTGGATATGTATTTTTATGTGAATGTGATGTATGGTTTTAAAGTTATGAAAGTTGTGTAAAAGTATATTTTACACTGTATGCATAATGGGATTATGTGTCACACTAAGGGGAGGGGATGTGTGGGAGGTAACATCTATGTCATAGGTTCTTTTATGCCTCCCCCTGGGTGTGGCCTGTATGTGTGAGTGGAAATAAAAGCCAGGCTGGATGAGCCAGTCCAGAGTTCCTGTTTTAACCCTCAAAGTGATGTGTCGTCTCATTATTGGGGGGAAGGATTTATTGAGTGCTGTTCCAGTTGACTGCTAGGAGTACAAGCCTATTCGTATGGTTCCTATTCAATGGTCTACAGCATTCATATGCTTGGGAGAATTTAAAAGGTTTCTCGGATTCGGTGATTATGGTGTCTGCCAGAGTGCTTGGAGTCCTCAGGAAGCACTAGGAGCATCCATTAACGGAGGTACCCAGTCGGGGTGCCAGGTGATCCGTTACATATGCCTTTTGGGAAAGGCCACGAGACTATCACAGACCCAGACCGATTGGAGGTCTCGGGTCTGGATAGTGTCCCCGGGAGGGGCAAGATATGTGTCAAACTCCCTTTTTTACCTGAGTTTGCCACAAGCTCCTGGAGGAGCCTGCTTGCCAGCCTCCTGCCCACAGACTATGGGCCCTGCTAGGAAACCTGTAAAAGACTACCAAACTTGACCGACTGTTAGCACTCATTTCCCTGGAACTGTTTTGGGCATGGGGCCATGCTTGCAGTCGATCAAAACTATGACTTCCAGGAAATTCCTGAACCGATCTGGGTGATTTTATGGGGTTTTGTGTGTTTTTAAAGTACTTTTTGGGGTTTCATAAAATTTAATGTTTTTTTGTGCTTGGAGATAATTCGATTAGATTAGTATAATTCCTGATTCAATTATCTCCCAAGCACAGAGGAGGGATTCTATTGTTTGTGTATGGGAGGGTCTCACTGTATGACTCTGTTTTATTGGTTGTTCACTTTGTGTCCCTGTGCCCAACAAGGTCCACCTGGGTGTCACCCTTGTTGGGAAACTTGCATAAAAGGTCAGTGTGCCTCCATTAAAAGCTATTCCAGCTTACACGCCAAAACTGTGTGTCGTCCTGTTATTAAAGGGGAAGAAGATTTTCTTCTGTGTCTGCTGTTCCAGCTTGTAGGAGATTCAACGGGGAAAGTTCTTGTAAGGACTAGAGCTAATTCCCCATTCGGCTCCAGGAAGGAGCGATTCTAGGGCCCCAGTCAAGCCATGGCGACTGTGGGCATTAGTGCTGCGGTTTGACCCCTGTTCCAGCTATGAAGCGGTCCTTGGCGGAGGTACCCACCCAGGGGTACAGGGAGCTCCTCTACATCTCTGTCAAATAATTGATTGCTAGGGAGAGCAGAAAGTACCTCTCACAGGCGGTATGTCTGCTTTCCACCCATAGCAACCACAGCGCATGCGCTGTAGTTGTTATGGTAACTCTCTAGCCAGCACTGCTATAGGACAGACTGATGTCAGATGCCAGCATGCTGGGGATGACAGTGTCATGAAGGAGGTTTATCCCGCTTAAGGAAACTTTAATGAAGACAGCAAGAGGAACATTGGCAGCCCAGAGGTGGGTGTTACAGAAATGTAACACCCACCTTTGTAAGGAGATTGTGGGGATTCCCTTTTTTTTTAATCTTTATTTTTGGTTGACATATTGCGTACAATAAGGCTTGCGCAGAAACCAATGCTTTTGACAGTCATGGTCTCGTTGCATAGTATGGATATGACTTGCAAAGGTAGCTATGACAATATACATTAGTTTAGTGCCGTGTTACATTCTGTAAATTTTTTTTTTGTTTTAACATTATTGGTGAATAGAGTGAAAAAGAATATAACCTTTAAAATGCAAAAGTTTCTATTTGTCGTTTGCAGTTCCATCTGTCTTTTGGTTAGGGTTGTTTATAAACCATCCCTTCTCCCCGTCACTATCCCTCCCACCCACCCCCCTCTCCCGAAGCCTCTTGGTCATGGTTTCTTCTGTAGAATGGTTGCCATGACTCTAACCAGTGTTTTTTCCGGGGAAGCCCCCGATACCTGGAGTTGTGTGTTCTGCTCTCCCTTTCCCATACTGCTCCCTATGTTCTCCCTCTTTAATGTCTGCTTGCATTTTTTAGTGGCGTGCTAAGGAAGAGCCCTCTTTGTCTAAATGGTGCCTTTGGTGGCCTATGGCTTATGTGTGCCCTTCTTGTAACGATCTAGGGTAGTAGGATGCTTGTGGTCATGCTTAGTGATTGTATGGTGTTGGATTTCTGACTGCTGACCTCATAGTCGGTGGGTGTATTATGGGTTCGCTGTCGCGGGCCCTGGGTAGTTTTGGTTGGGTGCTGTTAGGGTTTCTCCATTTTTCTGAGTTAGTTTCAGGTGTCAAATTGCTCCCATAGCTCCCACACTTTCTGAAAGGTGTTGGTGGTGTTTCTGACCTGTGCTGTTAGTCTGTCCATGAGGTAGTTATCTCTTAGTTTATTGAGTATCAGTGCATTTGAGGGTAGTTCCGGGTTGGCCCAGTGTTGCGCTAAGGCTCTGCGTGCTGCCAGGTAAATCATGTTGAACAACTTTTGTTCATGTTTGTGTAGGCCATTGGTTGGTCTAGATAGGAGGTATGCCCACGGATCCAGGGTCATCCATCTTTGTAGGATGTTGAAGCTTAGGTCTATTACCTTTTGCCAGAACTCCTGAACCCTAGGGCATTGCAACCACATGTGGATATAACTTCCTCTTTGCCCGCATGACCTCCAGCATAAATCTGTAGTGCTCAATTTCATCTGGTATTGTTTGGCCGGTGTCATGTACCATCGGAATAGTGTCTTGTAAGATTGCTCTTCTAGGGTGACACAGATGGATATTTTGGCGCTTGCTTCCCAGATGTCTTGCCAATCAGTACCCTCTATTTCCTCTCCCAGGTCAGCTTCCCATAAATCTGTGTATCTCAGTTGTCCTTTCTCTCCTGTTTTCACACTTAGATGGTGGTATAGACGTGTGATCAGCTTAGTTTGTAATGTTTCGTCGAAACATAGCTTTTCAAAGAAAGTCATTGGCGTCTTTGCTGCTGACCTGACTTCTTTGGTGTTTGCAAAGTCTTTAACTTGGATAAATCAGAAGTGATCCCGTGTTGTCAGTGTTGCTAGTGTATGTACGTGCTCATATGTGACAATGTCATTGTTTACGTAGATGTGTATGAGGCGTTGGAGTCCTGTGTGTTCTAACCCCCTAAAATCTTGCGCTCTCACTCCTGGGGGGAATTGTCTATTCCTGAACACCGGGGTCATCGGTGATAGGGGGTTCCCTAGATTGTATCTCATTGCTGTTTGATCCCATATTTGGATTGAATTTAGTATAGACGAGCAGGTGGTCCTTAGGAGAGTGCGATGTTGTTTGGGGACCCATATGTAAAATTGAGGCATTTCTGCTCCTGTGAGTAGTGATTCGATCTCTACCCATTGTCTTTGCTCAGGTGGAGAGTGCCAATGGATTGAGTTAATTGCACTGCTAAATAATATTGGTGTAAATTGGGCAGGCCTAGTCCTCCTCTATGTTTAGGGAGGTATAGTAAGTTTTGGGCCAGTCTCTGGCATTTTTTCTGACAGATAAACATGTCTATGGCTTTTTGTATATTAGTGAGGTCTCCTTTAGTGACTTTCACCGGGAGGGCCTGGAAGAGAAACAGTAGTCTGGGCAACACGTTCATTTTAATCGTATGTAGTGGGGATTCCCTTTTTAACATATCTTGGGGCATAGATGTCAGCTGGCAATCCTTTATAAATCTATGTATGAGTATGAGTTTCTAACACTAGTTTCCCCTTGACTATGATCAGACATTGTGTAACTAGTTTTAGTGTTGGTGTAGATGTTCTTTTCTTCATCCATTGTTCTCACATACCTTTTTTATAGCCCCCTCTCATTTTGTCTGCTGGTATATTAGCAAGTCAAGCAGGTCTAGGTTCTCACTTTGAGTGGTCTGTTAGCCCACTTGTCAAATTTTCATGGTAGCATCTGATGTGGACCACACTAAACCTCATTAACCAATCAATATAGTATGTGTATATAGGTGCAATATGGAAAAATATCACTGCAAATAAATAAGGAAGCCGATTAGAAAATTACACAAATATTTGTTTTATTTTTTACTTCGTAGTGTTACATTTCGTTGCATCTTTAACCTCAAGAAAACATTGTACTAATTTTACCAAATGCTTTACTCATCTCTTGATTTTTCAGTGAATAAATGATAGGATTCAACAAAGGTGTCACGGCAGTGTACAAAAGAGAGAGGAATTTTTTTAGGTTTACGGAACGTTCTTTTGAAGGCGCCACATAGATAATGATTAAGGAGCCATAATACATGGACACAACAGTCAAATGAGAGCTACATGTTGAGAAGGTCTTCTGCCTCGTATCTGAATGTATCCTCAAAATTCTGTAGATTATGAAGGCATAGGATACTATGATACAAAGAAATGGACAGAAAGTAACAAACACTGAAAAGACAAGTGCCAACAAGTGAGCCATTGAGGTGTCTGAACAGGCAAGTTCCAAGAAAGGGGCTAGATCACAGAAAAAATGGTCGATATTTGGACTGCAGAATTTTAGTTTGTATACACAAATTGCAACTGGCAAAGTTGGAAGAAACCCCACTATCCAAGAAAACACAATAAGGCCTAGACATAGATGAATGTCCATGATGGAAGAGTATCGTAATGGGTTACATATCGCCAAGTAACGGTCATAAGACATCATTGTTAAAAGTAAACACTCAGTAGCTGCAAGAGAACCAAACACGTAGTATTGAAATATGCAATTTGTGACTGGTATGCTGCTTTCTTCTGCAAGCATAATATGCAGCATGTTCGGTATAATATCTGTAGACAACAACAAATCAGATAGCGAAAGGTTACTCAGAAAGAAATACATGGGAGTGTGAAGATGACTCATCATTGGTACCAAAATAATGATGAAAAGATTCCCAATAAAAATTGCAATGTACCATGAAAGTAAGAAAATAAATAAAATAATTTCGATCCCATTACTACTTTTAAAGCCAATAAATATGAAATGTGTTATCATTGTCTGGTTGAGATCATTCATTGTCTGTGAAAAGAAAATAATGCTTTCAGATTAATACTAAATAGCTGCAATCAAATATCAAGTTAAACAGAAATTGTCATTGCAAACAAATAGTTATTACTATGAATTTGTTGCAACTTTCCAATTCCATACATACAGTGCCTTGCAAAAGTAGTCACCCCCTTGACTCTTTACCTATTTTGTTACATTACAGCCTTAAGATTAATGTTTTATTAATCTGAATTTTATGTGATGGATTAGAACACAATAGTGAAGTAATAGTGAAGTGAAGTTGGTGAAGTAAAATGAGAAAGATATATATATATATACATAAAACTATTTTTTTAGAAATAGAAAACAGAAAATTGGCATGTGCGTATGTATTTACCCCCTTTGTTATGAAGCCCATAAAAAGTTTTGGTGCAACCAATTACCTTCAGAAGTCACATAATTAGTGAAATGATGTCCACCTGTGTGCAATCTAAGTGCCACATGATCTGTCATTACATATACACACCTTTTCTGAAAGGCCCCAGAGGCTGCAACACCTAAGCAAGAGGCACCACTAACCAAACACTGCCATGGAGACCAAGGAATTCTCCAAACAAGTAAGGGACAATGTTGTTGAGAAGTACAAGTCAGGATTAGGTTATAAAAAAATATCCAAATCTTTGATGATCCACAGGAGCACCATCAAATCTATCAAAACCAAATGGAAAGAATATGGCACAACAGCAAACCTGCCAAGAGACCGCCGCCCACCAAAACTCACGGACTGGGCAAGGAGACCTAAGGTAACCCTGGAGGAGCTGCATAGTTCCACAGCAGAGACTGGAGTATCTGTACATAGGACGACAATAAGCCGTACGCTCCATAAAGTTGGGCGTTATGGCAGAGTGGCCAGAAGAAAGCCATTGCTTTCAGCAAAAAACAAAATGGCACATTTGAGTTTGCAAAAAGGCATGTGGGAAGCTCCCAAAATGTATGGAGGAAGGTGCTCTGGTCTGATGAGACTAAAATTTTACTTTTGGCCATCAAAGAAAACGCTATGTCTGGCGCAAACCCAACACATCACATCACCCAAAGAACACCATCCCCACAGTGAAACATGGTGGTGGCAGCATCATGCTGTGGGGATGTTTTTTAACAGCTGGGACTGGGAAACTCGTCAGAGTTGAGGGAAAGATGGATGGTGCTAAATGCATGGTATTCTTGAGCAAAACCTGTACCACTGATTTGTGCGTGATTTGAGGCTAGGATGGAGGTTCACCTTCCAGCAGGACAATGACCCCAAACACACTGCTAAAGCAACACTTGAGTGGTTTAAGGGGAAACATGTAAATGTGTTGGAATGGCCAATCAAAGCCCAGACCTCAATCCAATAGAAAATCTGTGGTCAGACTTAAAGATTGCTGTTCACAAGCGCAAACCATCCAACTTGAAGGAGCTGGAGCAGTTTTGCAAGGAGGAATGGGCAAAAATGGTAAGATGTGACAAGCTTATAGAGTATTATCCAAAGCGACTTGGAGCTGTGATTTCCGCAAAAGGTGGCTCTACAAAGTATTGACTTTAGGGGGGTGAATTGTTATGCACATAGACTTTTTCTGTTATTTTGTCCTATTTGTTGTATGCTTCACAACATCTTCAAAGTTGTGGGCATGTTCTGTAAATTTAATTATGCAAATCCTCAAACAATCCATGTTAACTCCAGGTTTTGAGGCAACAAAACACGAAAAATGCCAAAAGGGGTGAATACTTTTGCAAGGCACTGTATGTCACACTTTCTGCTTATGACCAAATACAGTGGACTTCCAAATTCCTTCCGAACGACTGCACTAGCCATATTTATACTCTTTTTGTAGGGCATGCTTTCCACATTCTGAATGTTCACAAAAGGAGTCACGGTTATTAAACTGTGGGTTGTTTGTTTTTTTGTGGATATGAGACTGGAAGACAATGGTCTCCTGACTGCTAATAAGGGGATACAGGCATATGGTTAGTTTACTTTGAAGCTAGACTTAGAGGCAACTAGTGTGTACCATTTCACACCTTACAGAGGAACTCTGGTTGGAGTCACATCTTCAAAAAGGGAATTCATGTTGTAAACCTTCTGACATCTGTCATATTACTATAGAAACAAATTAACCCCTCTGTTAAAGTTGAAATTGGCCATATCACTTCTACAAGGTAGTCAATTCATATATGCACTATGCAAATCACATTAAATATCAATATTCTATAGTGTAACAATGAATTGTGCAGCATTGGCATGACATCCTCCACTAGTGTTTTAAGCACCAAGTTCATCATAGTCAGAGAGTCAGCTGCTAGTGATGAAGGATGTAACTGTCATGAAGACTCAGTGGGTCTTCTCTTGCAGGAGAATTGGCATGACTGACTGGTCATGCTGTGTCCTAGCTGCAGGACCAAGAGGAAGTGGATGTGGTTATGGAGTTGCTGGGCACTGAAGAAGGCTTCATGCAACTGAGGAGACAGTCTTGGTGGTGGTAGTAGTGGTATGTGGAGGCTTCACCTACCTTATCAAGGAGCATGAATGATCCTGGGGGCTATATTATGGTGTACTGCCAACCAATATTGGGAGACAATAGCACATGTGAGGATTATTCAGATGTTACCTCTGGCAACCAATGCAAGTCTGTCCCCTACCTCCTGCAAAAGAACACTTGAACTTCTACTGTTTCTCTTCCCAAGTTTCCATCTCTTCTAGCATACTATTGTACCCACCATGCTATATTTTTACTTTCTACTGCATATTTTCTCTACTCCACTTCTCTTCTCTTTCCACCATTCTACAATCAGTCACCACTATCACCCCAAGCTACTCGCTCACTCTCTACTAAACAATAAAATACTACCTTACACACGTTCAATTACATTGTCAAAATTAAATGTCACATGTTTTGTGTAAAGAACCGTAATGTATAATAAAGGAAATAATAATTCACAATAAGGAAGTCTACAATCCTCTACCAATGCTGATTGCTGCTCACAACCGTTTTCCCCCAAACCATAGCCCTGAGTCCTAGTATTCATGAATGGTAGATAAACAATTAATAACACAGCATTTATGCATCATATAGCAATTTACAAATTAAATTCAAGAATGCATTAGATTAGTCATGAAATATAATTTTATTATTTTTCTTTTTTACATGCAAAGACACTTTCCTTACAGCATAGCAATGCAAGAAGACATTACAGTTTTTTTTATTACACCTTCGGGCATAACAAAACATTTTTTAATAGGACAGGGATATCATCACAGGGAGAATACTGAAAGGAAAGAATGAAATATGTTAATTGTGAATTTACCGCTCGCAATAGATCAGACCCTATCCGAAGTATTGCAAGACAAGGGCTATCCATTAGTTTCTAAAACTGTTGAACAGCAGTCCTTACACATAATGGCTATTTTACATTTACATTTATGTGCTATGATGCATGTATTGTTGCAAATAGATCAAATTATCTTTTTAAAGAACTTAAAAGGCTATAAAATTGTTATCACTAGTTCTCAAAATATTGCTTGTATAAATACATGTTATAATAAGCCTATAACAAAATACTTTTTTTGTTGGACATAGAAATATTTAGAAACATGTCTTATTACACATTATTATAATATTTTGCCTATGATATTCTGCATATGTGTATGTCCTAGGAGCCCTACAAGGCTTTATTACTTGCCATTAGTCTGACATGAGTTTTCATGCAGCATATTTGGCCAATGCAATATAAATTCGTATAGATGATATTTATAACGGAACAGTGCACAGTGACACCTGGGGCTTCATCAAAAAGCAAAACTCTGTGAACCCTACCCTAAGCAAACAGTCAAGGTATGTCACAGCATAACGCCTCTCTGTATAAGACAAGTAACGGAGTTTTGCACACTGGTATATAGTAGCACCAGAGCTCCACGGTAGAGGTCCGTTAACCTCCAAAATACATCCAAAAGTGAAGAGTCACAGGCTGCACAGGGTTGGGTGAATAATCAGATGGGTTTATTGCAGAATTGAGGACAAAACAGAGATACAACATTTCGACTGTGAGGCCTTAATCATGTATAATACAAGGCAGTAGAGTGTGCATATAAATACCCAGTAAGTTTGGTCCAGCTAACCAGTTACCCCTATTTCATTTATAATTACCCACACCTGAAAAAAAACACGGGAAACCTGTGGTTCGAATCATAAACAAAGGATCATGAACAAAAATTACAAAAAAACAACCACAAGTATGGCAAACAAGTTGCCAAAACAGGGAAATACATTATGAGAAAACGTGTGTTGTATGACTGCAGTAAAGGACACAACGAAACAAAAATAGTAATACGGATAAACAAAAATAAATTAAATATACACAGCAGCCCGGCCAAGTTGCCACAGTAACCAACATAACAAAGAACACAATAACAGCACCTAGGTGCACACAATGGCTAAATGCTGTACATCAGGCTTCCCCAAACTCCAGCCCTCCAGATGTTGCTGAACTACAACTCATGATTCTCAGCCTATCTATTTCATTCATAGAATCATGAGAATTGTAGTTCAGAAACATCTGGAGGCCCGGAGTTTGGGGAAGCCTGCTGTACATAAATAAAAAAACAATATCACAAAATAAATCATGAGCATGTATGTACACAGAGAACCCAGCTAGGATAGGGTATAACAAAAGCATGTGGCAAAGTGCAATACCTATACAGGTATATACATAAAGATCCCGTCTGAGATCAGGAAGCATAGGCATGTTATAAGACATAACAATATAATAATAATAATAATATATCTTACAGTTATCCAGCTTGAAACAGGTTAACAAAACCATATTGCAAAGCAAACTTGCTATGTATGTGCAGTCCTTGGAAACCATCGGGTTAATTTGGACATATCATGGAATACTGGTACAAATATTAATGTATAAGGTGCTCATTAAAATAGATTAGGTCACAGCATACATGAAAACAGAAACAATTTGAATACTATGGAAATGTGTATAAATAGTCAAATATCACCAAACAGCATTGGGGTAAAATATGAACAACACAGGGTAGTAAATAGCAAACAAAGGGAAAAAAGGACAGACAAAAGAAACAAGACAAGCAAAAGTAAAAAAAAACTGTGTAAGGTGAAGCATGGAGAGTTTGGCAAAAATCCAGGCACAGTAGCGATCAGATTGCAGGTAGTATCAGGAGATAAACCATAGGCATAAATCCATGGCGGATGGAAACATAGACAATGAAAACAGAGTGAGGAGCAATGTGGAACAATAAAGAGGATTAGTTGTCATGGAGATCAAACGCAAACTGACGAAAATTGTCGGCAAATGCAGACTACCGAAATCTACTTCCAACAATGTTGTAACCATGGTAACAGATAACCAGAACATAAGAAAGCAGTGGATCCAAGTGCCCCAAGAAACAGTAAAGAGTAAAAAAAATAAAAAAGCAAAGAAGGGAGGCATATAATGAGACCAATGAAAATGATACTTAAAGACAGAGAACTGTGAAATGTAACTACATCAGATAGCGTAATAAATATCCCCATCACATCGTAGGGAATCAATCATTCACGGAATCAATCATTTGAAAGTGTATTTGAGAAATTGAGTATCCAAAATGGATAAAGTGGGGTGGGGCCGGGCCGCCGAGCTGAGCGGCAGTCATCCACGCTAGCTCCAACCTTAAACGGCACAAAAGCTTTAAAAAAGCCGAAAAACCTCAAAAAGGCCCGGGCTTTTAAGAGCACTGAGAGCCGGGGCAGCATATAAGAAGAGCCCAAGCGATGAATAAGCAAGCGCTGCAACCGTGAAGCCCGAATAACCGGCACAAGGCCTACACACATGTGGAGGCTGCGGGGCTCATAAGGCGCATGAGGGGGAGAGAGGGGCGCCGGCCCGGTCCCGCTTTCCCCCCCGGCCGGTGGGGGTAATCCCGGCCCATAAGTCAGACCTTCAACGGCTGGGGGGCGAAGACCCGCGCGGCGCGGGGCCCCATCCTAACGGGAAACCAAGATGGCGGAAACACACACGCGGCTGAGAGCCACGCTGGGTCACCTGGACCCCCAGGATACCGGATCACCTAGCAGATCACCCGCTCGAGACGGAGACCTGCATGACAAGGAGCCGGTCTGGGCCCCAGGATTTGGTGGTGATCCAGGGGCAGACGCCCCCAACTCTGTGAGCCCTGCGGCACCGGGGTGTGCTGACCCATGGCGGACCGGTGGCCGGGACGGCGCGCACCGACGCTGAGCATGTGGCCGGAGAAGGGTGAGGCGTCAAAGGACTGGAGAGGTCAGCAGGAGTTGGGTAGGTGCAGGGGGCAGGGAGCCCGCGGACTTTTCAGGGGTGGGAGGCCGCCGGACTGCTTCTGACCCTGAGTTCCCACAACACTGCAGGACTCTCTGATGCACAGCAGGGGCAAGCCCTGGGTGGAACTGGGGGGGTCAGATATATGTGGGGCGCTGGGGGGCCCAAGCAGTGAGCAACCAGCTTGAAGCGCAAAAGACCGCCCGAGAAGCTATACACCATGGGATGAGGGATCCCCCCGCAGCGGAGCTGATAAATCACCTCCAGAGAAGGGACTCATCCTTTTTCAATCCTGGGGCCAAGCCCTGAGATGGCATAACACAAATGGTCTGCTGAAATAATGCACGTATTATACTTGCTACATACCTTACATACATATATCAGCTTTATAAAAGTTAATATGCTATTTGTGCCACAGTTGTGTCCTAGGGACCGAGCCCTGAATAATGCAAAAACAAGCAACGTTAATCCTGCCTGAGTAATTAGCGAGATACATGCTATTAATTGCCTGTATAGGCTAACATATACAGATTCACTATAAATTGACTACACATAAAATTTAGTGTTGGAAACAGCGTATATGCATCGGCTATGATTTAGCTGTTAATCTTACTGCTACCGCATGCAGACTGACATACACGGTACCCGGATATGTTTTAAAAATCTGCATCTAAAACTTTGACAGAGCAACTGGATAGATACCTGCCGTTACTGGCCTTTAATATAGTCCTACAAGAATGCATACAGCATCTAAACCCGACATGATTACGTTTGTTTTAGGTCTTTGTTAACTTAAAGTTACTTTACTTAATGCTCAATCTTTATAGTTCCGTAAAAACTTGTAACATTAATCCTACCTGAATAACTAGCTAGATAAATGCTATTAATTGCCTGTATAGGCCAACATATACAGACTTATTATAAATTGATTACTTATACAATCTAGTATTGGAAACAGCGTATCTGCCTCGACTATGATTTAGCCACTAATCTCATTGCTACCGCACGCAGACAGACATACACGGTACCCGCATATGTTCTTAACAATCTGCATTCGAAACTTTGACAGAGCAACTGACTAGATACCTGCCATTAATGGCCTTTAATATAGTCGTATAAATATGAATATAACGTTTAAACCAGACACGATTACGCTGGTTCTATGCCTTTGTTAACTCAAAGTCACCCTACTGAATGCTTAATTTATACAGTTTCATATGTCAGCGCACACACGTAAAGTTAAAATGTTAAATGGTGGTCGTACGTTAACGTAAAGAGCCTCTGCGTAGGCAAATTTTTGAATACTTGCATTTATCAGCATTATGATTGCCTTAAATAATAATGGAAAAATAACAAACTGTATAAGGCTTGAATTTCACGCAGACCTGCAGCGATTATTACCTGAGCTAAGTAAACGTAAAAGTGCTATGTTTACTATCAGCACTGAAATTGTTATTATGAGCTTAGATATGGTTTTTAACGCATCGCACCATTTCCAGCCTCACATAAACTGCGCATTACCACTAAAACCCGTACGCTTATTGATGCGATAGATATATGTGATAGCGTTAGCATAATCTCTGTAATTTATGCTGTGATGCTTGTAAATATATCTCTGCAAAGTTTGATTACGTTTATATGTTTTGATTAAATACGCCTCTGCGTAGGCGATAATCTGCATTCCTCCTTATATGCGGACATTAAAGCCTCTATGCAGGCGACAGTTCACCTTATCAAATGTTGCTGCTTAAGCCCCTGCGTGGGCAACCACTTGCCTTAATATGAACCAGTTCATAACCCGCATTTATATTGTGAAACAATAAAAATATTCAAAACAAAATGGATAAAGTGATCAGACAATGGGAGGTTGCTTCCTGGTGCGAATTGTCGATTTGTGTTGATTAAGAAGTTCCTTCATGCGCATGGTGTTCTCACCTACATATAGCAGACCACAAGGACTTTTGAGTAAATAAACTACATAGCTGGAATTACAGGTGTTGTAGTTTTTAATATTATAGCTTTTTCCAGTCCTGGGGTTTGTAAAGGTTCTTTATAATATTGTTACATGAGCTACAATTTAAGCATTTGAACGTGCCAAATTTTGTATTGGCCAGGAACCTTTGATAAAGGGAATTCTAGGAACTTGGTCTGCAAGATAATAGATCTATCTAGTATTTCTTTAGTATCCATTTCAAGTAATCTGGATGGATAACTTCTTTGTAAGAATTTCTCATTTTGTAGAGAAGGGTCAGAAACATTCCTACGTACTCTCAGCATTTAACTGTGAGGAAGGGAACCTACTGTAGTAGCTGGGTGGAAACATGTCATCTCCGAGTTTGTTTTAATCATGATATATTGTAAGATCAAGGACACTGACAGTGTCCGGATTGGGGCTAGTGGATAGTTTTCCTGTTTTTTTTCAGGTGTGGGTAATTATGAATGCAGTTAAGGTCAATGATTAGGCGGGCCTAACCCTCTTCCTTTGGTATTTATATACACACTCCACTGTCTTGTATTATACATGATTAAGGTCTCACGGCCGAAACGTCATGTCTCTGATTTGTCCTTGAGCCCAGAATAAACCTGATTATTCACCCTCTATTATGTTCCCTCCCTATGAACAGAATGCTGCTGATGTTCTCCTGGATCTCAATGAAAACATCCCCGGAAACATTCACATGCTACCCAACCAGGTATTCAATGTGATACCGCCATGTAACTATAAGATGTAAATATATGTAAACAACTTTATACACAGCAGAGCAAGAGCTGTTGTTTTTATATTTCTGCTGTGTTTGTGTTTAGCTGTAATTTTCCTCTTACTCATTTACTGTACCCACACATATTATATACCGTTGTTCTCGCCATTAAATGGTCTTTCTAAATATACCATTATTTTCATCATATCATATAATTTACTTTGAAAAATAAAAATAAAAAACATGATGAAAAAAACTTTGGCCCCCAAAATCTGTTATGCATCTATAACCGCAAATATAACACCCATGCTAAATATTTTCTACATTTTGTCCTAATGTTCTTTAAAAACATTTATTAACATGTTCTTACCTTTTGTTTTGCTAAGTTAAAGGGCTATAAGTACAAGTAAAACATTGCTGTTTTAAAATATATATTTTTAACACTGTTATCTGTCATAAATCTCTGAATCACACCTCACATGTACATATTTTTTTAAAGTAGACAACCCAGTGTATTCAATATGGGGTATGTCCAGTCTTTTTTGGTATCCACTTAGTCACAAACACTGGCCAAAGTTAGCAAAAATACTTGAAAACCTGTACATGTGGGGGCGGGGGGGAGGCACTGTTATACTCGAGAGACGCTGAACACAAATATTAGTGGTTCAAAACAGTAAAACGTATCCCAACAATGATATCATCAGTGAAAGGTAAATTTCACTGACAATATCATCGCTGTGATATGTTTTACTGTTTTGAAGCACTAATATTTGTGTTCAGCTAAGTCTCCCGAGTAAAACAGTACCCCCATTGTACAGGTTTTAGGGTGTCATGAAAAGTTACAGGGTTAAATACAGTGCTAGCAAATTAAATTCTCTGAACTTTCGGCCTGGGTTGTCAGGCAGGACTTTCAAATTGCAATCAATAAAATTACTTCATTATGTAAAAATATTACATAAATATGCACATATAATTTATATATATATATATATATACATATTTATATATTTGAAGTATATGTATATTTATGAAATTATTTATGTCATTATGTATATGGATATATATTTAGATTTTGTATTATTTTTGTTTATTTATATACACATAGAATTTCATTCTAAGTGTATTTTGATATATAAATATATATATATATATATTAATATCAAAATACATTTAGAGCAAAATTACATATATATACATTTTTTTAAATGTTTTTTTTATTTTATTTTTTTATTTTATTTTTTTATAATAAATATATATATATATATATATATATATATATATATATATACACATATATATATACACACACACACAAAATATATAGTTATTAAATATTTAAATATTTATATATATACGTGTCTAACTTTACTCCAGACTGGGAGCAACACCGATTGCAGGCAGCAATCAGGTAAGTAATATATTTGCCACGGACATACTAGGTACGACCATTTTTGTCGGACGTACCTAATACGTCCACGGTCCTCAAGGGGTTGAAAAAAAATGTTTAGTGTACATTTAATTTATAGCTCATTGTGAGCATTTAAAGGCAGTTCATTTTAAATACGTGATCTAGGTTTGTGGCTAGTTGGTGGGGGGTGCATTTTACAATAGAGTTAAACATTTTATGGATGAAGAACTAGGTAAAGAAATTGCAAATTCATCATCTGGGAGGATCAGAAGAAGACAATGGGTACAAATTGTGCAAGTTGACAGCTCTCGAAACAATGGTGTAGGTTTAAAAGGCCTTGATAACGCTGAAATTTAAAATCTTACTGCCAAGGCTCATGGAGTGTGAATAACTAGGTGAGTGGAGAACCTTCATGGTCATTTTGAAAAAGGGAAGGTATAAAATGATTGTTTTAGGTGAAAGTCTGTAATAAAGAGTCTGGCGAAAGAAGATATGATTGTCCATGGAGTTTTGCAAGTCAGAAAATACCTGTTTTGTTAGTAGAAGGCAATGCTGGTAAGGGAAATAGGTATAAAATGGTAGGCCTAGGTGCTTGGCATGAGATTAATAGAGAGATTGGATCAATCTTCCAAAAGAGAAAGCACGATACCAATCAGATTACCCACAGCTGAGCAGACATTCAACATAAATTTCGCCCAAAAATGAACAGTACCATTTTAACAATTTTACATTTTGCACAGAAATTAAAATTTATCAAGAATATATCAGAACAAAATATTATCAAAACACCAATTTATCTTACCATATTAACGATTTGTAGTGTTAAAATAATAATAAAATGCCGCTAGAAGTGTTATTTATCAAAATGCGTGAAATTATGACATTATGCAAGACAATACACATGTATAATCTACAATTCTTTTTAGTACCTTGCTTTTCATTCAACAACATTGAATCCAAGTGTTTAAATATACCTTCTATTTTTTGCATATTTATAACTGTTGTGATTTCCCTAAAGATGTTGATGTTGGAACCCTCATAGTGCTAAATATCTCTCCTGTGTTTAATTATATAATTATAAGTTTAAAGTAACAGGTGTGAAATGATTTCAGTACTTGCCCTGAGACACCTAATTTGTCAATCATACATAACATTCGCTGCTAATTACAAAAAACACTTATTCCCAATGTGTTCACATAGTTTTAGAACATAATTTGTATTTTATTTTAAACAACCCTAATTTAACAATGCGATTGCTAAAAAGTTAAAATAATTTAAATTACCTAATTAGGAAACAAGAGTAGCAGTTTTATATCAACATACTGTCGCACGTATTCTAGACGTAGTATATATACATAATAAACGGTATAAGGATCTATTCTTATAAGGCTGAGGCTAACTGGTGAGAAACATAAAGTATAGACCTATTTTTATGAAAATGAGATGGTGGAGTAGAAGAGTATAGGGAAAGTGGAACAGAAAGAGAAAACCTGTCACTGCAGGGGCATAGTAAGCACCAGGATAATTTGATAGGCTGACAAAGTCCAACAAGCACATCAAGATGGCACTACATACACAGACTAGCCATACAGAAAAGTCATAAGAGCTATTAATCTCACTTTAGAGAACCATTGCAGAAGGGTGTGTACAACGTCTTGGTTCAAAACATTAGGCTTAAGGACTTTGAAACATGCTTGGTCAAAGGCTTCTTGTATTTAGATATAAAGGTCAAGGGTAAATGTTGCAGCATGAAACTGATAAGGAGTGCCAGAGTCACCAACCTTGATAAAGACTCTGTGAACCATCTTCCAGAAGAGGAGTTGAAGGAAACTGGCCATAAATGCACATGACTGTTCTAAATCTTTGGAAAACAGATGGCAGGTAGTGCCGATGGGATCTTAGTAACCACACAAAAAGTTATACAATAGGACAATAGGCAAGCAGTGAAAGAATATAATAAACAAATATATCAAAAGATGACAAGTCCAAAGAAATGTCATTTTCTTATTAGTAAAGTCATATAAGGATTCTTGCCAAGGTATAAATCCATATGTACATATAGAAGGAAATAAGTGTCCAATAACTACTTTATTATTAAAAAAAAAAAAAACACAATGAGTATAATATTCACACTGCATTTTACCAGTTTTGCTTTATCAAGTGGATTCAAACAAGAGTACCTGGCATAAGAAATTATTCATAGTCAAGTGAACACGATATTGCCGTCAAGTGATTATATATTAACATATATAAAACATGTGAAGAACATTTGTATAAAAACTTTAGCAGTTTAAATGCTTGTACATATTTATATACAGGGAGTGCAGAATTATTAGGCAAGTTGTATTTTTGAGGATTAATTTTATTATTGAACAACAACCATGTTCTCAATTAACCCAAAAAACTAATTAATATCAAAGCTGAATATTTTTGGAAGTAGTTTTTAGTTTGTTTTTAGTTTTAGCTATTTTAGGGGGATATCTGTGTGTGCAGGTGACTATTACCGTGCATAATTATTAGGCAACTTAACAAAAAACAAATATATACCCATTTCAATTATTTATTTTTACCAGTGAAACCAATATAACATCTCAACATTCACAAATATACATTTCTGACATTCAAAAACAAAACAAAAACAAACCAGTGACCAATATAGCCACCTTTCTTTGCAAGGACACTCAAAAGCCTGCCATCCATGGATTCTGTCAGTGTTTTGATCTGTTCACCATCAACATTGCGTGCAGAAGCAACCACAGCCTCCCAGACACTGTTCGGAGAGGTGTACTGTTTTCCCTCCTTGTAAATCTCACATTTGATGATGGACCACAGGTTCTCAATGGGGTTCAGATCAGGTGAACAAGGAGGCCATGTCATTAGATTTTCTTCTTTTATACCCTTTCTTGCCAGCCACGCTGTGGAGTACTTGGACGCGTGTGATGGAGCATTGTCCTGCATGAAAATAATGTTTTTCTTGAAGGATGCAGACTTCTTCCTGTACCACTGCTTGAAGAAGGTGTCTTCTAGAAACTGGCAGTAGGACTGGGAGTTGAGCTTGACTCCATCCTCAACCCGAATAGGCCCCACAAGCTCATCTTTGATGATACCAGCCCAAACCAGTACTCCACCTCCACCTTGCTGGTGTCTGAGTCGGACTGAAGCTCTCTGCCCTTTACCAATCCAGCCACGGGCCCATCCATCTGGCCCATCAAGACTCACTCTCATTTCATCAGTCCATAAAACCTTAGAAAAATCAGTCTTGAGATATTTCTTGGCCCAGTCTTGACGTTTCAGCTTGTGTGTCTTGTTCAGTGGTGGTCGTCTTTCAGCCTTTCTTACCTTGGCCATGTCTCTGAGTATTGCACACCTTGTGCTTTTGGGCACTCCAGTGATGTTGCAGCTCTGAAATATGGCCAAACTGGTGGCAAGTGGCATCTTGGCAGCTGCACGCTTGACTTTTCTCAGTTCATGGGCAGTTATTTTGCGCCTTGGTTTTTCCACACGCTTCTTGCAACCCTGTTGACTATTTTGAATGAAACGCTTGATTGTTCGATGATCACGCTTCAGAAGCTTTGCAATTTTAAGAGTGCTGCATCCCTCTGCAAGATATCTCACTATTTTTGACTTTTCTGAGCCTGTCAAGTCCTTCTTTTGACCCATTTTGCCAAAGGAAAGGAAGTTGCCTAATAATTATGCACACCTGATATAGGGTGTTGATGTCATTAGACCACACCCCTTCTCATTACAGAGATGCACATCACCTAATATGCTTAATTGGTAGTAGGCTTTCAAGCCTATACAGCTTGGAGTAAGACAACATGCATAAAGAGGATGATGTGGTCAAAATACTCATTTGCCTAATAATTCTGCACTCCCTGTAATTTATATCCGAATTGTGCAGCTTCTTTTTCGAGCTTGGGTTAAAACATGTGTAGCTGCAATTTATACCACGTTATAGGTAATGTAGGCAGTGTAATATATATCCGCCTAGTGGAGAGGGACAAGGCGGCCATGTTTTGGGTGGTCGCCGCGGTCCACGTGACCGGCCACAGGAGCCATTTTGGATAGGGGAGAAAGAGTGATAGATTGGACGTCATTGTCCAAATGGCCAGCCGTGGTGGCCATATTTCTCGGGAAAAGACAGGAAATGTAAAAAGCAAACAGAACATATTGAGACTAAAATTATTCAGAAAAAATCCTCCTCTTTTTGTGAACTGCATACCTTCTGGTATTTTATACTTTTTCAGCAGGAATAAAATGTAATTTTCAGATATTGCTAATTTAACCACAAATAGAGCTGAGACATTTACCTACACTGCACAGCATCTTGAATCCCTCATCACTGCCAGCACTACAGACAGTGGAGCATTTCTCAGTGAGACGGACAGAGAGTGTGACTCAAAAAGAGACTGAAGTCATTAACAAGGAAGGAGAGGATTACAGACTCCATCAATCTGAGGAATTATAGACTCCATCAATCTACAGTACCTGAATACCTCAGAGTTAAAAAAAAATCACATGGACTGAAAGTTTCCGTGGTCTCCACTTTATGCAAGGAAAACAAAAGAGATGGTACCAGATTTTTAATAAATGTGCTCTGATTGCGCTGGCTTTTGAGAACCCAACAAGCTGGACAAGACCCCTACCCAAAAAGCTGAATTAACAAGGCAACTAACAGCTCTATCTGAGACAGAAAACCCCCAATAGTTTAAGAAATCACTATCAGCATTGCTAAATTCCATAAAGAGCTGGAAATAATTAAACTTTGCAAATTTCAACGAGACACACTAGACCAGGGGTTGGCAACCTATGGCACTCGAGGTGCTTTTGCACGGCACTCGAGGCTGGTAGAGTCAAACTGGTTCTGGATTATCAGAAATCCCTGTGTGGCTTCAGATATCTGCTAGTACAAAAAGGTGGTGAGCAGCCCACAGCAGCTATAGCAACTCTTGCCCTTGACCTGTACCTGGCCAGCCCGGTCCCCACTGAACCCCAATAAAGTCATCCACACTGCTAGACATAGGCAGAGCTGAAGAAGAAGCCTTTACCTTGTACAAAAACTACTAACAACCCACAAACAAACAGTCTCCACAACACAACACTGCTGACAATCCACATGCACAACTCCACAAACATCCTCTCACATGCATAAACCAAACACACAATGTGACATAACATCGACACACCCACACAATTCCACAAGAAGCCCACATTCACAGGTATAATACACAATACTACAAACTACTCATGGACATATACAATATAACATCCCACATATGCACAAATGCAACACTACAAAGCAACTACAGCACTCATAAATAACACAAGCAGAATAGTTAAACATACACACCTCAATTTAAAAAATAAATAGGATCGGCACACCAAGGGACTTTAAGATCTTATTTTGGCACAGTACTACTAAAAGGTTACCTACCCCTGTACTAGACTATCAGTACAATGGTGTCTACACACGGAGACACCATTCTCGTCAACAAAAACCTCAGTAAAGAAGACATACCAATTCAAGGGAATCCATATTGGCTACCTCAGACTCAGAGGCCTCCTTGCCAGAAAATTCTGTTGTCCGTTTTTAGAGGGTACCACTACAGTAGAAGGGCTGCAGGAGGCACTCCAGCACCCAAAGACAAAATGTTGACTCAAAGCAAGGCTGCCCACTGATAGCCAAAGAACAAGGGGTACCTAACCTTTCCAATGCACAGTTGACAAACATTCAGTTACTTTCACATAAGATGCACTAATTTGACTGTCAAGTTGATGTACAGAAATGTTTCTGCTTTGTAAACGTACGCATTTTCTCTTCAGAGCAACAACACCAGTTTCAAGAAAACCTGGACTGTCTAGACAATGATCACCAGTGGGTGAACGGTTTGCTTCAGGATATAAGGTACAATTGGACATGTGTAAGCGTAGGAGTACCTTTTTCCGAAACAGCTCTGTCCAAAATTTTGGATGAAGCTCAGTATAATTTCCTACCGAACAAATTTTCCAGCGACACCAGTATTTTACATACTTCCCAAGGTTCAAAAAGATCCAGTAAATCCATACAGATCAATCTTTCAACTGCTGGCTATATTTGTCAACCGGTTTTTACAACCCTTTGCATCTACTGGCAGGTAGTGATGTCGCGAACCCGAAATTTTCGGTTCGCGAACGGCGAACGGGAACTTCCGCAAACGTTCGCGAACCGGCGAACCGCCATTGACTTCAATGGGCAGGCGAATTTTAAAACCCACAGGGACTCTGGCCACAAAAGTAATGGAAACGTTGTTTCAAGGGGACTAACACCTTGACTGTGGCAAAACTCCCATGGAAAATTACACAGTTGATGCAGAGTCTGGTTTTAATCCATAAAGGGCAGAAATCACCTAACATTCCTAAATCGCAATGAATATGGATTGACACCTGGACATATGGATTGACACCTGTCCTCAGAGCCCCTGATGCACACGGACACAGAGCAGAATAGGGACTGTTCCCCTTACATAGGGTCACTTGGCAGGTATGGATTGACACCGGTCCTCAAAGCCCCTGATACACACTGACACAGAGCAGAATAGAGACTGTTCCCCGTCCTCAGAGACCATGATACACACTAACACAGAGCAGAATAGAGACTGTTCCCTGTCCTCAAAGCCCCTGACACACTGACAAAGAGCGGAATAGAGACTGTTCCCCCTACATAGGGTCACTTGGCAGGTATGGATTGACACCGGTCCTCAAAGCCCCTGATACACACTGACACAGAGCAGAATAGAGACTGTTCCCCGTCCTCAAAGCCCCTGATACACACTGACAAAGAGCAGAATAGAGACTGTTCCCCCTACATAGGGTCACTTGGCAGATATGGATTGACACCTGTCCTCAAAGCCCCTGATACACACTGACACAGAGCAGAATAGAGACTGTTCCCCGTCCTCAAAGCCCCTGATACACACTGACACAGAGCAGAATAGAGACTGTTCCCCGTCCTCAGAGACCATGATACACACTGACAAAGAGCAGAATAGAGACTGTTCCCCGTCCTCAGAGACCATAATACACACTGACAAAGAGCAGAATAGAGACTGTTCCCCGTCCTCAAAGCCCCTGATACACACTGACACAGAGCAGAATAGGGACTGTTCCCCCTACATAGGGTCACTTGGCAGATCTGGATTGACACCTGCCCTCAGAGACCCTGATACAACACTGACACAGAGCAGAATGGGGAATATTCACTAAATGCCAAACATTGTTATACAGGGGAATATTCAGTAAATAAGGATAAGGTGGGGGACCTACTGTCCTCCCCCCCGGCCCCCACCCCTGCGCGGTGGGTGGGGGGCATAAATCACAATGGGGGGGACCTACTGTCCTCCCCCCCACCCCCACCCGAGAGCGGTGGGTGGGGGCCATAAAAATAATGAGGGGGGGGACCTACTGTATGATGTTGTATCGATCAGGTAGTGTAAGGGTTATGCCCGCTTCACAGTGACAGACCAAACTCCCCGTTTAATGCACCGCAAACAGTCCATTTGCACAAGGTTGGATACCAAGCTAGTCATGTCCCGTTCCTTGTCCTCACTGATGTCATTGAAGGTCTCTTCCTCCACCTAGCCACATACAACACCAAGGGTCCCCGAAAGATGACAACAAGCCCCCTGGGACGCCTGCTGTGTTTGGTCTTCCACTCCTTCCAGATAGGAGTGGTGTGTTTAGTACTATTCTTATCAGTTTAATACCTGTTGCGTCTCCTATCGGTGGACGTGTATATGGCAGCGATTTTTGGAACAGGGAGATGGAAGAAGATGCTTGGTCGGTCCTCCTACTTCAAATTTGGGGCACTGTGCGTGCAATCTAATGTGCCACCAGATAGGAGTGGTGTGTTTAGTACTATTCTTATCAGTTTAATACCTGTTGCGTCTCCTATCAGTGGACGTGTATATGGCAGCGATTTTTGGAACAGGGAGATGGAAGAAGATGCTTGGTCGGTCCTCCTACTTCAAATTTGGGGCACTGCGCGTGCAATCTAATGTGCCACCAGATAGGAGTGGTGTGTTTAGTACTATTCTTATCAGTTTAATACCTGTTGCGTCTCCTATCAGTGGACGTGTATATGGCGGCGATTTTAGGAAACGCACACCTGGGACCTGAGCAAGGTCACCTCGTTCAACAGGCTACAACATTTGTCCCTGGAAACCTAGCCTGGACATCATGCACAACTTGAATGGAAAACGGGACTAACAGGTCAACCCTGCTTACGAAGACTCTCAGGTCATTGATCGTGTCAAGAGGAGGGGAACAACTTCAAAAAAAGATTACTGGCAAATTCGTAAAATAAAAGTGGAAACTGCTGCTGCCGAAAATTCCAATACCTGACTAGAACGCTACAGATCCCATTACCCAATGCGTACTTGCGACGTCTACAAAGGACTCTCACTAGCTTCGTGTGGGCACACAAAAAAATCAGGGTAGCCACTAGCATACTCACCAAACCCCTAGAGCAGGGAGGGCTAGGACTACCAGAGGTGAGAACCTACTATAGGGCAGCGCTGATGACCACCGCCCTGCAGGCACACACAGCCCACAACACACCACAATGGGTGGACATGGAATCAACGTGGGCTTGCCCCAAGGGCCTTAGGTACTTATTCTGGGTCCCACATAGACATCGCCCTAAACTACCAGACACACCGGCCACTACCGCAATCCTGCAGAAAACCTGGGATACGATGAAACCACAATTAGGTTATACATATAAATGGGCACTGGCCACACCACTATACTGCATACACATGATAAATCCCACATTTGACCATCGACTATGGACCGAGCGACGATGCACGTTGGTTAGACACCTCTATAATCAAAGACAGCTGAGACAATTCCCCGACCTGCAACAGAGTTACGATTTGCCACAAAGAGCGATATTCTCCTACCTACAACTAAAGGGAGCACTGACAAACTCCACTATCCTGACAACCCCGACCCACACGCGTTGTATAGAGAAAGCATGCGAATCTAGAACAATGCCCAAGAAACCACTTTCACTCATGTATGCAATTCTAAATAATCCTACCCAACAGCCACCACCGCAGCTAGACAAATTCAGAGAGGCATGGCATAAGGATTTGAGTACAGTCTTCTCAGAAGAATAATGGAACCAAGCCTTCATAGCCCATAAAGGTAGATCCAGATGCGCATCCCACCTAGAGCTAATGCGCAAGATACAATATAGGTGGTACTTGGTACCGACTAGACTAGCGACCATATATCCCAACACCTCGAGACTTTGCTGGAGATGTTTAATAGAGTAGGGCACAATGCTCCACATCTGGTGGGCCTGCTCGGCCATCAGAGGATACTGGAAGGCAGTTGAGGGGGTGATACAAGGGGCACTGGTCACAAGAACCAACCTGAGACCAGAAAATGCCCTACTCTTCATCTCGATTGACCCATTCCCAAAAGCACATGCCGACCTAACATATCATATTTTGATTGCTGCCAACTTATTAATAGCCAGAGGGTGGAAACAACAACAGCCACCGGAGAGATCTAGCCTTCTCCAACAGATCTCCCTAAACCTAGCATATGAAACAAAAACCTGCCAGCGGCTACACCCCCCACACCACATAGTGGAAGCCAGGAACATATGGGAGACGTATCTGAGGAAGGTGGAGGAGGGGGTCGTGTTAGAACAATAACATATCACATATATATACACGAAGGATGAATAGTACCACTCCTAAGACCTAACTGCTCTGACGCAGAGAGACAACGACTCCAAACACCATGGTACAACAGCCAACATTGAGGTATACCAAGCTGAGGTTAAACAATCTACAGGGCATAACGGAACAAACACCCACATTGTACATAGTTAAGTAGTTAGATAAGGGAATAGACCCGGTGACCGCAGACAGCGTGCTAACTAAGAAGGAGACAAAGGGAGATGAGGGGCTTCCGACGTCTATTTCCCCTGTTCTTCTTCCCCTACCGTAGCCTGTCCCCAGGTTTCCCCCTTCCCATACCTCGGACCAAACCCAGGTTTAGGAGAAAAAGACAACCCTGACATGGTACTAGACCGAAGGCACAAGGGCAGCGGAAAAACTCCCACGAGAATGAATAACCAGTTTGCTCTTGAATGTATGAGATGTGAAAAAGATCGATGTACCTTAACCGCTTACCCTCCCTTTTTTCCTTTCTGTATCCCGAACAAGTTCTCTGATAAAATAAAAATTGTCAGATTCAAGTTCTTGTGCCCCACAGTTCAAATTAACATTCAAATGACAATTCATGACAGATCACACAAGTGAATAGCCCTGCCAACGTCGTCTCAGAATTTTTTTGTTATCTAAGAAGAAATAGAAATGCAAGAGCAGAATAGAGACTGTTCCCTGTCCTCAGAGACCATGATACACACTGACACAGAGGAGAATAGAGACTGTTCCCTGTCCTCAGAGACCATGATACACACTGACACAGAGCAGAATAGAGACTGTTCCCCCTACATAGGGTCACTTGGCAGATATGGATTGACACCTATCCTAAGGATCCCTGAAACACACTGACACAGAGCAGAATAGAGACTGTTCCCCGTCCTCAAAGCCCCTGATACACACTGACAAAGAGCAGAATTCACGTTGTTTCTATGATGTGCATAACATGTTCTTGTAAATGTTTGTAAATTTTTTCCTGGAATTGAAATTTTGGAATTTGAATAAAGATAGTCAAATCCCTGATACACACTGACACAGAGCAGAATAGGGACTGTTCCCCCTACATAGGGTCACTATGTGCCTTTTTTTTTGTTTGTTTTTTGAAGCCACAGTGCAGCACCAGAGGGCCTAAAAATTAGGCATGTACACATGTCTGAAAAATGTGGTATTGTTGCAGCCACTGCTGTAGCAGCGGCCAGAAAAATTGATGTTTGTTTCACAGGCAGAAAGTGCCCTAAAACATAACGGCTTGAACCCTAGTTGGTGGCGGATAAGTCACGCAAGTCAACCGGCATTCAGAGCTAAAATACAGCAGCGTGTGGACCATTTTTAGCCCAAGGCAGCTCATCTCATCAGGCCTTTTTTAATCGAATGTATCGCCCAGTGTCAGTCCCTTCGGGATCCATCCCTCATTCATCTTAATAAAGGTGAGGTAATCTAGACTTTTTTGACCTAGGCAACTTCTCTTCTCAGTGACAATACCTCCTGCTGCACTGAAGGTCCTTTCTGACAGGACACTTGAAGTGGGGCAGGCCAGAAGTTCTATCGCAAATTGGGATAGCTCAGGCCACAGGTCAAGCCTGCACACCCAGTAGTCAAGGGATTCATCGCTCCTCAGAGTGTCGATATCTGCAGTTAAGGCGAGGTAGTCTGCTACCTGTCGGTCGAGTCGTTCTCTGAGCAGGGCCGGCCTTAGGGGTGTGCGAGCTGTGCGGCCGCACAGGGCGCCATGGAGCAGGGGGCGCCGTGTGGCCGCACAGGATTTAAAAAAAAAAAAAAAAAAAAAATTTTTTTTTTTTTTTTTTTTTTAAATTTGCAGCTGGGGCGGAGCTTACCGTGCGGCGGGGGCGGAGCTAATAGCGCCGGAAAACTGCTGCAGGGGAAGCAGGAAGGAGTCCCTGCTTCCCCACCAAACAGTCACCAGGAGCTGCACTGCCTCCACAATGAACTCCACAGGTAACTGTGGGATTGTCAGGTGAGTGTGACTCTCTGCCTGTGTGTGTGTATTACTGTCTCTGTGTGTGTATGACTCTCTGCCTGTGTGTATTACTGTCTGTGTGTATGACTGTCTGCCTCTGTGTGTGTCTGTGTGTATTACTGTCTGTGTCTGTGTGTATGACTGACTGTCTGCCTGTGTGTGTGTGTGTCTGTGTGTGTGTGTGAGACTGTCTGCCTGTGTGTGTGTGTGTGTGTGTATGACTGTCTGCCACTGTGTGTCTGTGTGTATTACTGTCTGCCTCTGTGTGTGTGTCTGTGTGTATTACTGTCTGCCTCTGTGTGTGTGATTGTGTGTATGACTGCCTGTGTGTATGGCTGTCTGCCTCTGTGTGTATGGCTGTCTGCCTCTGTGTGTCTGTGTGTATGACTGTCTGCCTGTGTGTGTCTGTGTGTATGACTGTCTGCGTGTGTGTGTGTGTGTATGACTGTCTGCCTCTGTGTGCGTCTGTGTGCATGCCTCTGTGTGTGTCTGTGTGTATTACTGTCTGTGTGTGTGTGTGAGACTGTCTGCCTTTGTGTGTCTGTGTGTGTGTGTATGACTGTCTGCCTGTGTGTGTGTGTGTGTGGATGTCTTCCTGTGTGTGTGTATGGCCGTCTGACTCTGTGTGTGTGTGTGTGTCACATACAACCAATACACGCATATCACACACTGTTAATACACCCATTACAAATATCACACATAGCATACATATCACACACAGTCATCACACCTACTATCACATACACAGACAACACAAACATTACAGCATACATGGATGACGGGGGGGGGGGGGGGAGGGGGCGCTGTGAAGATTTTTCGCACAGGGCGTCTAAATGCCTAAGGCCGGCCCTGTCTCTGAGGGTGGATCCCGAAGGGCTGTGGCGATGCGTAGGACTTAAAAAGGTCCGCATGTCCTCCATCAACAATACGTCTTTAAAGCGTCCTGTCCTTGCCGGCGTGGTCATGGGAGGAGGAGGATGACTTCCACCTCTCCCCCTGTTAGATTCCCATTGTGCTGTGATATCACCCTTATACGCTGTGTAAAGCATACTTTTTAATTTATTTTGCAAATGCTGCATCCTTCCCGACTTGTTGTAATTCGGTAACATTTCCGCCACTTTCTGCTTATACCGGGGGTCTAGTAGCGTGGACACCCAGTACAGGTCGTTCTCCTTCAGCCTTTTTATACGAGGGTACCTCAACAGGCACGACAGCATGAAAGACCCCATTTGCATAAGGTTGGATGCCGAGCTACTCATTTCCCGTTCCTCCTCCTCACTGATGTCAATGAAGGTATGTTCTTCCCCCCAGCCACGTACAACACCACGGGTACCAGATAGGTGACAACGATCACCCTGGGATGCCTGTTGTGGTTGGTCTTCCTCCTCCTCAAAGCCACATTCCTCCTCTGACTCCTCTTCCTCACAATCCTCTTCCAGCGTTGCCGCAGGTCCAGCAAGCAATGCTTTCTGGTGGTGATGGTGACCACAACTCTTCCTCTTCCTCTTCACGCTCATCTACGGCCTGATCCAGCACTCTTCGCAGGGCACGCTCTAGGAAGAAAACAAATGGTATGATGTCGCTGATGGTGCCTCCGGTGCGACTGACTAGGTTTGTCACCTCCTCAAAAGGACGCATGAGCCTACAGGCATTGCGCATGAGCGTCCAGTAATGTGGCAAAAAAAATTCCCAGCTCCCCAGAGGCTGTCCTAGCACCCCGGTCATACAAATATTCATTAACAGCTTTTTCTTGTTGGAGCAGACGGTCGAAAATTAGGAGTGTTGAATTCCAAAGTGTCGGGCTGTCGCAAATCAAGCGCCTCACTGGCATGTTGTTTCGCCGCTGGATATCGGCAAAGTGAGCCATGGCCGTGTAGGAACGCCTGAAATGGCCACACACCTTCCTGGCCTGCTTCAAGACGTCCTGTAAGCCTGTGTACTTATGCACAAAGCGTTGTACGATCAGATTACACACATGTGCCATGCACGGCACATGTGTCAACTTGCCCAACTTCAATGCCACTAACAATTTTTTTCAGTTGTCACAAACCACTTTGACGATATCCAGTTGCTGCGGAGTCAGCCACTTTTCCACCTGTGCTTCAGGGTGGACAGGAGTGCTTGTCCGGTGTGACTCTCTGCTTTCAAGCAAGTCAAACCCAAGACAGCGTGACACTGCCGTATCCGGGATGTGGAATAGTACCTGGGGAGCTGGGGGGGTGCCGTTGATGTGGAGCAAGACGCAGCAGCACAAGAGGACTTAGCCGAGGAGGTTATGGAAGAGGATGGAGTAGGAGGAGTAGAGGAGGTGGCAGCAGGACTGCCTGCAAGTCGTGGCGGTGTCACCAACTCCTCTGCAGAGCCATGCATTCCATGCTTGGCAGCAGTCAGCAGGTTTACCCAATGCGCAGTGTAGGTGATATACCTGCCCTGACCATGCATTGCAGACCAGGTATCAGTGGTCAGATGGACCCTTGCCCCAACACTGTGTGCCAGACATGCCATTACTTCCTTTTGCACAATCGAGTACAGGTTGGGGATTGCCTTTTGTGAAAATAAATTTTGGCCGGGTACCTTCCACTGTGGTGTCCCAATAGCTAAAAAAATTTTGAACACCTCAGACTCCACCAGCTTGTATGGTAAAAGCTGGCGGGGTAATAGTTCGGACAAGCCAGCGGTCAGATGCTGGGCAAGGGGGTGACTTTCTGACATTGGCTTCTTACGCTCAAACATGTCCTTGACAGACACATGACTGTGGGCAGATGAGCGGGAACTGCTCAAGGCGGGAGACGGAGTGGTGGATGGTTGAGAGGGGGCAAGGAGGACAGCAGTGGTTGACGTGGCTGAAGATGCTGGACCAGGAGGAGGATGGCGGCTTAGAGTAGGCGTGCTGCTTATACTCATGTGTTGATCCCATAGGTGTTTGTGATGTGAGATCATGTGCCTACGCAAAGCAGTTGTACCTAGGTGGGTGCTGGACTTCCCACGACTCAGTTTCTTTTGGCACAGGTTGCAAATGGCATCGCTGTTGTCAGAGGCAGACACACAAACAAAATTCCACACTGCTGAGCTCTGCAATGACGGCATTCTGGTGGTGGAAACAGCATGCGTTGAGTGGCATGCTGTCGGGCTGACCCCGGGTGCCGATGCATGCTGTCTGACTGTGCCACTAGCTCCTTGCGACGACCTCCCCCTGCTTCCAACTCGTCTCCTCCTCCTTCTCTCTGTCTCCCCATCTGAACTTTCGCCTTGTTCTTCTTCTTGCCGAGCGGGCACCCACGTGACATCCATGGACGCATCGTCATCATCAACCGCTTCACCCTATAGTGTTTCTATAAAGGTTTCCACCTACCCGGATATCTTTATTATTTTCCTTTTCAAAATATGGAAGCAAAGTTTTTTTTGCCAATTCTTGTTCACAGACACCTTGACGTGAGGTTGTGTAAGATTTCATTGCTGGTCCCTTGATCCTAGAAGCTCTATGTAGCGGAGCTGCAATCCTGAGACTAAGATATTCATCTGAAGTCCTCTCAAGCTGGAATTTCCCCAGTAACTGGATGACACACAGTTCTGGGAGTCAACTGATGTTTATTGAGCCACAACCGTCTTTTTATGTACAGACCCCCAGCATAGGGTCTACATTGAACATAACACAAACCCCTCCCAGGCATCTCTGTGTCTGGGAGATTATTGAATAATAAAAAAAAAGGATAGCTTAATTATCTCTCAGTTACATGAATCCATACTATATTACACAAAATACCCCAAAAACATATCTACAACATACAGGAACCCCACAAATCTTACATCTTCGAATAGCCCGGATCTGAGCGCCAAGTTGTCCAAGTAGCGGTCAGATCCATTCAGTAGAATAGAATTGCCATTCAGGTAAAGTTCTGACCAGCAAGCCACAAGGTGATAGCCCAAAAAAGGTCCACAAGAAAATGGGCAGCAGCCGGTATATTTTCTGAACGCTCCCCAAGTTCAGTAGTTATCCTAACTCGTCTGGGAGAGGAACATGCAGCGATACAAGGTTCTCTGGAGTTCATGGGATCCCGTAGCCGACAAAGCGTTCCAGACACTCGACGACCATGTACCACTGCTTGTGTTTGGGAGACAAAATGGGCGCCATTCACTGGAGCACATGTTTTCGGTTATACAAATGGCGGCCACCCAGGGAAAGCACTTGAACTAATGGTTTCTTTGAAGTTAACGAGCTTGGGGTGGTCGGTGTTCAAAGGGTATAAAAAGGGGACCACACATCTTCTATTCAGGCGGGTTATGGACAAGTTCGGGAACACAGCTCCCCCTTAACCACAAGCCGGCTTACACAGTCTGATCTGAACGGATCGGTGATGTCTGGGGTGCTCGCAGATCACTTTTCTAATTAAGTTTGTCTGGATAACCCATTCTGTTTCCCGGGCGGTAGTGGATGGTGAATTCATAGGGCTGCAGTGCTAAACTCCAGCAAAGCAGCCTTGCATTGTTCCCCGTCACACGGTTTAACCATATTAATGGGTTGTGATCCGTGAGCAAGGAGACGGGTTGCCCGCACAGATAGGGCTGTAGTTTCTTGAGGGCCCAAACCATGGCCAGGCATTCTTTTTCGATGGCAGCATAGCTTACTTCTCAGGGCAAAAGTTTTCGGCTCAAGTACACTAGGGATGTCCTCAGCTATCAGCTCCAACATGGCTCAGTACTGCTCCCAATCCAAACATAGAAGCATCTGTGTGGACAAGCAAACGTTTAGTTGGATCAGGAGCAGCCAGTACAGGGTCATTTACAAGAGCCTCTAAGTTGTTGGAATGCCTGCTCACACTCTGGGCCCAAACTACCTGCCTAGACAAAGCTCTTTCGGGTTAGGTCGGTGAGGGGTTTGGCGCTATAGTTGGGTACACATTTTCGGTTATACCCCACCATCCTTAAGAAAGCCATGACCTAAGTCCGGGGGTTGGCCACTGGGCCACAGCATCAATCTTTGCGGGTTTGGGTTTCTGTTTCCTGCTCCCTACTCTGTGACTGAGGTACTGTACCTCTGCCATTCCTATGTGACACCTGCTGGGCTTAAGTGTCAAACCCACCTCCCTAATGCGATCTAATACTGCTCCTAAGTGGGACAAGTGCTCATGCCAGGTGTTGCTGAAAATAGCAATATCGTCCAGGTAGGCACATGCATAATCCTGTAGGCCATCCAATAGTCAGTCAACCATCCTCTGAAATGTAGCCGGAGTGTTCTTCATCCCAAATGGCATGACCTGAAACTGGTACAAGCCCAACGGGGTGACGAGCGCCGACTTAGAGATGGCATCCTTGGCTAAAGGAATCTGCCAATACCCCTTACAGAGATCAATTGTGGTGAGGTACTGGCCCCTGGCCATGCTTTCTAGGAGCTTGTCTATCCGGGAAACAGTTTTATCATTCAACCTCTGGTAGTCTACACAAAAGCAGGTCGTGCCATCCTGTTTCGGATGCCAAGGGGCTTTCGGAAGACTTAATGACTCCCAGTTGGAGCATCTCCTGGCAAGGGCATCCTCAGGAATATTTTCGGGGTGGGGGGGGGGGGGGGAATAATTGTAATGACATTCATGCTCGACCCCATTTTGACAGTGTCATTAAGGGGAGGGGCATAGTCATTATCACATGAAGCGCAAGCGGGCAAAAAGTTAAGAAACCTGATGCAAAATCTTATTAGAAGAATCGAGTTGACATTGTCTGATTTAAGTATTGCAATGTCTAATGTGTTTTAATATTAACACTACTCAATGCACCCCATTAGAACACCCATGATCAAGGCACTATCATTGAATTAAAAAAATTAAATGTGTAATCTACATTTCGCATTACATTTGGCCACAGCAATAGGTGGCATGCACAGCACCAGATTGCACCCACAGCACTTTTCATTTCACAGCACCAGATTTCACTTGCCACAGTCCCAGACTGCACACAAAGCTATTGCCACATCAGAAGGTAGCATACACAGCGGTTACTACAGAACTACTAGACACTTGATGTGGGATTATTTAAAAAACCTTATTGTATTTGTATTCAATTATTGCACTAACTCCATTTTAACTTTATACTGTGACAATCCTCCATTTTGTCCCCCTAACCTGACTTCTTCAATCCTCCATTTTGTCCTCATAACCTAACTTGTTCATTTTAAAATCACCTTACATGACAGAATTTCCCAGCACATCTAATACAATAGAACAAAGACTGTATTTTCTATAAAGATATGATTAACACAGGAATTGCTGACTTTTCCTTAGATTTGCAACAAAGTATAATTTGAAGGCCATGCGAACACAGTAGTAATGAAATGTTCTATTCATAAGAGACCTTGCACCTGGCCACGAGGCCTGAGATCACCGACCGTGTAAAATGACGCTCAAGACCCCTTGTCCCCCACCCGTGTCCAGAACAATCCCACCTCTTGGTGGGTGGACACGGGATTAACCACTTAGTCTTTTGAGCCAATTAATAATATTGATAGGTGGACACTAATCCCGACACTTGACAATTAATCCAATTAATGATGTTTATTTACTGATATTCTAATAAGCAATGATGACGTAAAATGTCTCTTAAAAGGACCTGCGTGTCCGCTTTTTAATCACTTGCCAATAAATTTTCTCGAAGTTATTTTAACCTGAACCTTGTGTGTCAGACTTAATTACTTCAGCGTATATACGCAATTTATTTTATTGATTTGGACAGGAACAGATAGACATTTAAACATTTTGGTTTACTGCAAAAAGTACCATAACAACTTGGCGCCCAACGTGGGGCATCGGGCTATGTCCGGTCGGTGAGCCGTCCTAAGGAAGACAAGGGTGGACGGAGGAATCCAGGGGGAAGGAAGGGAGATTGATCACCTCCAGATACACGGTAGAGACTTCTGCAGAGCCACCGGTACGTTCCGGCCCCTTTGATTGACCCGTCCACGTGTCTGTGACTGCTTCCCGGGAGGACATCAAAGACAGGTAATATCTTGCCCGGTGTCTCGTTACTCATTTGTTTACCTGCATTTTAGTCTATCTGTTGCCTGGGTGTGTTTGAATTGTGTTTGAATTGTTTGCCTGTTTCCCCATTTTGAGATAAAGGGGGGGTGGACCTGCAGGGGATTTGCCTGGGGTTCTGTCTTGCTTGTTTTCCCCTTTTTGGGATAAAGGGGGGTGGACCTGAGGGGATTTGCCTGGGTCTTCTGTTTTGGCTGTTTATCTGTTTGTATTTTACCTCTTTTTGGGATAAAGGGGGGTGGACCTGAGGGGATTTGCCTGGGTCTTCTGTTTTGTCTGTTTATCTGTTTGTATTTTACCTCTTTTGGGATAAAGGGGGGTGGACCTGAGGGGATTTGCCTGGGTCTTCTGTTGCCTGTTTTACCCCTTTTAGGAACCACGGTGCTGTGGTTGTAGGGAAAAAGGGGGGTTGACCTGTGGATGTGTTCCTGGGGGTCATCTTTTCCTGTTTAACTCTTTTAGGAGCCTCGTGGCTGGGGCTGTAGGGAAAAAGAGGTGTGTTGGATCTGTGGAGATTGTGTAGACTCATAGTTTCCTGGGGATCCTTCTTGTGTCACTTTGATAGCCTTGCTAGCTTCTCTGTGCACGTTACTCTGCTTGCAGAGTGGTGGTACCCTCCAGCTTTGAGCGCTGAGCTGGAGCTATTCCAATTTTTATTTTGTGGTGTGTGAATTCGGGCAGGCATTGCTGTCTTCATCACCACGGAGTAGTGGGACTTATAAAGTGGGTTTTTATAGGGGCACTACAAGGGTGAGGGTAGCGCAGACACCATTAGTGGGCTGCTGTGACGAGGGAGGCATATGGATTTCGGACTGGTGTTAGCTGTTATCCTTGGCCGTTGGTAGTAAGATACTACGGGATTGAGGGAGGTGACTTTGGAGTAAGCACACGAGTAAAGGAAAGGAATTACTGTTGATTTTATTTGAACTGTGATGCATGCACTGTATTTCAACTGTATTGTTGTCTTGGTTGTTTAATGAGGAGTCTCATGTACTCCTGTGTCTGTCTCTAAGGATTTTTCCTTGCCTTTCATCTTTTCTACACTTTCTATATTATTATACTATCCACTCCCATTCCTCTTAAAAGAGAATTGATTGGTCACACACTTCTCACCTCGCTCCAATCCGTGTCTACCACCCCGGGTAGGCGGATTCAGTGACTAGTCTACGTTTTGGGAAGACGCACCTGAGAAAGTCCCACGATTCTCGGGTGGCAGTCGAGCATTGTAGACGTTCTTGTTCAAATTTCCCTCTCTCTCTCTATATCTAGGACGCTGGTATAGGGGTAAAGGGACTATGGGACAGGATTTAGATAAGCCCAGCAAGGGCTGGTTAGCATGTGATTTGGTAGAGAACAGAGAGGGTGAAGAGATGGTTAAAGGTGTTGAAAAGATTGCAAAAGTATGTAAAATTGCTGTACCGACATGTGGGAGATTGCAACCAGAAAGTTGGCGCAAGTTACTAGCAGAAATGAAAGGCAAGCTTACAGATAATGGTTTATTAAAGACTGCTGAAGCATGGTACAGAGTAGCGAAGGCTATTCAGTTAGAAGGTTGGGTTGAGGAAGAAGTAAATCACAAAGGTGTAAAATTGTTTGTGTATCATAAAAATTGTGTTGCTGGGGTTTACCCTCAGCCAGCGCCCCAAAATGGCGCCCAGGGGATGTCCGTCCCCAAGGTTCAGTCAGCCATAGGTGATAGCCAGCTGACTATGTTCCCCACTCCCGATCCTCCCGAATCCCATCCCATCACCTCCCCTGTCTGCCCGGTCCTGAATTCTGATGGATCTTTCTTTACCCCTTCCCTTTCTCTAACGGTCCCATCATCCTCAGCCATCCCCACGCTTCCTTCCATGCCTAATCCTAACATCTCATCTGCCGCCTCCTCCCTGCAATCCCTCTCTATGGTTAATCCCCTTCCATCAGCACCCGTCCAGCTAACTACCCCTCCCTCCCATGCTACGACTCCTCTTTCTGCATCCATCCCTACTAATCCTGTCCTGTCTCCTCCGATAACCAGCTCCGCCCCAGTCCAATATCCTACCTCCTTAACCGTACCTGCCCACCCTACTCTTTTGCCCTCCCCTGCCTGGCCCTACCCCTTCCTATAGCCCATGGCCCTGCCCTACCCCGGTTACCCTCCCTTTCCCCAAGCCACTCCCCAGGTTCCGGTCATGCCCAGTCCGGCCCAATCTACCCCGGAAGTGCCCATATCAAATATGGCCGCCGCTCCTTCCCTTAATCCTGAAGCAACTCCTTTCCCCGCCTCCAATATGGCGGCTCCCAGTTCAGCCCTGATGCCAGTAATTCCCGGCGACTACCTGTCCCCAGGTTACGACTCGCTAGCCACCCCTGCATCTGGGGCTCATTCCCAGCCACCGACCCTTTCACCTCACGCGGGACCTGCACCGCGTAGAAGAGTCAATATCATAGAATTCGATGATGACGAGATGGACAGGGTGTCCCATGTCTCATCGGAACTTGCTGCGGGAGCCCCATCTCATCGTTCTATCGATGATCCCTTCGGCCACAAGGGTCGGGGAGAACAGGCCCCTCCTAAATATGTAGCTTTTAACCCCACTCAAGCTAGTGCTCTGATGAAATCACTCCCGGACCCAGAAAAGCAGCCCATGCCCTTCTACCGAGGGATAGTTCAAATTCAAAAGACTTATTCAGCCGCATGGCGTGATCTATTGAGCATTTGTGCTATTAAAGCAGGGGATGCATATTGGCCAAGTATGGCCCGACACCTCAGTACAGATCAGCTCAACAGTGATGTTGATTACCCCTCTGGAGTAACTTTTTGCACCCAATTAAAAGAATGGGCTAAGGACAAACTTGCAGATCAGGCTGCTGGCCTTACTGATGTTATTCAAGATAAAGGAGAATCAGTGGAAAGGTTTCATGCAAGACTGTATCAAATGTTTACAGATTTGGGGTTTGATCTTACTGACAAAATTCATTCACAAATGCTGTCAGGTGCGTTTGTCCAAGGTGTTAAGGACTCTATACGCAAGGGAATCATTGCTGCACGCCCTGAATATAAGGTTGTTCCCCTGGATACCCTACTTTTAGTTGCTAGGGGCTTAGAATCTGCCCAGACCCCCAGAAGGCCAAGCTCTGCCCCTCTTATGGTATCACGCAGTACCCCTGTCCCCAGGGGCACCAGACCAGAGGATGGTTTCTGCTTTAATTGTAAAGCCAAGGGACATTTTAAAAGTGACTGTCCAGAACCCAAGAGAGAGCCAAGAAAGCCATCCAGGCCTGCCCCGGCCCCTAAGGCCGAAAAAGAGGTTCCGATAATTGAGGAACCCGATGATTAGGAAATTGGCAAGCCTGTGTCTGTAACCCCTGTAATGGCAGTGTCTACAGGGGATAAAGGGGGGCCACTTGCCACAGTGACTTTGCCCATTGAAGGCCACCCTACCACCTTTCTAGTTGACACAGGTGCAGCCCGTAGTGTTCTCCGTGAACAAGACCTGCCAGATCCATCCTTTCTGTCAAATATTGATGTCTCTTGTGTCGGAGTGGATGGCCAGCCAAGACATAGCCCTTTAACAACTCCACTCCGAGTTGGCTCCAGCCTGCTAGCTCGCTTTGTGGTATCCTCCACATGCCCAATTAACCTGTTAGGTGCTGATGTTCTCTCACGCCTGCAAGCATCCATTACCTTCACCCCGGATGGGCAGGTAGAAATGTCCACACCTCTATCTGAATCAGACACCTCAGCCTTGTGCTCCTTGCCTCTAATGCTGCATTTAGAAAAGCCCCGTGAGAAAGCAGCAGAATTAAGGTCCAATTTCCCAGAGGCATTAAAAACACAGGTGCCCGCCAAGTTATGGTCCTCAGGCCCAGAGGACATAGGTCACCTAAATGTTCCCCCTGTGGTGGTAAAGCTTATTCCAGGGGCTAAATTACCAAGAAAACCACAATATCCATTAAAACCAGCACAGGCTGCTGCCATTTCTACCCACATCAAGGCACTCTTGGAGAAGGGTGCCCTAGTGAAATGCAAATCTGAATGCAACACCCCATTATTCCCTGTGAAAAAGAAAACTCCAAAAGGTGAGCCAGAGAAGTACAGGATGGTTCAGGATCTCCGTGCTGTTAATGAAGCTACCGTCCTGGACACCCCTCTTGTACCAAATCCCCATACTCTGCTCTCTGGAGTCCCACCATCTGCAAAATTTTTCACAGTCATTGACCTAGCAAATGCCTTTTTCAGTGTTCCACTGGACCTATCCTGCCAATACCTGTTTGCTTTCACCCATGAGATGCAACAGTATACCTGGACTGTCATGCCCCAAGGGGCACAAAATTCACCAAGTCAATTTGCAAAGGCCATGGCCACCATCCTTGACCCATGGCAAGCCGAGCACCCAGAAGTTGTTCTGCTTCAGTATGTGGATGATTTGCTGCTCTGTGGAGATGATATACCCACTACTGAAAAGTGCTCAATTAGCCTGCTTTGTTATTTGGCAGAACAAGGATGCAAAGCTTCACTCATCAAGCTACAGTTCTGCCAACCCTCAGTAATTTTCCTTGGACATTGCCTATCTCAAGGTACCAGACATCTTACCCGGGACCGGGTAAGAGCCGTACTGGATATTCCAACTCCAAGAACTTCAAAATCTCTCCATGCCTTCCTAGGCCTCATTTCCTACTGCAGAGCATGGATCCCAGAAGCCTCCCTGCTCATGCAACCCCTCTATGACGCACTTAAGTCTGACCCTTTCTGTTTAACTAATGAAGCTCTGGACAATTTCAATGCTCTCAAGCGTGCCATTGCTTCTGCTCCTGCCTTGGGCCTACCTGATTACTCCAAACCTTTCAAATTATTTGTCTCTGAAAGACAAGGCCACGCAACAGGAGTTCTCACCCAAACTAATGACTTAAGAGGCCGCCAGAGGCCTATTGGATATTTCTCATGTCAACTGGACATTGTGGCCAGAGGGACTCCTTCCTGTCTCAGGGCTGTTTTTGCTGCAAGAGAGCTCATAGAAAGAACCTCAGACCTGGTCCTTGGCCACCCCCTGGTTGTTTTGGCCCCTCATGACATTTCTGCCATCATCAACCAAGTCCAGCTCAAGCACGTGTCTCCAGCCAGACACCTACGCCTCCAGTGCCATCTTCTTCTACCTGACAACATTTCCATCCAAAGATGTCAAGTTCTTAACCCATCCACTCTTCTTCCACTCCCTGAGGGGGGTATCTATTATGGATTTATCACAGATGAAACCTACATTTACCTGCTTTGTGGATGTATCAAGAAAGTCATGCATCCACATTTGACATTTTATGAAGGTGAAAAGCCTCTCTGTGAAGGCCCAGATCACGCCTTCTGTACCATGTGGTACAAACCAGACATTACTCCCGAGCCTTGCTATGAAGATGAGCTCTACCATTGGACTGATGTTAAGCTCACTGCTCAAGATTTCTATTGTGACTCTGAAGGCAATAGCATGGTCTTGGTCCAACTACCTCAACAACTTAACTACCTCTACCGCCATTGGGATACTGCTATCCCACATATTCCTGTTACCAAATTGAAGACAAAGTCATGGAATGATCTTGGGCCCATGGCAAAGTTATGGGCCACCATGGATGAAGAACAGCTACAGGAAAATGGTATTGTCAAATACCCAACAACTGACCTTCTGGAAGCATGGCCACGCCACTTCCTAGAAAAAGAATTTCAAGATCTGGTCATAGTGAATGATTATGACCCCGAAACACCTCATGACTGTTTTGAACAGATGAAAATGGAGACAGTGCACCTACCAACCGTGCACGAGAATCCATTACCAGATCCGGATTTTACCCTGTTTGTGGACGGTTCAAGATATGCTGATGAAGAAGGAAGATACCATACAGGATATGCCGTAACCACAACAGATGAAGTTATCAAATCATCATCCTTACCACCAGCAATGTCTGCGCAAGAAGCTGAATTACAGGCTCTGACTTCAGCATGCAAAATTTCCGAAGGAAAACGTGCCAATATCTATACAGATTCAAGATATGCTCTAGGCGTGGCACATGACTTCGGCCTAATCTGGAAGACAAG